>NC_133335.1:226998425-227298425 GCF_042186555.1 Aquarana catesbeiana | reverse complement strand
CCATCCCGCTCCTCCATCCAGCTCCGTTCCTGCATCCGCCCCGCTCCTCTATCCCCCCCGCTCCACCATCCGCCCCGCACCGCCATCCCCCCCGCATCGCCATCCGCCCCCCCGCTCCTCCATCCGCCCGGCTCCACCATCCATCCCGCTCCTCCATCTGCCCCGCACCACCATCCACCCCGCTCCCTTATCCGCCCCGCTCCACCATCCATCCCGCTCCTCCATCTGCCCCGCACCACCATCCACCCCGCTCCCTTATCCGCCCCGCTCCACCATCCATCCCGCTCCTCCATCTGCCCCGCACCACCATCCACCCCGCTCCCTTATCCGCCCGGCTCCACCGTCCATCCCGCTCCACCATCTGCCCCGCACCACCATCCACCCCGCTCCCTTATCCGCCCCGCTCCACCATCCATCCCGCTCCACCATCTGCCCCGCACCACCATCCCCCCCGCTCTTCTATCCGCCCCGCTCCACCATCCATCCCGCTCCTCCATCTGCCCCGCACCACCATCCACCCCGCTCCTCCATCCAGCTCCGTTCCTGCATCCGCCCCGCTCCTCCATCTGCCCCGCACCACCATCCACCCCGCTCCTCCATCATCCCCCCCGCTCCTCCATCCCCGGCCCGCCCCTCCATCCACCCCATTCCTCCGTCCCCCCCCGCTCCTCCATCCCCCCGCTCCTCCATCCGCCCCATTCCTCCGTCCCCCCCCGCGCTCTTCCATCTGCCCCGAACCACCATCCACCCCGCTCCTCCATCTGCCCCATTCCTCCATCCCCCCCGCTCCTCCGTCCCCCCCGCTCCTCCGTCCGCCCTGCTCCTCCGTCCGCCCCGCTCCTCCATCCCCTCCCACTCCTCCATCTGCCCCGAACCACCATCCCCCCGCCCCTCCATCCACCCCATTTTCCCATGTCCCCCCCACTCCTCCATCCCCCCCGCTCCTCCGTCCGCCCTGCTCCTCCGTCCGCCCCGCCCCTCCATCCCCCCCACTCCTCCATCTGCCCCGAACCACCATCCACCCCGCTCCTCCATCATCCCCCTCTCCTCCATCCGCCCCGCTCCTCCGTCCCCCCGCTCCTCCGTCCCCCCGCTCCTCCGTCCGCCCTGCTCCTCCGTCCACCCCGCTCCTCCATCCCCCCCCACTCCTCCATCTGCCCCGAACCACCATCCGCCCCGCTCCTCCATCCCCCCGCCCCTCCATCCACCCCATTTTCCCATGTCCCCCCCGCTCCTCCATCCCCCCCGCTCCTCCGTCCGCCCTGCTCCTCCGTCCGCCCCGCCCCTCCATCCCCCCCACTCCTCCATCTGCCCCGAACCACCATCCACCCCGCTCCTCCATCATCCCCCTCTCCTCCATCCGCCCCGCTCCTCCGTCCCCCCGCTCCTCCGTCCGCCCTGCTCCTCCGTCCGCCCCGCTCCTCCATCCCCCCCCACTCCTCCATCTGCCCCGAACCACCATCCCCCCGCCCCTCCATCCACCCCATTTTCCCATGTCCCCCCCGCTCCTCCATCCCCCCCGCTCCTCCGTCCACCCTGCTCCTCCGTCCGCCCCGCCCCTCCATCCCCCCCACTCCTCCATCTGCCCCGAACCACCATCCACCCCGCTCCTCCATCATCCACCTCTCCTCCATCCGCCCCGCTCCTCCGTCCCCCCGCTCCTCCGTCCGCCCTGCTCCTCCGTCCGCCCCGCCCCTCCATCCCCCCCACTCCTCCATCTGCCCCGAACCACCATCCACCCCGCTCCTCCATCATCCCCCTCTCCTCCATCCGCCCCGCTCCTCCGTCCCCCCGCTCCTCCGTCCGCCCTGCTCCTCCGTCCGCCCCGCTCCTCCGTCCCCCCGCTCCTCCGTCCGCCCTGCTCCTCCGTCCGCCCCGCTCCTCCATCCCCCCCACTCCTCCATCTGCCCCGAACCACTATCCGCCCCATTCCTCCATCCGCCCCATTCCTTTATCCCCCCCGCTCCTCCATATCCACCCCGTCATTCCTCCAGCCCCTCTTCTCCGCCATCCCCCTGCTCCTCCATCCCCACCGCTCCTCCGTCCACCCCGCTCCTCCGTCCCCCCAGCTCCTCCGTCTGCCCCGCTCCTCCATCCCCCCGCTCCTCCATCTGCTCCGCACCACCATCCACCATCCACCCCGCTCCTCCATCATCCCCCGCTCCTCCATCCACCCCGCTCCTCCGCCCCCCCCCGCGCTCCTCCATCCGCCCCGTTCCTTTATCCCCCCCACTCCTCCATATCCACCCCGTCGTTCCTCCATCCACTCTTCTCCGCCATCCCCCCCGCTCCTCCATCCGCTCTGCTCCTCCGCCCCCCCCGCTCCTCCGTTCCCCCCGCTCCTCCATCCACCCTGCTCCTCAATCCGCCCTGTTCCTTTATACCCCCTGCTCCTCCATCCACCCCGTCGTTCCTCCATCCCCTCTGCTCCGCCATCCCCCCTGCTCCTCCATCCACTCTTCCATCTCCCCCCGCTCCTCCATCCCCCCCGCTCCTCCGTCCGCCCCACTCCTCAATCCACCCTATTCCTTTATACCCCCCGCTCCTCCATCCACCCCGTTGTTCCTCCATCCCCTCTGCTCTGCCATCCCCCCGTTCCTCCGTCCCCCCGCTCCTCCATCCCCCCGGCTTCTTCATCCGCCCCGCTCCTCCAGCCCCTCGCAGCCGGCCCATTGAGAAAACGCAGTGCGATTCGTGCATGCGCAGTAGGAAACCAACTGTGAAGCCACAAGGCCTCACTGTCAGTTTCCCTTACCCAAGATGGCGGCGCCAGCACCCAAGAGCTGATTCCAGAATCGGCTTAGGTGAAGACACTGCGGGATCCCTGGACAGAAAAGTGCCCTAATAGTAAAAGTCAGCAGCTACGGAATTTGTAGCTGCTGACTTATAATTTTTGGTGGCGGGGGGGGATGGGGGGGGTGCTGGAGCTCCTTTTTCAAGCTTTGACAATAAATTCTGGAAGCTGATTAGTTTCTATGTAGAGCTGCACAAGTTTTTTTCACTCTCAAGTTTTAGTAAATAACCCCCGGTGTGTTATATGGTGCATGCACTTCATCTGGCGCATGCGCAGTCTCATGGGGGCGCAGGAATAGGGGCCCAGGCAGCACAAAAAAGGTAAATAATGAATGAGAACATCAGAAGGATCTCAGTTTGATTGTTTATTTCCCCTGCATTGACGAGTTTATAAAGTATGGATGAAGGGCGGGGGGGGTCCTCATTAATATTGCAGTAGCAATGAATGGGAGACTGCGCCTTACTTTTTAGGTTCATTGGATTTTTGGATTTCTGGCGGAATCAACAGGTTTTTTTTTTTTTTGCACTTATAAAACTGATAGAACAAAACACTTTCATTAGTGTTAACAAAAGATCAGTCCACTGTTCTTACCATGGGTGTAACATGAACCATGGTCACCATGCACAGCGCCGCCCCCCCCCACCCTTGACTGCCACCCTTTACAGGATCTCAGGGCTCTACTCCCCAGAACATCCTGTTAAATTTGAAATCAGCTGCTCCTGGCTCCGCCCACCCATTTGCATCATACATTCACAGGAAGGCACCACTGCCGCTGTGCCAGAGGCACTTGTAGTTCTCAGTGTAGCACAAACGTGATGACGTCACCGCACTCGAAGTCCACTAAGAACCTCCTCTAGTTCTATAGCTGAAGGTCTGTACCTCTGTATGGACCAGAGACTGAAGGAAAAGTCTGCAGGAGCCAAAGCATTGCACCCGCATTCCATTGCAAGCGCCAACTTTCCATTCTTGCACAATGGATACATTTAATGTTATTTTAATGATTTTTTTTTTTTTTTGCAAAAGGTGGAATTCTGCATTAACAGACCCAAGGGGAGCAAATAAGATGATTTCATGGTTCAGGTGTAAATGCGCTTTAAGGAATATCATCCCTTTTAGCTGCCCCCCCATCTCTCCATGTAACATTCAGCGGGTACTAAAAATAAGGATACGTCTCCTTCAGATTGCTGTGGGAGAAAAGCGTGGTCTCCCATCCCTTACTAATGCAGTATTAGGTGTGAATAGGTTACTTGGGACTAACAATCATCTTTCCAGGAAATGTGATGAGAGAAACATCAGTGTCTGAGAAACTGCAGTGACATTGCAAGGAGAAATGGCAACGTTGGGTTTTATTTTCTATGTGTGAGATGCTTGTTGGTGGAAATGTAGATCTGCTGCCTCTGAGGGCACCCCAGGCATATAGATGGGAGCCAAGCTGGCCAGGATTAGAGGGTCTGAGAAGGAACACACTTGTGTCATTAATGGATAGATTATTATCTGCAGGACCCTGGGGAGACGTGATGGCTCTAACTGGGCCATGGTGCAATGACACCTCCACCAGGGCTGGAGAGAGAGAGGAGAGAAGGGAGAGAGCGAAGGGAAGAGAAAGAGAGAGAGAGAAGGGGAGAGAGAGAGAGAGAGAGAGGGAGAGAGGAGGGGGAGCGAGGGAGAGAGAGGAGAGAGGGGAGAGAGAGAGAAGGAGAGAGGGAGGGGGAGAGAGAGAGAGAAGGGGGAGAGAGAGAGAGAGGAGGGGGAGCGAGGGAGAGAGAGGGGAGAGAGAGAGAAGGAGAGAGGGAGGGGGAGAGAAAGAAGGAGAGAGAGAGGGAGAGAGAGAGAGAGAGAGAGAGAGAAGGGGGAGAGAGAGAGAGAGAGAGAAAGAGAAGGAGAGAGAAGGGGGGGGAGAGAGAGAGAAGGGGAGAGAGAGAGAGAAGGAGAGAGGGAGAGAGAGAAAGAGAGAGAAGGAGAGTATAAGAGAGAGAGGGGGGAGAGCGAGAAGGAGAGAGGGGGAGAGAGAGAGAGACAGAGAGAGAAGGAGAGAGAAGGCGAGAGATAGAGAAAGAGAGAGAGAGAGAAGAGAGAGTGGAGAGAGAGGGGGAGGGAGAAGAGAGAGATAGAGAGAGAGAGAGAGAAGGAGAGAGAGAAAGAGAGAGAAGGAGAGTATAAGAGAGAGAGGGGGGGAGAGCGAGAAGGAGAGAGGGGGAGAGAGAGAGAGACAGAGAGAGAAGGAGAGATAAGGCAAGAGATAGAGAAAGAGAGAGAGAGGAGAGAGAGAGTGGAGAGAGAGAGGGGGGGGAGAGAGAGAGAGAGAAGGAAAGAGAGGAGAGAGAAGGAGAGTATGAGAGAGAGAGAGAGAGAGAGACAGAGGGAATGGGAGAGAACGGGAGAGAAGGAGAGATTAGGGGAGAGATAGAAAAAGAGAGAGAGAAGAGAGAGGGGGGAGAGAAGCAGAGAGAAGGGGAGGGGAAGAGAGAGAGAAGGGGGGAGAGGGGGGGGAGAGAGGGGGGAGAGAGAGAATTGGGGGGGAGTGAGAGAGAGAGAGAATGGGAAAGAAGGGGAGAGAAGGAGAGATAAGGAGAGAGATAGAGAGAGAGAGAAGAGAGAGGGGAGAGAGAGAGAAGGAGAGAATGAGAGAGAGAGAGTGAATGGGAGAGAACGGGAGAGAAGGAGATATTAGGAGAGAGATAGAGAAAGAGAGAGAGAAGAGAGAGGGGAGAGAAGGAGAGAGAGAGAGAGAAGGGGGGGAGAGGGGGGAGAGAAGCAGAGAGAAGGGGAGGGGAGGGGAAGAGAGAGAGAAAGGGGGAGAGGGGGGGAGAGGGGGGGAGAAGGGGGGGGGGGGAGAAGGGGGGGAGGGGGAGGGGGAGAGAGAGAAAGAACAAGAGAGAGGAGAAGAGTGAGGAGAGAGTGAGGAGGAATAAACTGAATTTTACATGAAATAATAAGCGACTTTGAGTCTCCCGTTGTTCCCTAAATTCCGCGGTTGCCATGGTGTTTCTGGTCCTCCAGCTTCTCGCTGCTGTATGAGAAGTGATGGAGAGAGGGGGCAGAGAGGCTCATTCTTCCCCGGAGCATATGTGTTCCTGCAGCACGCAGCAGCTTATCTGAGGCAGAGAACAATTACAGGGCAATGAGTAAAATCCTGACAGCAAATTGCTGATTCTATCCAGGAAATACTGCATCGTCACAGAGCTCCAGGCTTTGGCAGTCATCTGCTGCAGACAAAGTCAGCAGGCTTTTCCTACTGCCCTTAGTCTGCAGCCTGGTGTCACATGCCATGTGTGGGTGGGGGTGCAGTGGACACACAGGCCCTGGAACCTCAAAGTTTTAGGGTCACAGCCATTTCAGAGATCTGCAGTGATGGGGATAGCCGGGCAGCCAGATGCAGAGGAGGGAAGAAAATGTGAGTTACTAAGCATGCAGACTGCAGTCATTTCCAGGCAGTGCCAGGATCGGGACAGTGAGGGGCAGCTGCTCCGAGTGCAGCACCCTCACATGAGGAAAGCATGTGGTGACCACATCACCCAGGGCTGGGACAAGGGGTGGGCAGGAGGGGCAGCTGCCCCGGGCACGAGGGACAGCTGCCCCGGGCACAGTGAAGCAGGGAGCAAAGATTGGACACAGGGCAGTAAAACCCATTCTACGCCATCTTTGCTCCAGGTGCTAGACAAATCTGTCCTGGTACTGACCTCAACACATGTATCCTTATATGCTCCAGCGCTGGAAACTAGTGGACCGTGGCCTCCTTCTAATGAGCCGTGGCTTTCTGCTGTCACGCCTCTCGCCCCAACAGTCCCACAGCTGCCAGAAGAACACACTGCGTATGCGCAACTGCCCACCCATCCCCCAGAAAACAATTGCAAAGCTCTGCGCAAACTGCTGGCACTCTATAAATCTTGTATTATAATAATGTGCAGTGCCCCCTCCATGTCAACTATGGGCAGCTGGGACACAGAATGGAGAGAAGAGGTGCAGACAGGATGGCGAGCCAGTCCTGGCTTCCAAACAGAAAAGGCAAGAATGTGCCGCTCCGTGAGCTGTGAACTACTATAGCAGCATAGGGTGCAGGTCCTGACTTTTTAGAACCCCCCTTCCTGGAGAAGATTCTAAAGGCTGATTTACACAAACAGCTAGGGGGCGCTAAGACCAGACAGCCGAGGCATGGTTCTACCCCCCTACCATGAAAGCCTTTGTTCAGGCACTTCCTGAAATGGTGACAACCCTGTCCTGGTTTCCCTGTTGTGCGCTCATGTTCAACCCAAAAAATAAATAAAAAACATACAATCCCATATACACAATCCTTCTCCACAGTTGATCTATTCGGAAGGTAAAAATCCCCAGTAAAGCATGATCCAATTTCCTATAGCAGGGGAAAAAAATTCCTTCCTGATCCCCCGAAAGGCAATCGGATTTTCCCTGGATCAACTTTACCTATAAATGTCAGTACCCAGTTATATTATGTACATCTAGGAAAGAATCCAGGCCTTTCTTAAAGCAATCTACTGAGCTGGCCAGAACCACCTCTGGAGGGCGTCTATTCCACATTTTCACAGCTCTTACTGTGAAAAAACCTTTCCGTATTTGGAGATGAAAACTTTTTTCCTCTAGACTAGGGATCTCCATACTACGGCCCTCCAGCTGTTGCGGAACTACACATCCCATGAGGCATTGTAAAACTCTGACATTCACAGACACAACAAGGCATGATGGAAATGTAGTTCCTGAACAACTGGAAGGTCAAAGTTTGGAGACCCTTGCTCTAGACGTAAAGAGTGCCCCCTTGTCCCCCTTGTGATGACCTTAAAGTGAATAACTCAACACCAAGTTCACTATATATTTTACAAACAGTCTATTGACTGGAATGGTACCAGCTGATTGGAGAAAAGCCAATGTAGCACCAATATTTAAAAAGGGCCCAAAATACATCCATGGGAATTACAGACCAGTTAGCCTAACATCAATAGTATGTAAACTCTTGGAGGGGATGATAAGGGACTATATACAAGATTTTAGTAATGAGAACGGTACCATTAGCAGTAATCAGCATGGATTAATGAACAATCGTTCTTGCCAAACCAATCTACTAACCTTATATGAGGAGGTGAGTTGCCATCTAGATAAAGGAAGGCCCGTAGACGTGGTGTATCTGGATTTTGCAAAAGCATTTAACATAGTTCCCCATAAACATTTACTGTACAAAATAAGGTGCGTTGGCATGGACCATAGGGTGAGTACATGGATTGAAAACTGGCTACAAGGGCGAGTTCAGAGGGTGGTGATAAATGGGGAGTACTCAGAATGGTCAGGAGTGGGTAGTGGTGTTCCCCAGGGTTCTGTGCTGGGACCAATCCTATTTAATTTGTTTATAAACGAGCTGGAGGATGGGATAAACAGTTCAATCTCTGTATTTGCAGACGATACTAAACTAAGCAGGGCAATAACTTCTGCGCAGGATGTGGAAACCTTGCAAAAAGACCTGAACAAATTAATGGGGTGGGCGACTACATGGCAAATGAGGTTCAATGTAGAAAAATGTAAAATAATGCATTTGGGTGGCAAAAATATGAATGCAATCTATACACTGGGGGGAGAACCTCTGGGGGAATCTAGGATGGAAAAGGACCTGGGGGTCCTAGTAGATGATAGGCTCAGCAATGGCATGCTGCTGCTAATAAAGCAAACAGAATATTGGCATTAAAAGGGGATCAACTGCAGAGATAAAACGATAATTCTCCCGCTCTACAAGGCTCTGGTCCGGCCGCACCTGGAGTATGCTGTCCAGTTCTGGGCACCAGTCCTCAGGAAGGATGTACTGGAAATGGAGCGAGTACAAAGAAGGGCAACAAAGCTAATAAAGGGTCTGGAGGATCTTAGTTATGAGGAAAGGTTGGGAGCACTGAACTTATTCTCTCTGGAGAAGAGACGCTTGAGAGGGGATATGATTTCAATTTACAAATACTGTACTGGTGACCCCACAATAGGGATAAAACTTTTTTGCAGAAGAGAGTTTAATAAGACTCGTGGCCACTCATTACAATTAGAAGAAAAGAGGTTTAACCTTAAACTACGTAGAGGGTTCTTTACTGTAAGAGCGGCAAGGATGTGGAATTCCCTTCCACAGGCGGTGGTCTCAGTGGGGAGCATTGATAGCTTCAAGAAACTATTAGATAATCACCTGAATGACCGCAACATACAGGGATATACAATGTAATACTGACACATAATCACACACATAGGTTGGACTTGATGGACTTGTGTCTTTTTTCAACCTCACCTACTATGTAACTATGTAACTATATGGACCCCTTATATATTTGTACATGTTGATCATATCCCCCTTAATCTTCTCTTCTCAAGAGAGAATAAATTCAGTTCCTCTAATCTTTCCTCATAGCTGAGCTCCTCCATGCCTCTTATCAGTTTGGTTGCCCTTCTCTGCACTTTCTCCAATTCCCCCATATCCTTTTTGAGAACTGATGCCCAAAACTGAACTGCATATTCCAGATGAGGTCTTACTAATGATTTGTACAGATGATATCTCTCTCTCTGGAGTCCATACCTCTCCTAATACAAGAAAGGACTTTGCTCACTTTGGAAACCGCAGCTTGGCATTTCATGCTATTATTAAGCTTATGATCTACCAAAACCCCCAGATCCTTCTCCACTAAGGACGCCCCCAGTTGTACTCCCCCTAGTATGTATGATGCATATTCTTAGCCCCCAAGTGCATAACTTTACATTTATCAACATTAAACCTCATTTGCCACTTAGTTGCCCAATTAAACAGAGCATTGAGGTCGGCTTGTAAATTGGAGACATCCTGTAAGGACGTTATTCCATCGCATAGCTTGGGGTCATCTGCAAAGACAGAAACGGTACTTTTAATCCCAGACCCAATATAATTTATAAAGATGTTAAAAAGTAAGGGTCCCAACACTGAACATTGGGATACACCACTGATAGGAGGATGTGATCACTGGCGGGACAATAAAGCGATGACAGACCATGTGACTTCTATGGGGCCCGGCAGCACAGGGTTCCCACAATGGTTTCGCGGGTCTCCATGGCATTTGCACAGCATAGGAAATCTGCACCTTGAATTGCTAATCTATTCCAGTAAACATCGACAAGTCAGATCGCTGCATTGACCTTCCTTTGGGGTTCGTAGAATTTTAATAAAATACCTTTCAGTTTAAGCAGGGCTTTCACATGGCACTTGCTGGCCTCTTGCTTGCCCATCTGCCTTCCGCTTAAATCTACACCTCTCTGTATGTAATGCTCTCCCATAAAAAGAATGCTGCTGAATCGCTCATACAGTATATAGCCAGGAAAGGTTCAGCTGGGCTTAGTCAGAAACTTCTCGCCCAATGGGTCCTTGTCATGGTGGACTCCCCTGTCAGGTGATGTGGGTTCACCCAAGGCACAAAATCTTTGTGACAGCTTGGTCTTCACTAGAATACCCTGCAAGATGGGCCTATGACCCTAGTGACCCCTAGGTTATTTTGCAGCAAACTGACACCAGGCCACATTTAAGATCGCAGGAACTGAACAACTATGATGCCAAAATGGGGTACAAGTTAGAGGAAGGAAGGTCAGAGTCCAGGCAGAGGTTGGGGAAGGCAGGAACATAGTCAGGGTCCAGACATAGCTTGGGGCATGGAAGCTACAGCATAGTTGGGGTCCAAGCAGACATCGAGACAGGCAAGAGTGTAGTCAGTTTCTAGGTTGTGGGTGAAGCAACTTTGTGGGAACAGTTTGGGGACGGCCCCTTTATGTTCCAACATGACTGCGCACCAGTGCACAAAGCAAGGTCCATAAAGACATGGATGAGCGAGTTTGGGGTGGAAGAACTTGACTGGCCTGCACCTCAACCCGATAGAACACCTTTGGGATGAATTAGAGTGGAGACTGCGAGCCAGGCCTTCTCGATTACATCAGTGCCTGACCTCGCAAATGCGCTTCTGGAAGAATGGTAAAACATTCCCATAGATGGCAGGCAAGAGCACAGTCGGGGTTCAGGCAGAGGTTGGGACAGGCAGGAATATATCCGGGGTCCAGGCAGAGGCCGGGGCATGGAAGTGTGTAGTCAGTTTCTAGGCTGAAGCAGGTGGTAGGCAAGAGCATAGTTGGTGTCCAGGCAAAGGTCAGCGCAGGAAAGTGGATAGTCGGGTCAAGGCAGAGGTCGAGGCAGGCTACAGCATAGTTGGGGTCCAATCAGACATCGAGACAAGCAGAGTGTAGTCAGTTTCTAGGTTGAGGGTGAAGCAGGTGGCAGGCAAGAGCATAGTCGGGGTCCAGGCAGAGGCCTTGGGCAGGCACAAGCATAGTTGGGATTCAGGCAGAGATTGGGGCAGGAAAGAGCATTGTTGGGGTCCAGGCAGAGGTTGGGGCAGGCACAAGCATAGTCAGGGTCCAGCAAAGGTCAGGACAGGCAAGAGCATTGTTGGGGTCCAGGCAGAGGTTGGGGCAGGCACAAGCATAGTCAGGGTCCAGCAAAGGTCAGGACAGGCAAGAGCATTGTTGGGGTCCAGGCAGAGGTTGGGGCAGGCACAAGTATAGTCATGGTCCAGCAAAGGTCAGGACAGGCAAGAGCATTGTTGGGGTCCAGGCAGAGGTTGGGGCAGGCACAGGTATAGTCAGGGTCCAGCAAAGGTCAGGACAGGCAAGAGCATAGTTGGGGTCCAGGCAGAGGTCGGGGCAGGCAAGAGTGTAGTTGAAGTCCAGGCAGATGTTGAGGCAGGCAAGAGTGTGGTCAGTATCTAGGCTGAGGCAGGTTGCAGGCATGAGCATAGTCGGTGTCCAGGCAAGGGTCAAGGCAGGCAAGAGTGTAGCATAGCTCCCAACTGTCCCTGATTTCAAGGGACTGTCCCTGATTTGGAGCAATGTCCCTCTGTCCCTCTTTCCTCCTCATTTGCCCCTCATTTTGGTCTGATCTATATACACTGAGCAAAATTCTAAACGCGACACTTTTGTGTTTGCCCCTATTTATCATGAGCTGAACGCAAAGATCTACGACTTTTTTCTATGTACACAAAAGGCCTAGTTCTCTCAAATATTGTTCACAAATTTGTCTAAATCTGTGTTAGTGAGCGCTTCTCCTTTGCCGAGATAATCCATCCACCTCACAGGTGTGGCATATCAAGATGCTGATTAGACAGCATGATTATTGCACAGGTGTGCCTTCGGCTGCCCACAATAAAAGGCCACTCTAAAATGTGCAAGTTTTACTGTATTGGTGGGGGGTCAGGGGGGTCCGAAAACCATTCAGTATCTGGTGTGACCACCATTTGCCTCACACAGTGCACCACATCTCCTTCGCGTAGAGTTGATCAGGTTGTTGATTGTGGCCTGTGGAACGTTGGTCCATTCCTCTTCAATGGCTGTGCAAAGTTGCTGGATTTTGACAGGAACTGGAACGCGCTGTCGTATACGCCTATCCAGAGCATCCCAAACATGCTCAATGGGTGACTTGCACGGTGAGTATGCTGGCCATGCAAGAACTGGGATGTTTTCAGCTTCCAGGAATTGTGTACAGATCCTTGCACCATGGGGCCGTGCATTATCATGCTGCAACTCGAGGTGATGGTCATGGATGAACGGCACAACAATGGGCCTCAGGATCTCCTCACGGTATCTCTGTGCATTCAAAGTGCCATCAATAAAATGCACCCGTGTTCGTTGTCTATACATACGCCTGCCCATACCATAACCCCACCGCCACCATGGGCCACTCCATTCACAACGTTGACTTCAGCAAACCGCTCACCCACACGACACCATACCCGCTGTCTGCCATCTGCCCTGTACAGTGAAAACCAAGATTCATATGTGAAGAGAAGACCTCTCCAAAGAGCCAGACGCCGTCGAATATGAGCATTTGCCCACTTGAGTCGGTTACGACGACAAACTGCAGTCAGGTGGAGACCCCGATGAGGACGACAAGCAGATGAGCTTCCCCGAGACGGTTTCTGACAGTCTGTGCAGAAATTCTTTGGTTATGCAAACCGATTGTTGCAGCAGCTGTCCGGGTGGCTGGTCTCAGACGATCTTGGAGGTGAAGATGCTGGATGTGGAGGTCCTGGGCTGGTGTGGTTACACGCGGTCTACGGTTGTGAGACCGGTTGGATGCACTGCCAAAGTCTCTGAAACGCCTTTGGAGACGGCTTATGGTAGAGAAATGAACATTCGATCCAAGGGCAACAGCTCTGACGGACATTCCTGTAGTCAGCACGCCAATTTCACGCTCCCTCTAGACTTGCGACATCTGCGGCATTGTGCTGTGTGATAAAACTGCACATTTTAGAGTGGCCTTTTATGGTGGCCAGCCTAAGGCACACCTGTGCAATAATCATGCTGTCTAATCAGCATCTTGATATGCCACACCTGTGAGGTGGATGCATTATCTCGGCAAAGGAGAAGCGCTCACTAACACAGATTTAGACAGATTTGGGAACAATATTTGAGAGAAATAGGCCTTTTGTGTACATAGAAAAAAAAAGTCGTAGATCTTTGCGTTCAGCTCATGATAAATAGGGGCAAACACAAAAGTGTTGCGTTTATAATTTTGCTCAGTGTAGATGTATATAAAAAGCACTTTTTATCTATCAAAAAGTGTTTCCCAGCACTGAACCTTTCATCTGATTTCTAAATTGCTGCATTTGTAATTCCAAAAGCCAATATAAAGGAATAGTAGCGGTAAAAAAAAAAGCACTTGTGGGTTTAACCAATCTTGTGTTTTTGTACAATTCTCCTTTAGGGGGCGTGGCAAGGGGACGTGTCCGGTGCTTGCATACTTTTGCTAATAGGTGTCCCTCATTCCCATCTCAAAAAGTTTGGGAGGTGCGGTGTAGTCGGTATCTAGGTTGAGGCAGGCAGCAGACAACAGAGTAGTCGGGGTCCATGCAGAGGTCATGGCAGGCAGGAGATTAATTTTGAGATTTTTTTTTTGGGAATGAGGGACACCTACTAGCAAACGTATGCAGGCATAGGACACGCCCTCTGCCACACCCTCTTAAAGGAGAATTAACCAAAACAAAAGGTTAATTAAATCCACAAGAGCTTTTTTTTTTTTTTCTACCACTACTATTCCTTTATACTGGCTTTTAATTAAAGTTTACAAATGCAGCAATTTAGAAATCGGATGAAAGGTTTAGCGCTGGGAAACACTTTTTGAAAGATAAAAAGTGCATTTTATATACAACTATATGGATAAGACCAAAATGAGGGACAAATGAGGGGGGAAGAGGGACAGAGGGGACATTGCTCCAAATTAGGGACAGTCCCTCGAAATCAGGGACAGTTGGGAGCTATGCAATAACCCAGGGCAAAAAGACCCACGTGCGTCCCCCTTTCCTGCTTCCATGAGCTGTGAATTGCGCTAGCAGCATAGATTGCAGGTCATGAACTTTTTGCCTCCCCTCCCGCTAAAGTGTCAGCTCTTCTGCCTAGCCCTTGGCCCGGCCCTGATCTCACTCATAGAATTCGGCAGCAACGGGGGGTGACCTGGTGACCTCACATATTAAATGAAGAATGCAGGGCCTGCATGGAGTGCATGGAGTGATGGACATACAGTAGGTACAAGGGGGGGGGGGGGGGGGAGCAGCAGCAACCAGGCCTTTATAAATGCAGCGGCCACACACACCAGCAAATATTTAAACCCCTACAGACGCGTCTGGCAGTTAGCTGCATGAAAACACCACAAACGTCATTTTTTTTCCGCGAGAGGAGTCGCCGCGTTTCAGAACCGCGCAATGTGTCCGTTTTGGGGTGCACAACATTTTCTGAAATTTTTGCACCGGCAGAACTGCGCCCCCAAAAAAGTGAAACAAAATGTGTCAGGAGCGGAATGACCCCTTAGGGTGACGCTTGCTGGGAAGGGGTTAACACGCCCCCCAAGTTCCACAATGACGTCCCCCCCCCTCCCTCCTTTCCTCGCTCTTTAAGACGTCCAGCATGTGCACAGAGTGTGTCAGATTAAACGCTTTCGCGGCCACCCACGGACGCTCAGCCTGGGGGGGCGGAGGGGAAGGGGTTGCCATGGCAACAGCATCAGGCTCCTTTACATCAGCAAGTCTTAGGGAATGAGAAGGGATTGTGAATAGGTGTGTGAGTCGCGGGGTGGGGGGGCAAAGAGGGGCCGGAGCGAGCCAATGACAGGCACCGCCGGGCCTGCTTATATAAGCGTCCGAGATCTGGAAGAGGCACCGGGGGGGGGGGGGGTCGCAGAGCATGCTGGGGCCACAATATTCTCCCATCCTATGGATAGGAGCTGCAGAAGACGGACTGCGGAATTCTTTTCTGATCATTTCTGCCAATCAAATTGCAACAAATAAATACAAAATAATAAAAAAAAAAAAAAAAAAGATGAAAAACTACAAACGGCTCAATGAACAGTTATTGATCGTTTTGCTTCTCTGTAGCTTTTCTCTTTATTTAACCCTTCCTTTTTTTTTATTTCCACCAATCTATGGGCCAGCTAAGGTGTACATGTACATTCTCTGGTACATTGACCCCAGAGCTCCAGAGTGCGCATAACACCATCAAGTCATTAGAAACAACTACAGGTTACTATTAGGTACTCTTGAGTACTGTCTGCTGCATTATTACCGCCCCCCCACCCTTCCCAACCTTAAGGTCCTCTGCATCCTGATCTCTAATGCCGCGTACACACGAGCGGAGTTTATTGCAGACTTTGTCCGGCGGACTTTTCGACGGACTTTACGACGCACTTTCCGAATGAACGGACTTGCCTACACACGATCAACCAAAGTCCGACGGATTCGTACGTGATGACGTACGACCGGACTAAAACAAGGACGTTCATAGCCAGTAGCCAATAGCTGCCCTAGCGTCGGTTTTTTGTCCGTCGGACTAGCATACAGACGAGCGGACTTTTCGACCGGACTCGAGTCCGTCGAAAAAGATTTGAAACATGTTTCATTTCTAGGTCCGTCGAACTTTTGGGGAAAAAAAGTCCGCTGCAGCCCACACACGATCGAATTGTCTGACGGACTCCGGTCCGCAGGACCAAGTATGCCGTAAAGTCTGGTTGTGTGTACGTGGCATAAGCCACGCTCATTCGCAGCTGCATGCTCCCCAGCTAACCCTATAGACTGCAAGGATGCTGACACAAGGAGAGAACACTGGAGAGCGATGTGAAGGATACCTCTGGTCTTTGGATGACCATTAGCCACTTTTGACTCCTCTTGTTATATAACAAGAGGGTCAACTTCATCTGGTGAGTGGGGAGCTACACTATATTGTCAAAAATATTGGGACGCCTGCCTTTACACGCACAAGAACTTTAATGGCCTCCCAGTCTTAGTCCATAGGGTTCAATATTGAGTTGGCACACCCTTTGCAGCTATAACAGCTTCAACTATTCTGGGAAGGCTGTCCACAAGGCTTAGGAGTGTGTCTATGGGAATGTTTGACCATTCTTCCAGAAGCGCATTTGTGAGGTCAGGCTCGGACGTTGAACGAGAAGGCCTGGCTCGCAGTCTCCACTCTAATTTATACCAAAGGTGTTCTATCGGGTTGTGCAGGCCAGACAAGTTCCTCCACCCCAAACTCGCTCATCCATGTCTTTATGGACCTTGCTTTGTGCACTGGTCCAAACCATTTGGTGGAGGGGGGGGATTATGGTGTGGGGTTTTTTTTCAGGGGTTGGGTTGGCCCTTTAGTTCCATTGAAGGGAACTCTTAAGGAGTCAGCATACCAAGACATTCATGCTTCCAACTTTAAGGGAACAGTTTGGGGATGGCCCTTTCATGTTCCAATATTACTGCGCACCATTGCACAAAGCAAGGTCCATAAAGACATGGATGAGAGAGTTTGGGGCGGGGGAACTTGACTGGCCTGCACTGGTGTGCAGTCATGTCGGAACATGAAGGGGCCATCCCCAAACTGTTCCCACAAAGTTGGAAGCATGAATGTCTTGGTATGCTGACGCCTTAAGAGTTCCCTTCACCCGGAACTAAGGGGCCAAGTCCAACCCCTGAAAAACAACCCACATCATAATCCCCCCTCCACCAAATGGTTTGGATCAGTGCACAAAGCAAGGTCCATAAAGACATGGATGAGCGAGTTTGGGGTGGAGGAACTTGACTGGCCTGCACAGAGCCCTGACCTCAACCTGATAGAACACCTTTGGGATGAATTAGAGCGGAGACTGCGAGCCAGGCCTTCTCAACCACATCAGTGCCTGACCTCACAAATGCTCTTCTGGAAGAATGGTCAAACATTCCCATAGACACACTCCTAAACCTTGTGGACAGCCTTCCCAGAAGAGTTGAAGCTGTTATAGCTGCAAAGGGTGGGCCAACTCAATATTGAACCCTATGGACTAAGACTGGGAAGCCATTAAAGGTCATGTGTGTAAAGGCAGGTGTCCCAATACTTTTGACAACATACTATATATTATACCCGTGGTGAATTGGTGGCACAAAAGTGGACATTGGAGTTGAGGATAGCACAATGCACTTCAATGCAGCTGAAAGGACTTGTAATATTGATTATCACCAATATCTGGGACTGACAACTTTTAGCCCGGTTCACACAGGGGCGGCACGACTTGCAGGTCGCCTCACCGAGGCGACCTGCACACGACTGCCACGGCGACTTGCAAAACGACTTCTGTATAGAAGTCTATGCAAGTCGCCCCAAGTCGCCCCCAAAGTAGTACAGGAACCTTGCGTCGCTCCTATTAGAATGGTTCCATTGTACAGTACGGGAGGCGACTTGTCAGGCGGCTAGGTCGCCTGACAAGTCGCCTCTGTGTGAACCGGCACTTACTATTTTCAATCTTGTTTTATTTGTGAATTGCAAATTGGCATCGTCATTCACATCATTATCATTCAATATTAAGTACTATTATGGGTTTCATTTGAATATGCATATTGGCACCATAGTGCACTATATATATATACAGTGGGGACGGAAAGTATTCAGACCCCCTTCAATTTTTCACTCTTTGTTATATTGCAGCCGTTTGCTAAAATCATTTAAGTTCATTTTTTCCCTCATTAATGTACACACAGCACCCCATATTGTACACACAGCACCCCATATTGTACACACAGCACCCCATATTGTACACACAGCACCCCATATTGACAGAAAAACACAGAATTGTTGACATTTTTTCAGATTTATTAACAAAGAAAAACTGAAATATCACATGGTCCTAAGTATTCAGACCCTTTGCTCAGTATTTAGTAGAAGCCCCTTTTGATCTAATACAGCCATGAGTCTTTTTGGGAAAGATGCAACAAGTTTTTCACACCTGGATTTGGGGATCCTCTGCCATTCCTCCTTGCAGATCCTCTCCAGTTCTGTCAGGTTGGATGGTAAACGTTGGTGGACGGCCATTTTTAGGTCTCTCCAGAGATGCTCAATTGGGTTTAAGTCAGGGCTCTGGCTGGGCCATTCAAGAACAGTCATGAAGTTGTTGTGAAGCCACTCCTTCATTATTCTAGCTGTGTGCTTAGGGTCATTGTCTTGTTGGAAGGTAAACCTTCAGCCCAGTCTGAGGTCCTGAGCACTCTGGAGAAGGTTTTTGTCCAGGATATCCCTGTACTTGGCCGCATTCATCTTTCCCTCAATTGCAACCAGTCGTCCTGTCCTTGCAGTTGAAAAACACCCCCACAGCATGATGCTGCCACCACCATGCTTCACTGTTGGGACTGTATTGGACAGGTGATGAGCAGTGCCTGGTTTTCTCCACACATACCGCTTAGAATTAAGGCCAAAAAGTTCTATCTTGGTCTCATCAGACCAGAGAATCTTATTTCTCACCATCTTGGAGTCCTTCAGGTGTTTTTTTTAGAAAACTCCATGCGGGCTTTCATGTGTCTTGCACTGAGGAGAGGCTTCCGTCGGGCCACTCTGCCATAAAGCCCCGACTGGTGGAGGGCTGCAGTGATGGTTGACTTTCTACAACTTTCTCCCATCTCCCGACTGCATCTCTGGAGCTCAGCCACAGTGATCTTTGGGTTCTTCTTTACCTCTCTCACCAAGGCTCTTCTCCCCCGATAGCTCAGTTTGGCCGGACGGCCAGCTCTAGGAAGGGTTCTGGTCGTCCCAAACATCTTCCATTTAAGGATTATGGAGGCCACTGTGCTCTTAGGAACCTTAAGTGCAGCAGAAATTTTTTTGTAACCTTGGCCAGATCTGTGCCTTGCCACAATTCTGTCTCTGAGCTCTTCAGGCAGTTCCTTTGACCTCATGATTCTCATTTGCTCTGACATGCACTGTGAGCTGTAAGGTCTTACATAGACAGGTGTGTGGCTTTCCTAATCAAGTCCAATCAGTAGAATCAAACACAGCTGGACTCAAATGAAGGTGTAGAACCATCTCAAGGATGATCAGAAGAAATGGACAGCACCTGAGTTAAATATATGAGTGTCACAGCAAAGGGTCTGAATACTTAGGACCATGTGATATTTCAGTTTTTCTTTTGAATAAATCTGCAAAAATGTCAACAATTCTGTGTTTTTCTGTCAATATGGGGTGCTGTGTGTACAATATGGGGTGCTGTGTGTACAATATGGGGTGCTGTGTGTACAATATGGGGTGATGTGTGTACATTAATGAGGAAAAAATGAACTTAAATGTTTTTAGCAAATGGCTGCAATATAACAAAGAGTGAAAAATTTAAGGGGGTCTGAATACTTTCCGTCCCCACTGTATATAACAATTCTCACTATTTGAACATTTTTTTTTATTTGGTTGATTTGCATTTGGAGTTGCAAGCGCTGTTTACACACATTTCTGTGGGTCACTTGAGCATTATGTAACCTAATTAGTTTGGAACAGCAGCTGCAATAATTGCACTGGTGGCGTGAGGGTGTTTTATATATAATTTAAAGTGGACCCGTCATCAGATATAGTTTTTATATATATAAATACTTGTGCTACTGATCTCATCCAATCCTATGACCCTATCCAATCTCTACTAAAAATGTATCAATATGTAATTATAAGGAGGAGTGAACACTAATCTGTGTGGCACAACACATTACAAATCACTAAATAGAAATTCTGTATACAGTGCCTTGAAAAAGTATTCATACCCCTTGCAATTTTCCACACTATGTCATGTTACAACCAAAGACGTAAATATATTTTATTGGGATTTTATGTGATGGACCAACACAAAGTGGCACATAATTGTGAAGTGGAAGGAAAATGATAAATGGTTTTCAAAATTCTTTACAAATAAATATGTGAAAAAGTGTGGGGGGTACATTTGTTTTCAGCCCCCTTTACTCCGATACCCCTAACTAATATCTAGTGTCTGTGATCAATTTCCTTCAGAAGTCAATTCATTAGTAAATAGAGTCCACCTGTGTGTAATTTAATCTCAGTATAAATACAGCTGTTCTGTGAAGCCCTCAGAGGATTGTTAGAGAACCTTAGTGAACAAACAGCATCATGAAGGCCAAGGAACACACCAGACAGGTCAGGGATTAAGTTGTGGAGAAGTTTAAAGCAGGGTTAGGTTATAAAAAAAAATATCCCAAGCTTTGAACAGCTCACGGAGCTCTGTTCCATATATCACATGGCCGTCCACCTAAACTGACCGGCCGGGCAAGGAGAGCATTCATCAGAGAAGCAGCCAAGAGGTCCATGGTAACTTTGGAGGAGCTGCAGAGATCCACAGTTCAGGTGGGAGAATCTGTCCACAGGACAACTATTAGTCGTGTTCTCCACAAATCTGACCTTTATGGAAGAGTGACAAGAAGAAAGACCTTGTTGGAAGAAAGCCGAAAGAAGTCCTGTTTGCAGTTTGTGAGAAGCCATGTGGAGGACACAGCAAACATGTGGAAGAAGGTGATCTGGTCAGATGAGACCAAAATTGAACTTTGTGGCCTAAAAACAAAACTATCTGTGGTGGAAAACTAACACTGCACATCACTCTGAACACACCATCCCCACCGTGAAACATGGTGGTGGCAGCATCATGTTGTGGGGATGCTTTTCTTCAGCAGGGACAGGGAAGCTGGTCAGAGTTGATGGGAAGATGGATGGAGCCAAATACAGGGCAATCTTAGAAGAAAACCTGTTAGAGTCTGGAAAAGACTTGAGATTGGGGCGGAGGTTCACCTTCCAGCAGGACAACAACCCTAAACATACAGCCAGAGCTACAATGGAATGGTTTAGATCAAAGCATATTCATAGGTACCGCATGTACAAACATCACATCTACAGATGCAGTGACATCACATGACTAAGAACTCCATAAAGTAAAAGATAAAATATGGAGATTTACATCCAATGCGGTGAATGTGCGTCCGTACTTCATCACACCAGACAAGGAAATAAAGATGCGAAAAGTCCAAAGCAGCCAATAACTATAATTCAATTTTCCGTATCCCAGAGGGAAAGGCTGACTAGAAATATCCCACCCAAACAATATTCTTATATCGGTTGGATAATTGGAGAAAAAAATTGATCCTGCCAGAAATCCAGTGAGCTTCCTGTGCTCTCTGCCTGGACTGCACTGTTATCCGTTACCTTTGAGGCCGATTTTCTAAAACTGGAGCAGTCAGAATCTGGTGCAGCTCTGCATGGTAGCCAATCAGCTTCTAACTTCAGCTTGTTCAGTGAAGCTTTGACAATAAATCCTGGAATCTGATTGGCTCCCATGCACAGCTGCCCCAGACTCTGCACTTCCAGTTTTAGTTAATCAATTGCTTCTTTTGGAGGACTACAGAACCGATTCCCCTATGTTACACAGAAAAAAAGAGGGAAGTATTCTGTAGTTTTGTCCTGGGGAGACAACAGGGCCGCTGATGGGGGGTACCACTGGGCCTCATGTAGGGGGGCTGGGCACACAGAGGGGCCCAGACAAGGGGATCAGTGCAGCAGGAAGGGAGGGCAAATTACAGAATGAAGTCCTGTGTCTGTGTCTCTCCCTCCAGCAACTGAAAGCCGGCGGGAGGGAGAGGGGGAGAAACCAGCTTTCAGCTGCTGGAGGGAGAGACACAGACACAGTTCATTGTTCTGTAATTGTCCTCCCATCCTGCTGCACCAATTCCCCTCCCTGTGCTGCCCACACCTGATCCCCCTCTGTGTGCCCGGGCCCACCTTTGCCCCCCCCCCTCCAGCAGCGCCGCTGGCTTCCCTCTCCCACTGGATGTTGCAGGTACACAGGCCAATAAAGAGCAGAAGAAGGGCCCGGTAAATATGTAATTTACCAGCCCCTTCTTTTTCTGAATTGGACACAGTGAGTGATCAGTACTGATAATTGCTGTGTCCATTCATAACTGAGCATAGTAAGCTGTGTCTACTATGCTTCGGTTCATGAATGAGCTGGAAGCATCTGTTTCTTCATTCAACTTCAATGCAACTGAGGCTACAGAGAAAGGAATTGAATGATCTCTCTTTAATTCCTTTCTCTTTGTCAAAGGTGAAAATGTCAAGTAGGCTGTACGGGCCCTGTGATTTCTAATGGCAGCCCCGGGGTGACAAGGCTGCTAGTCCATGGATGCAGTACAATGTGTGAGCGTTGTCACCCTGGGACAGGAAGTGTGTTACTGGCAGGATCACCACCCTGCTCCTCTATAGATACAGTACAGTGAGTGAGCGTTGTCTCCAAAGGACAGGAATTGTGTTACTGGCGGGATCACTTCACTGGCAGGAAGTGAAGGAAAATCTCCCCAAGGGAGACAAAGATGGCCAAAGTAAACTGACAGGGGTTCTAACCCCCCCTTACTTCATCCAAAAAAAAAGTTTTGCCTATAGTTACACTTAACGCCCCGTGTCAGCAAATTTTTGGTCACGCTTCAGGCTTTTGTACAGACATTTATTTATTTATCTTAGCCAATGGAAAACCAGCTACCCGGCTGGAATACACATATTTCATATGTATTGTTCAGGCTCGTAAATTGAAGAATTTTGGGGCCAAAATGTGTGACTCTGCCCTAAAAGAAGCTCCAGTACCATACCTCCCAACATTTTGAGATGGGAATGAGGGACACCTACTAACAAATGTATGTAGGCATAGGACACGCCCCCTGCCACACCCCCTTAAAGGAGAATCAACCAAAAAAAAAAGGTTAATGAAATCCACGAGGACTTTTTTTTACCACTACTATTCCTTTATATTGGCTTTGAAAATGTACAAATGCAGGAATTTAGAAATTAGATGAAAGGTTTAGCACTGGGAAACACTTTTTGAAAGATAAAAAGTGCATTTTATACACAACTATATGGATCAGACCAAAATGAGGGAGAAAGAGGGACATTGCTCCAAATCAGGGACAGTCTCTCGAAATCAGGGACAGTTGGGAGCCATGCCTGTACTGAGATGAGTGACAACTTTCAAGCGGTACTGCATTCAGGTGTAAAGCCCAGGAGCCCGGTGTCCAGTGGCTGAGTGGTCAGCCCTTCCGCCTGGCAGCACTGGGGTCACCAGTTCAAATCCCGACCCCCGATACCACCTGTATGGAGTTTGCATGTTCTCCCTGCAAAGGGTTTCTTCCCCCACTCCAAAGACATACTGGTAGAATAATTGGCTCTGATCTACATTGGCCCTACTATATGAATGTGAGTTAAGCTCTTGAGGTCAGGAAGTGATGTGAATGTATGATATAAGTTGTTGGTGTTATATAAAACACCTGGAATAAAAAAATACATATTCCAGCACCTTGAAAAAAAAAAAGTAAACAATACTCGCATACAACCTGGAGCTGCCCCCTGCAGAAGGTCCTCTTGGTCACTAGATGTCTCCAGCATCATTCAACCCATTTTTTGTGAGCCTAGGCCGGTGATGATGAACCTTGGCACCCCAGATCTTTTGGACCACATTTCCCATGATGAATGAATGAATGACTGACTTGTATAGCGCTGCAAATGCGAACTGAATCGCCTCAAGGCGCTTGGTCCATCCTGGGGGTCCAGCTTGTTAGAAGAGGTAGGTCTTGAGTTTCTTCCTGAAGGCCTGATGGTTTTCTTCCATACAGATGTTGGTCGGTAGAGTGTTCCATAGCCTTGGTCCTTGCATGATGCTCATGCACTCTGCAGTGTAGGTGAGCATCGTGGGAAATGTAGTTCCAAAACATCTGGGGGTGCCAAGGCTCGCCATCACTGGCCTAGGCCATTATAGGCACACACTCCACCTGTGGGGGGCATCATCACACTAACCTGGGCTCCAAATACCGCTGCACATGCAATGTTCACCTGTCATTATGTGAGCTCCGTTCAGTAAAGGAGGAATGACCATCCAATCCTACCACTGGAGGACCCATCAGGTGAGTGGATTGGCCAGAAGACCCTTCAAAAGAGAGAGATCTGTGTGTACATGTGACTATATACATTATATTACCAAAAGTATTGGGACGCCTGCCTTTACACGCACATGAAATTTAATGGCATCCCAGTCTTCGTCCGTAAGGTTTCAATATTGAGTTGGCCCACCCTTTGTAGCTATAACAGCTTCAACTCTTCAGGGAAGGCTGTTCACAAGGTTTAGGAGTGTGTCTATGGGAACGTTTGACCATTCTTCCAGAAGCGCATTTGTGAGGTTAGGCATTGATATGGATCAGAAAGCCTGGCTCGCATTCTCCGCTCTAATTCATCCCAAAGGTATTCTATCGGGTTGAGTTCAGGACTCTGTGCAGGCCAGTCAAGTTCCTCCCCCCCAAACTCGCTCATCCATTCTTTATGGACCTTGCTTTGTGCACTGGTGTGCAGTCATGTTAGAACAAGAAGGGGCCATCCCCAAACTGTTCCCACAAAGTTAGGAGCATGAAATTATCCAAAATGTCTTGGTATGCTGACGCCTTCAGAGTTCCCTTCACTGGAACTAAGGGGCCAAGCCCAACCCCTGAAAAATAACCCCACACCATAATCCCCCCTCCACCAAATGATTTGGACCAGTGCACAAATCAAGGTCCATAAAGACATGGATGAGCGAGTTTGGGGTGGAGGAACTTGACTGGCCTGCACAGAGTCCTGACCTCAACCCGATAGAACACCTTTGGGATAAATTAGAGCGGAGACTGCGAGCCAGGCCTTCTCGTCCAACATCAGTGCCTGACCTCACAAATGTGCTTCTGGAAGAATGGTCAAACATTGCCATAGACACACTCCTAAACCTTGTGGACAGCCTTCCCAGAAGAGTTGAAACTGTTATACCTGCAAAGGGTGGGCCAACTCAATATTGAACCCTACGGACTAAGACTGGGAAGCCATTAAAGTTCATGTGCGTGTAAAGGCAGATGTCCCAATACTTTTTGACAATATAGTGTACATAGCAGTGGCCTCCAAACTGTTACCCTTTGCTTTCCCTTATCTGGCCCTTGGGGCACTATTCCACCAACTGACACCATCAATGGGGCACAATTCTTCTCACTGATATCAGCAATGGGCCACTATTCCTCCCATTAAAGCCAATGATGGGGCACTGATGTTGGGGCATTTTCTACTCCCACTGGCCACAGTCCGGCCCCCCTAAAGCCTAAAAAACAATAAACTGGCCCTTTGCTTAGGAAGTTTGGAGACCCCTGGTGTATAGTATATCAACTCCATGCATATTTTATACTGATGTATGTTACTAACCAGCCTGACATTCTAAACAACTTTTATTTAAGTGTGTGTCACTTTTTATTCAATGAATTGATATTTTATTTTCCATGTATCCTTCATGTATCATTCATGTATCATCCATTTATCACCCATGTATCACCCATGTATCATCCATGTATCACCCATGTATCATGCCTCATTCAAAATCCCATGGGCAAATATTTTGTTTTGACAGTATAAAAAAACGACGCTTTAATATAAACTCCTAAATCCTATAAAGCCTTATAAGATCTTAAATATTAAAAACAATTATAAACAGTACAGTATATTTTTACATTAAATTTCCTCCTGTCGCCGTCTAGTGGCGATAGGCTGAATCACACAAATGGCAACTTTTTAAGAGACTGCAATGCTGCCATGAGCATATGCAGTGCCTATATAGCGCCATCTATTGGTAAAACACACAAAATGCCATACAAATCTTTTTACTTCCTTTCTTACTTGCCTGTAAAAAAAACAAAAGCAATATAAAGATACTTCTTTTGTCACCTTTTTACCATAAAATTAATTCAGTTTAAACACAACATTGAACCTAAGACGGCAGCACCCTAGGGGACAGTTTTATCGGGTACAAGGTAGCCCCCCTAAGAAATCAGTTGTATATAAAATGCACTATTTATCTTTACAAAAAGCATTTTCCAGTGCTAAATTTTTCATACAATTTCTAAACTGCTGCATTTGTAAATTCTAAAAACCAATATAAAGGAATAGCAGTTGTAAAAAAAAAAAAAAAGCACTTGTGGATTTAACTAATCATTTTTTTTTTTTGTATAATTCTCCTTTAGGCTAGGTTCACACTGCTGCGAAGTTTATTGCGAATTTGAGCCGCTGCGATCGCTCAAATTCGCAAGTCATTTTAATAACATCGTTTTCCATGAGTGCCGTTCACATCAATGCGTTGCGAATCTAACCTGCGTAAAAAAGGGGTCCTGTCCGAGTTTGATCCGTGTGTGATGCGAATTCCGCTTCATAGATTGCAAAATTTGCAGTAGAATCGCAAGAACACATAAAGAATTCGCAATGCAAATTCGCAACGCAATCGGATCAAAATCGCGCTAAATTCGCACTGCAGAAGTGTGAACCTAGCCTAAAGAAGGCGTGGCAGGGGGTGTGTCCCATGCCTACATATTTTTGATAATAGGTGTCCCTCATTCCCATCTTAGAGTTGGGAGGTGCGCTTACTAACTAGTCATGTGATCAGTGAGCCCCGCCCCCCACCTGTCATACAACGTTCTCACTTTCATGCATACACCTAACAAATATCAGGTGTGGCAGCGCTTTCCCTTTAAGGGGCGGATCCCTCATCATTCCATGAACTGTTTTCCTCTTCAAGTGCCTCCAATCGGCCAGCAGCTGGTATTCTACCAATGACATGTGTATGCCCCTTTAATGGGCGGAGCCACCCTTATGATGTTCAGTAAAACAGGGGGGACCCCGCCAAAATCAGCGTTTTTGAATACTGTGGATTTTCTAAAATCTGCGCCGTTGGCTGCCGAGCAAACTAGAAGTGGCATCGCTTCCTGGTTTCTACATCGGAGACCCGATCAAAGACGAATCCTGGTGGGACAGGAGATCCGGACGGAGTGGCGGGAGGCGGCGGGAGAAGTGGGACATCCCCTCCTGCTCCTTGTGATAACGGCCGAGCGGCTGCTTAGCTGCATCGGTTGTTATCACATGAAAACCGACCACCGGCTCTAAAAAACTCTAGCTGCCGGCATCACTCCGGTACAACCACTTCCTCTAAAATGATGTACAGGTATGTGATTTTGCGAGAAGTGATTAAACCTCACTATGTAACATCGATCGATGTGAATGGAGGAATCTCTCGTATGCCCAGCTTTAGGAACGTGGGGTGGTCAGCGGGCGGTAGCTCCAATGCTTCGGCCATACCTCCCAACTGTCCCTGATTTGGAGCAATGTCCCTCTGTCCCTCTTTCCTCCTCATTTTGGTCTGATCTATATAGTTGTATATAAAATGCACTTTTTATCTATCAAAAAGTGTTTCCCAGTGCTAAACCTTTCATCCAATTTCTAAATCGCTGCATTTGTACATTTTAAAAGCCAATATAAAGGAATAGTAGTGGTAAAAAAAAAGCCCTTGTGGATTTAATTAACCTTTTTTTTGGGTTATTTCTCCTTTAAGGGGGTGTGACATGGGGCGTGTCTTATCCCTACATACATTTACTAGTAGGTGTCCCTATCCCAAAAAAGTAGGTGTCCCTATCCCATTCCCATCCCAAAATGTGGGGAGGTATGGCTTTGGCGCATACTTTTTTCTGGCAGAGATTTCTTCATCCACATTGATTGATGTGAATGGAGGAATCTGCTAGGTTCTTTTTTTTTTTCGTGCAGCTTGTGGAACATTCCTTGTATGCCCAACATTAGAAGAGTGGGTGGATGTGTGGCGGTAACTCCTAATGTTGCACATACATGTAGTGTTTTTAGAGGCCCTAGGTTAATTGGCTTAATTGGTTAATTGGCTTCTGTCCATAATAAATTGGCCCTAGTGTGTGAGTTGGGGACCTTGGATTGTGGGCTCCTTGGGGGTGGGGACCAATGTGTGTGTGGAGCACTGTGTAAAAAATTGACAGCGCTATATGGGTACCTTAAATAAAATAATAATAATAGATGGGCATCTTGATTGGTCACAATGTATAGGAATGGGGACAATTGTGGACTAACTCCAACAATCACTCGGGTTGAACTGGATGGACTGGTGTCTTTATTCAACCTTACTAACTATGTAACTATGTAAAATGGCAGCACAGTTCAAACAACCCCCCCCCCGAAACGACCCTTTTTTTGGACAGTAGACATATATTTCCCAACTGTCCCTGATTTCGAGGGACTGTCCCTGATTTGGAGCAATGTCCCTCTGTCCCTCATTCCTCCTCATTTGTCCCTCGTTTGGGTCTAATCTTTGTAGCTATATATAAAATGCACTTTTTATCTATCAAAAAGTGTTTTCCAGCGCTAAACCTTTCATCTGATTTCTAAATTGCTGCATTTGAAAATTCCAAAAGCCAAAATAAAGGAATAGTAGTGGTAAAAAAAAAAAAGCACTGGGTTTAACCAATCTTGTTTTTTGTACAATTCTCCTTTAAGGGGCGTGGTAAGGGGTGTGTCCTATGCCTGCATACTTTTACTGATAGGTGTCCCTCATTCCCATCTCAAAAAGTTTGGGGGTGTGTAGACACCACAAGGTATTTGCTGAGAGACATCTTGAATCCATGGAAGATACTTTTTTTTTTTTTGCCACGCGTTCTTGGAAAATGCCAAAAAACATTTTTTTTTTGTACAGAAAGCTGGCACTTTAATGAGCTATTTCTCACACATGACATGGGTTTATGTGGCATTACACCCCAAAATACATTCTGCTACTTCTCCTGAGTACAGGGATACCACATGTGAGACTTTTTGGCAGCCTAGCCATGCACAGGACCCCCAAATCCAATAACCACCTTCAGGTGGTCAGGGCACATTTCCTCAATGTCGTTTCCTCACTATCTTATCACGGTTTTGGAGGCCCTGAAATGCCAGGATAGTGTTAAGGAAATGATTAAGAGCTCCAATCGAGCCCAAGGTTATCTGCTGCTGTCTCTAATTTGAAAAGTGTTGATATGCATGCATATAAAAGTAAACACTCTGAGACACGCTCAGTACCGTTACTTTTTACACTTCTAATTTATTCAAGGCGGTGCTAATGTTTTATACACACAAATACGTCATTGCTATGTTAGTCTAATAGGTACATCTCATTGGTTAAGATAGAAAAAGAAAATGGAGAATCTTCATAACGAGGTCTGACTGTCTTTGGTTTTATCTTCAGTTCCGCGTTCCTCTGATGTGTGGGATGTAGGGGGTACCCGCCATCTTGAGAAAATATAGGAACAGAGCAAACCTGTATACTTATATAATGAGTAAGGAGAAAAATATGTATACACATAAGAAAATAGACATTTTCAGATTACTATTATTATTATCTACATCACATTCCTTCACAATCCCCCCTAAAATGACTATTTTCTCTTTTCTGTCCCTAATACTAAAGGTCCCACTTTGGCCTGGCCCTTCTCCTCAGCAACTCTTTTAGGCTGTATATAGAATTGGGCAGTAACTGTTCACTTCCCTCCTCGATACAGCTGGAGAGGTGCAGTCAGGCGCTATCTATCCCTATAACCCTATAGGATGGTGAGGTTATGGACAGGGAGTGACTGAGAGGAGTGAAGGGTTTGTCATCTTCCATCATAAGGAGGTCCTCTTCTTCTTGGTGGAGAAATGTAGGTGTGCTATTGTCTACAGCCTTGCTCATTAACTTTTTATGAAAGGTAGAATACAGCATACAATCAGGGCTAAAAGAACCAGGATTATTAATACCCTTACCCGTATCTGGGCGAGCACCTTCTGCCACCCACTCATCCAGCTAAAATATTGGTCCCATGGGTCTGTGATACCTGAGTTCTTCTTCAACTCTAGTGACAGATCTTCTAATTTCTTTATAGCTAAAGTAACCTTACCATTTGGGCCAGTATTATCAGGAATGTATGTGCAGCAAGTTCCTGTTTTTTTTCCTATGATTTTACAAAAAACTTTCCCAGCTAGCACCATGTCTAAGGCCATCCGGTCCTGGAATGTCATGTAGGAAGTGGGGGCTAACTGGTCAGCAATTCCCTGGAGGGCATTTTTAGTGTAATTTACAAATCTCTGTTGGTTATAATATGTGTAGTGTCAGGTCACCTAGAGGCTGGGTGACAGATGCACACCGTTGGGATCAGGAGTGCACCGCAAGGTAGTGGACCCTACGGGTGACTGCTGCGGATTGAACCCTGGGAGGTTCAGGAAGCAGGTCTACTGGATCACTGACACAGATCTCACTGGGAGCTAGAGCATAGATTCCCCAGGGCGCGGAGTCGAAGAGCCAGCAGGTGTTCACCAGAGCCTTTAATGGTAAGGATGGACTGCGCTGCAGTCTGGCTCCAGGTCGCGGCCCCCAGGGTCTCACAGCTCACGCTCACGGTAGACTACAGGTAGGGATGAGCCGAACACCCCCCGGTTCGGTTCGCACCAGAACCCGCGAACGGACCGAAAGTTCGCACGAACGTTAGAACCCCATTGACGTCTATGGGACTCGAACGTTCGAAATCAAAAGTGCTCATTTTAAAGGCTAATTTGCATGGTATTGTCCTAAAAAGGGTTTGGGGACCCGGGTCCTACCCCAGGGGACATGTATCAATGCAAAAAAAACTTTTAAAAACGGCCGTTTTTTCGGGAGCAGTGATTTTAATGATGCTTAAAGTAAAAAAAAAAAGTGAAATATTCCTTTAAATATCGTACCTGGGGGGTGTCTATAGTATGCCTGTAAAGTGACGCGTGTTTCCCATGTTTAGAACAGTCCCTGCACCAAATGTCATTTTTAAAGGAAAAAATCTCATTTAAAACTGCTTGCGGGTTTAATGTCATGTCGGGTCATGGCAATATGGATGAAAATCAGTGAGACAAACGGCATGGGTACCCCCCAGTCCATTACCAGGCCCTTTGGGTCTTGTATGGATATTAAGGGGAACCCCGCACCCAAATTAAAATAAGGAAAGGCCCTATATACTCTGAACAGCAGTATACAGGCGGTGCAAACAAGACAGGGACTGTAGGTTTGTTGTTAAGTAGAATCTGTTTGTAATTTTGAACATTTTTAACGTGTTTAGCTCCAGCCAAAAAATCTTTTCTAAGCTTTTTGGAAAACATAGGGAAGGGTTATCACCCCTGTGACATTTGTTTTGCTGTCTTTCCTCCTCTTCAGAAGATTTCACCTCACTTTTTTGTCCCAATGAAAAATGTTTTTTGAAAATTTGGGTTTTTTTGTGGAACAAGGATTGGAAAGCATCAGTGGAAAGGAGAAATTGTTTTCCCATATTAACTCTTACAGGAGAGAATTTCCCTTCCTAGGGGTAGATTTCATCTCACTTCCTGTTGTCTCCTTCCGTTTGCAAGTAGGAGTCGTTTGTAAGTTAGATGTTTGAAAGTAGGGTCCTGCCCTATATACTCAGCAGAAATTTGGGCCTTAGGTGTTGCTGTGGCCACAACACTGTAAGCCCTCACAGGGCCCTGCTGTGAAATATTAGATCAAGAATTGTAATTACATGCCCCTGTTGAACAGGAGCTGAAAAATTAGGCCTTAGGCACTGGTGCTGGTGCCACAACACTGCAACCCCTCACAGACACTCTAGTTGGAACGCAGGAACGAGCCCTGCTGCAAAGTATTGCATCAAAAATTGTAATTACACGCCCCTGTTAGACAGGGGCAGAAAAATTGGGCCTTAGGCACTGGTGCTGGTGCCACAACACTGCAACCCCTCACAGACACTCTAGTTGGAACGCAGGAACGAGCCCTGCTGCAAAGTATTGCATCAAAAATTGTAATTACACGCCCCTGTTAGACAGGGGCAGAAAAATTGGGCCTTAGGCACTGGTGCTGGTGCCACAACACTGCAACCCCTCACAGACACTCTAGTTGGAATGCAGGAACGAGCCCTGCTGCAAAGTATTACATCAAAAATTGTAATTACACGCCCCTGTTAAACAGGGGCTGAAAAATTGTGCCTTAGGCACTGGTGGTGGCACCCAGAACCAAAAATGTTCTTACAAGCTATCAGCGTGATGATTGAGGAGGAAGAGGATAATTACTCAGGGATAGTCACTCAGCATAGGCAGTTTTTGAAGGGATCTGAGATTTCAAAAAAAATTATTCGGTTACATCAGCATCAGGTGCTTGGTAGCTGGTGGTGATCCAAGACTCATTCATTTTTATGAAGGTCAGCCGATCGACCGAGTCGGTGGACAGACGCACCCTGTGATCGGTTACCACGCCTCCAGCAGCACTGAATGTGCGTTCCGAAAGAACGCTGGATGCAGGACAGGCCAGTAGCTCAATTGCATACTGTGCAAGCTCTGGCCAGTGATCCATCCTCAAGACCCAGTAACCCAGAGGATTTTCGGTGGGAAAGGTGTCCAAGTCTGATCTTGCCCCTAGGTATTCCTGCACCATGTAAAACAGACGCTGGCGATGGTTGCTGGAACCGATCATACCTTGGGGCTGCGGACCAAAAAATTGTCTGAACGCATCGGTCAGACGGCCACCTTCTCCACCGCTCCTTCTTTGACTGACCGAAGCCTCAGCAACACGTTGTCCAGAAACAGGAGTTTGTAACCTCCCAGTCTCTGGGAACGCGTTGCACAGACCTTTCTGCAAGGCCTCCCGAAGATGTTTCATCCTCTGCTCCCTCTGCGATGGCAAGATAAGGTCCGCAACCTTACCCTTGTAACGTGGATCAAGGAGGGTTGCCAGCCAGTATTGGTCCTTCTCCTTGATACCACGAATACGAGGATCCTTACGCAGGCTTTGCAGGATCAGGGAGGCCATGCAGCGTAGGTTTGCTGAGGCATTCGGTCCGGAGTCCTCTGGGTCACTAAGAACGACATGGTCCGCAGCCACCTCCTCCCAGCCACGTACAAGTCCATGTGTTTCTTGGGACTGATCCCTTAAAGACTGCTGCTGATGCTGAGTGCCAGGCTCCACCTCCATACTGACACAATCTTCCTCCTCCTCCTCTTCCTCCTCGTCCTCTTCCTGTGTGATCGGCGGGCACGCAGGAACACTGTCTGGATAAAGGGGGCCTTGAGAGCTAAGGAAGTCCTCCTCTTCCTGCCTCTGTTCTGCCTCAAGTGCCCTGTCCATTATTCCACGCAGCGTGTGCTCCAACAGGTGGACAAGGGGGACAGTGTCACTGATGCATGCACTGTCACTGCTCACCATCCTCGTGGCCTCCTCGAATGGTGACAGGACAGTGCATGCATCCCTGATCATGGCCCACTGGCGTGGGGAAAAAAAACCAAGCTCCCCTGACCCTGTCCTGGTGCCATAGTCGCACAGGTACTCATTGATGGCCCTCTGCTGCGTGTGCAGCCGCTGCAGCATGGCCAACGTTGAGTTCCACCTGGTGGGCATGTCACAGATTAGGCGGTTCTTGGGCAGGTTAAACTCCTTTTGGAGGTCCGTCAGCCGAGCACTGGCATTATATGACCGGCGGAAATGCACACAGACTTTCCTGGCCTGCCTCAGGACATCCTGTAAGCCCGGGTACCTGCCCAAGAACCGCTGCACCACCAAGTTAAGGACGTGAGCCAAACAGGGCACATGGGTCATTTGTCCCTGTCGGAGGGCAGAGAGGAGGTTGGTGCCATTGTCGCAAACCACCATTCCTGCCTTAAGTTGGCGTGGCGTCAACCACCTCTGAACCTGCCCCTGCAGAGCTGACAGAACCTCTGCCCCAGTGTGGCTCCTGTCCCCCAAGCACACCAGCTCAAGCACGGCATGGCATCTTTTGGCCTGCGTACTTGCGTAGCCCCTTGAACGCCTACGGAGCACCGCTGGTTCCGAGGAAGAGGCCATGGAGGAAGAAGAAGAGGAGGGGGTGGAGGAGAGAGGTGTGTCACAATCAGCATTTTGGAGGCGTGGTGGCGGAACAACCTCCAACACTACTGCACCTTGTCCTGCATCCTTCCCAGCTGCCAGCAGAGTCACCCAATGCGCCGTGAAACTTAGGTAACGTCCCTGTCCATGCCTGCTGGACCATGAGTCAGCGGTAATATGCACCTTACCGCTGACCGCCCTGTCCAGCGAGGCATGGACATTGCCTTCCACATGCCGGTAGAGAGCCGGAATCGCCTTCCGTGAGAAAAAGTGGCGTTTGGGTACCTGCCACTGAGGAACCGCACATTCCACAAACTCACGGAAGGGGGCAGAGTCTACCAACTGAAAAGGCAGCAGTTGAAGTGCTAGCAATTTTGCCAAGCTAGCATTCAACCGCTGGGCATGTGGATGGCTGGGAGCAAACTTCTTTCGGCGGTGCAGCAGCTGGGGCAGGGAAATTTGCCTGGTACAATCTGACGTCGGTGTACCAAAAGCAGATTGCCCACAAGTACTTGGCTGTGACACACCTAATTCTACACCTTCATTCCTCTCACTGCAGGTCTCAGAGAGGACTGAAGGTCTAGTGGGGTTGGAAATCTCAGCTGATGAGGAGCAAGGAGAGATCCTCTTTGTTCTTTGGTGTGGGTCTTTTAGATACGCTTGCCAACGAACTGCATGGCAGGTCAACATATGTCTGGTCAAGCATGTGGTACCCAAGCGGGAGATGTTTTGGCCACGCGAGATACGCTTGAGACATATGTTGCAAATAGCAGCGGTGCGATCTGATGCACTCGTCTCAAAAAAGGCCCACACCAAAGAACTTTTTGAATAACGCGCAGAGACTGCAGCGCCCTGCACATGTGGAGCTTTGGGGTGTGATGCAGTCAATGTGCTGCCCTTAGGCTGGCCCCTGGAGGGCATCCTGCCTCGTTGGTGATATGCCGCCGCCGCCTCCTCCTCCTCCTCCCCTCTCCTATCAGGCACCCACGTTGAGTCAGTGACCTCATCATCCCCTCCCTCCTCATCACTGGAGCAAACCTGGCAGTATGCTGCAGCAGGGGGAGCATGACTGCCAGATTGCTGTCCTTCTTGGGCACCCCCTCTGTCCGTGCTCATGTTACTGCCTTCATCAAGCTCAGTATCGTCATCAGAGCCTTCCAAACGCTGGGCATCCTCCTGGAGCATGTACCCAACACTGTGGTCAAACAGTTCGAGGGAATCCTCATGAGGACATGGTGGAGCTAGGGAAGGAGTCACTGATGACATTGAGCTGAGGGAAGAGGCCGCTGCTTTGCCAGACAAAGCACCCTGGGCATGGGTGAGAGAGGATGAGGAGGATGAGGACGGCTTGGTCATCCACTCGACCAAGTCTTCCGCATGTTGCGGCTCAACACGGCCAGCTGCCGAAAAAAAGGCCAAGCGTGTCCCATGGCCACGTGCTGATGAGGATGCACCGTCTCCACGACCAGCACTAGACACAGAGCCTGCTTGCCCTCTCTTATTGGCTTGTGACTGTCTGCCTCTCCTTCTTGGCCTTCCAGACATACTAATGGCCTGTAGCTGCACTAAGCTGGGATAGAACACCTGTAATTTTCTTCAAGTAGCTTTATATACTGTAACCAGACAAGCCTGCCTGTCAGTAGGAAGATAACAGGAACGGATCTAGCTGAACACTGTGAGCAGGACGCACTGTACTAAATGTAAATAGTCTAGCTGCCTGACCGTGGTACTAATAGGATCAAATAGAACACCTGTAATTTTCTTCAGGTAGCTTTATATACTGTAACCAGACAAGCCTGCCTGTCAGTAGGAATTTAACAGGAACGGATCTAGCTGAACACTGTGAGCAGGACGCACTGCACTAAATGTAAATAGTCTAGAAGATAACAGGAACGGATCTAGCTGAACACTGTGAGCAGGACGCACTGCACTAAATGTAAATTGCAGGAACGGATCTAGCTGAACACTGTGAGCAGGACGCACTGCACTAAATGTAAATAGTCTAGAAGATAACAGGAACGGATCTAGCTGAACACTGTGAGCAGGACGCACTGCACTAAATGTAAATAGTCTAGAAGATAACAGGAACGGATCTAGCTGAACACTGTGAGCAGGACGCACTGCACTAAATGTAAATAGCAGGAACGGATCTAGCTGAACACTGTGAGCAGGACGCACTGCACTAAATGTAAATAGCAGGAACGGATCTAGCTGAACACTGTGAGCAGGACGCACTGCACTAAATGTAAATAGTCTAGAAGATAACAGGAACGGATCTAGCTGAACACTGTGAGCAGGACGCACTGCACTAAATGTAAATAGCAGGAACGGATCTAGCTGAACACTGTGAGCAGGACGCACTGCACTAAATGTAAATAGCAGGAACGGATCTAGCTGAACACTGTGAGCAGGACGCACTGCACTAAATGTAAATAGCAGGAACGGATCTAGCTGAACACTGTGAGCAGGACGCACTGCACTAAATGTAAATAACAGGAACGGATCTAGCTGAACACTGTGAGCAGGACGCACTGCACTAAATGTAAATAGCAGGAACGGATCTAGCTGAACACTGTGAGCAGGACGCACTGCACTAAATGTAAATAGCAGGAACGGATCTAGCTGAACACTGTGAGCAGGACGCACTGCACTAAATGTAAATTGCAGGAACGGATCTAGCTGAACACTGTGAGCAGGACGCACTGCACTAAATGTAAATAGTCTAGAAGATAACAGGAACGGATCTAGCTGAACACTGTGAGCAGGACGCACTGCACTAAATGTAAATAGCAGGAACGGATCTAGCTGAACACTGTGAGCAGGACGCACTGCATTAAATGTAAATAGTCTAGATAGAAGATAACAGGAACGGATCTAGCTAAACTGAATACAGTGTATATATATATATGCAACACCTGGGATGCATATATATACACAATACACTGTAAGTGCAGCTAACTGACTGACTGTTCTGCCTAATCTATCTAACTCAAATCAAATGACACTGTCTCTCTCTCTCTCTCTCAGCACACCGGAACACACACTACACAGGGCCGCCGTGCAGGCGGCCTTATATAGTGTGGGGTGTGTACTAAATCCCCTGAGCCATAATTGGCCAAAGCCACCCTGGCTTTGGCCAATTACAGCTCTCTCTACTGACGGCGCTGTGATTGGCCAAGCATGCGGGTCATAGTGCATGCTTGGCCAATCATCAGCCAGCAATGCACTGCGATGCCGCAGTGAATTATGGGCCGTGACGCGCCACACGAATTTAGCGCGAACGGCCCATAACGTTCGCAATTCGGCGAACGATCGAACAGCCGATGTTCGAGTCGAACATGGGTTCGACTCGAACACGAAGCTCATCCCTAACTACAGGAGAAGAGGAAGGAGGCAGCAGGCTGGAACAACAAGGAAAGTAATGGACAAGCTAAGGTCAGTAACAGGAATCAGATGTAGGAAACACAGCAAGTACACACAGAGGCTAACACACAGTGGTTGATCAGCACTGCTGGCTTGCAGTGCACAGGTTAATATAGGGTTCCCTGATAGGGCCTGGGGTGGGGCCATGCTTAGAGGAGAGGTTACAAAAGCAGTCAGGTGAGGGTCAGCTGGTCTCTAGAGATGAACACATGGAGACAGGTATGCTGATTGACAAACTCTATTGCATAACCATGACATGTAGTTAATCCAATCTACATTCTTGCTGACAGTTGTTATGGGGATCAAAGACTCAAAACCAGCTTTTACCTGATCCCTGGCTTTAAACTCATCAGGGACCCCCCTTGTAACCCCTATGACATGTATGTATACATGAGGATCAAAGCTTCCGGAGAGAGCTGCTCGCTTCCTCCTCTGACTGTGTGCTGGGTCAGTGTATGTATCAGGGGTATCTTTGGTAGGATATGGGGCTTTCTATTTTCATCTTCCTTTTTTTTTTTTTTTGTCAAATGCACTCTGTGGTCGCCCAGTCTGGCCCTGTGTTCCAACCCACTGGCTCCCACAGAAACCACAACTCTGTCCCCAGTAACTGTCTGTGTGGCATACATATATGTCCTTACCGTCAGGGATATTACTGTACCAATGGCATCACCATGAAGGGTCAAACGGACAAGGTACTATGTCACAGTAATCTAAGGTAAAGGTGCTCACATGTGTACCTGAAGAGTTACACCAAAACGTAATTATGTTATCATTTTTGTGATGGCCACCCCCTGGGCCCCCCCCCCTTAGATCAAACAGAAAAAGGATATGCAGCACCCGAAAACACGCAGTGATAAGCGTGCATTCAGGTGTTCTTCCTGGCCAACTTGACTGAGGTGGCTGTGGTCACAAAAACTTGGAATGGACCATCATAACTTGGCTCAAGGATCTCCAGACAATAGTTGGTGTGTTCCTGTATCTAATTCAGGATCTGGAATGGAAGAAAACACCTGGACATGCATTCAGGTTAATTCTCGTGATAAAATGGTTACATAATTAGTCAACACATCAGACTGTAACTGTAACTGTTGTGGAAAGTAACAACCAAATCTGGGAGCTGAACCAAACAAAATTTCATAAGGGGATAGGGCATGTTTCCCCTGGGGGTGTGTCTGACACTGAACAGGGCAATGGGCTAACTGTCTAGCCAACTCATGTTAGTCTCTTGGGCCATCTTTAACATCCTGTTTTTAGTGTCCCATTCATCCTTTCTACCTTCCCGCTACTTTGAGGGTGGTATGGGATGTGTAGTGCCAACTGAACCCCCAGTGCTGCCCAAATCTCTTTAGTAAGGGTTGTTGTTAGGGCTGGTCCCTGATCTCTCAATATCACCTCTGGGACCCCAAATCTACATACTATCTCACTCAGTAGTTTCTTAGCTGTGGTCCTGGCAGTCATGACCACTTCCACTAGGGCGTATTCGAATCTGCCACTTCTTGGCACTTGAGAATGATCAATTTGCATCCTCTGGAATGGGGTATAGGGCTTTTGCCAGGTGCTTCTTCTGTGCTTCTTCTGTGCTTCTTCTGTGCATCCTGGGTTACATTTGGTGCAGATAATGCATGATCTGCAGAAGCTGTCGGTCAGTGGAGTAACTCTTGGTGCAACACTTGTTGATAAGAGAGTTCATAAAAGTCTTTGTCAAGTGGGCAGCTCCATGTGCCCATTGCACCACGGCTGGGTACATACTTCTGGGTAGACAAGGCTTCTTGTTGCACTCGAATAGTCCATTTCTGAGAGTTGCTCCTCTCCATTTCCAGCTTTCCTTCTTATCCGCACTTGTTGTTTCCTGTAGTTCTTTTAGATAAATTCTGTCCACTGGGAAAGTCTGTAAGGTAAGCACGGGGTGGTCTTCTTCTACCACCCTGCTGTCCACTTCCCGTGGACCACCAGCTGTCTGTTTGGCAGCTGTATTGGCTCGATGATTGCCTTAAGCTTCCTTTGAGTTCATTTTGTCGTGTGCTTTACTCAGAATAGTCACTTGGGTTGGGAGAAGCAAGGCATCAATCAAGTTTTCACAAGTGTTCCTGCAGCCATCAGGAATCCTCTGTCCTAGATAACACCATAATCATGGGCAATGCTGAAAGCATATCTTGAGTCCATATGAATGTTGGCTCTTTTTCCCTCTGCCCATTTATATGCTGTAGTAAGTGCTTACAGCTCTGCCTCCTGTGCAGACATCACCAGTGGTAAGGCTTCAGCTTGTAGAACAGTGTTTTCAGTGGTGACCGCGTGTCCTGTGTGGTCATGGGGTAACAAGTCAAGACTCTACTCCTCCTCCTCCTTTCCCCCCTCGAGAAGTGGAAGAAGGGTGGTAGGGTTCAGTGTTTGACAACTTAATAGAGTAATGCTGTCCAGTAGGAAGGAACACAGGAGTCTCAAGTGTCTGGTAGTGGACAAATGTTTCGGCTGGATCTTGGTTGAATATGGCAACAACGTCATGGGGAGCAAGCAGAACGAGGCAGTGTCCGAGGACCAAGTTCAAAGTTTTGTCAAGCAAGGCTTGTGTAGCAAAGCCAGCTCACAGACACAATAGGCCTCCTCTTGCTACCACATCCAGTCGACAGGAATAATATCCTACAGGGCGTAGGCTGATGCCGTGTGATTGGGTGAGTACACCTGCAGCATGTCCCAGACGTTCGGATACAAAGAACTTGAGCGTTTTGCCGTAGGCTGGGAGCCCTAGCGCCGGGGGTGGCGCACTTAAAGGCTTCAAACTTTAGATATTTCTTCAGGAGACATCTGGAAGGGTCTGATTGCAGAGCATCAGTAGGAAGGCTTCTGGAATCCATGCTCTGCACTCGGAAATTAGTCCAAGGAAAATGACAGGTGTTGAGCACCACTGCAATTTGGGCTTTGAGGCTCTGCAGCCCTGGTTGGCAAGATAGCACAACAGGCTTTCTGAGGTGACTTCAACAGGGGGTAAGTCAGCTGCACAAAGGAGAAGGTCATCAACATGTTGGAAGAGAATCACTTCCGGCTGTTCCTCTTGTCATGTGTCAAGGATGATAGCCATAGTTTTTGCAGACTGGCTTGGAAAGTTCTGTACCCCTTGTGGCACAACTGTTTAGGTATGTTTCCGTTTCTTTCCGTGGATGAATGCAAAAAGGTACCAGCAGGAGGGGTGAGGGTGGACACTGAAGAAAACGTTTGTAAGGTCCACCTCTGTGAGGTATTTTGCAGTCAAAGGCATCCACAGCAGGTACCTGGTTCTCCTTTAGGGGTTCTCTTCTTGGGGTTATTGTGGTTTCCGGGGCAATGATGCGCCCTCTTTTAGCTTGACTGAAACTGGTGGCACCTTTAAGTGACCGTTGTCTTCCGGTCCTGTGGACCATAGGCACGCAGGGATTCTGTCAAGTACTTCCTGCAGTATTGAACTTGAAGTTTTTTCTTCATTAAGTGTCATCAGGAGAGGCAGAGAACACAAGGCAGATGAGTCTTCTAAAGATAGGGGAGTATGTAACTTCATCCCCCCTTCAGGCGTGTCCTGATTGAGGCCTGTAGTCCGGACAACACATCAGCTCCTAGTAGATTCAAGGGACATGTAGAGGACACCACAAATCTGGCAAGCAAATCAGGAAATGTCCCCACTTGGAGTGGCTCTGCAAATGGACTGGAGCGGAGCACCCCATCCACTCCCACGCAGGAAACGTGTGTGTCTCTTTTCATAGTGGGAGAAACTCAGATCATCAAAGGCCTGTACGAGTTTAGTATGATACTTCTTCAGACTCCCCTTTATCTTGGGTAATATCTTGGATTGTGGTCTTCTGATCCGTCAACTTCTCCATTGCCCAGTCGTGGAGTTGTGCACAGAACTCCACGCCTGAGGTGTAGGAAGTGGCACTTGTCAGGCTGGCATCATTGAAGGCCGTCTGCATGACTGGCCAAAAGACATATCCTGCTTTGATTTGGCATAGGCTGATCAAGTCTCTCCAGGCAGCTGAGTAAGTTTCTTGTATCTGCACTATCCTGTGGTAGAAGGGAATTGGCTGCTTCTCTGGGTCAGGCAGACTTGTCACTAAGGCCGCTGCTTGTGATAGAGTAAAAGCGACATACATCACTGGTGCCCCTTCTGGTAACCAAGACTGTTGTTAGGGCGGGGGCTGGCAAGAAGCACTGTTCCTTACGGTTGCCAGCATGTGTTTGAGATCCTCTCGGAACTGAGAGTCTGGAGCCGGATTGGGGGTTAAATCAGTGGGTGACCTTGCTGCCTGCTGTTGGGCTTCCCACTCAGATGCTTCTTCATCATTAACATATCCGGCCTGGGAATGTGATGCTCCCGTATTGGGGAAGACAGGTGTGTGGTATGAACCATCTTGGTTTAAAACAGGGAGGGCTGGGTACAGGCTGTTTAAGCTTACTGGGTGTACCAAGATGGCCGCCGGCAGGAAGTGCACTGGACTGGGTAGAAAGTGAAGGCATGGGTGCACTAAGATGGCAGCCGGGCTGAGTTGTCACAGTGGGTTGTGCTTGGGTGGTGAGAAAGGAGTGGTTGTTAGACGGAGGGCAGTGCTGTCCCTCCCCTCCTTTGTTTCAAGTTCCAACATATCATCAGCTCTGTGATACACATACATAATACAATCGCCATCTTTCTTAACTTCCTTTATCCAATTTTCTTTATCACACAGGATTTTTCTCCCCGTTTCTTTAGCAACATAACTTTCGCCACTTCGTTCAACTTTGTTAACTATTTCAACATCTTCTTCTCTCCTTCTTTGCAATATGACTTTCTTTACAATATCACTTTCTTTTCTCTCTCTCTTTCTCGGCTAACGGCTTGAGAAGAGAATACATACAACCAAGGGGTTAATATTTTTTCTCAGTGTTCTTATCAACAAATTCCTTCGGTGGGGGCACATAAGACTAATGTACGGTTAATCTCAGAACAAGAACAAACACATCAGGGGTAATAGGGAGCAACGTAGCAAACAGTAAATCACAAATACACTCACGACAGGACATTACACCTGCCACTCTTCGAACTGCAAAATTTCAGCAGGCTAAGATAACCCCAGGGGCAGACATCACCCCCTTCACAATCCAGTTAAAGGCCGTCATTACAGTTACCTCCCAGAGGCCGACAGCACATCTGGGGGTGACACATCTGTAATGCTTTCAGACTGCAATGCCAGCAGCTGAGATTTCCTTTTAAAGATCCGACAAATCCTTGAGTAACCGTCCTATAACCGACTGCCACAATAACCCATCTCACGCCAGAAGCCGACAGCTCGTCTGGAAATGAGAACACACATTCACACATGTAGCACTTTTAGACTGCTGAGTTTCGTAGCCCAAAGAATGGCAGACAGTGAACAAATACAGTCAGCAGAAACCCATTGACAGGTTCGTTAAACAACCTCAGGCGAGGAAATACCTGCCTCTAAGACAGTCTCAGCATACCGACAGAATCCAGCCGTCATCCGAAAGATAAGAGAGTCGTACAGTGGTAAGAATATAAATCAAACTCACCGGTACTGTTAGGGCTGCGCAAACCCCACTCTCATCAATCAGTTAACGCCCGAATGCTTGTCGCGGTATAACTTCGACTGTAGCCTGAGGTCCCGGGTTTCGGCACCATCTGTTAAGGAAATGATTAAGAGCTCCAAATCTCTAATTTGAAAAGTGTTGATATGCATGCATATAAAAGTAAACACTCTGAGACACGCTCAGCACCGTTACTTTTTACACTTCTAATTTATTCAAGGCGGTGCTAATGTTTTATACACACAAATACGTCATTGCTATGTTAGTCTAATAGGTACATCTCATTGGTTAAGATAGAAAAAGAAAATGGAGAATCTTCATAACGAGGTCTGACTGTCTTTGGTTTTATCTTCAGTTCCGCGTTCCTCTGATGTGTGGGATGTAGGGGGTACCCGCCATCTTGAGAAAATATAGGAACAGAGCAAACCTGTATACTTATATAATGAGTAAGGAGAAAAATATGTATACACATAAGAAAATAGACATTTTCAGATTACTATTATTATCTACATCACATTCCTTCACAATAGTACAAACACCACCCCCCCAAATTACCACTTTTTGGAAAGTAGACACCCCAAAAAGATAGTTGTCATGACATCAAGACACTTGGGGGTCTATGGATACACAATGTTCACTGAACGAATGTCACACATGAGCATGGCTCCAAGAAAACGTGCCGCGTGCTTCCCTTTTTTTTTTTGGTCAAACGTAAAAGATGGGGGTTGCAACAAGTAAATAAACCCTTAAGCCCCACAATTTGCATGCGCCTGTGAAATCGTTATATGGTACCAAAAATTCTCCATAGGGGACACCATACCTCCCAACATTTTGAAATGGGAATGAGGGACACCTACTAAGAAACATATGCAGGCATAGGACACGCCCCCTGCCACACCACCCTTAAAGGAGAATTAACCAAAAAAAAAAGGTTAATTAAATCCAGAAGGGCTTTTTTTTATCACTTCTATTCCTTTATATTGGCTTTTAAAATGTACAAATGCAGCAATTTAGAATTTGGATGAAAGGTTTAGCGTTGGGAAACACTTTTTGAAAGATAAAAAAGTGCATTTTGTATGGATCAGACCAAAATGAGGGACAAATGAGGGGGAAAGAGGGACATTTCTCCAAATCAGGGACAGTTATGGGTGACACAGTAAATGGCCCTTACAGGTTATCAGTTTACCGCTAACCATGAATGATGGACTTAGAATTATTGCTCATTTTAATTGTGGTGATGCCTCACATGCGGAGCAATTTATGTTGCCATATGTGTGTTCCCTACATTGCACGTTTTCATTGGTGTGTGTATATGGAGTGAAGGGGGCGCATTTTTAAGTGTAGCCACGTTTTTTTCCCCCTTTATTGCTAACACAAGGGGACTATCTATTGGACCCCCCCCAATGTCTCCACCCCAACCAATCAAGCACAGTTTGTGCGTCCCCTGCTGTAACCTTGGCTAGAATAGCCAGGGACCTGCGGGGTGGTGTACTGCGCATTAGACATGTGCGCCGTCAATAAAGTCGTTTCGTATTAGAATTAATTCGTACTTCATAATTCGTGTCCGAAATTTCATACGAAATACGAATTTTCGTTAACTTTACGTAACAATTACGAATGTTCGTTATGATGAATTTATCATTATGAGGGGCCTCCCACCATCCGTGTGCTATGCCGACTTCCTGGGTTTTTAACTTTTAGGCTTGTTAACTTTTTGTAACAATTACGAATGTTCATTAGGAATTTGGATCCGAAATTCGTAAAACGAAATTTTCGTATTTCGTGCAAAATTCGGAAGCATAGCAATTCGTATTTCGGATCCTCCCGAATGCACAAATTTACGGAAATTCGTACGAATTTTAAATTTGTACCAAACTAATCGCACATGTCTACTGCACATCGCTTCCAGGTTCATTAGTCACAGAGGGGGGATCCTTGGTCTGGGCCCCCAGGAGGAGCTTGGGAGCCACTGTAGGCACTGCGTGGGTGGGAAAGGGGGGGGGGGTTTCAAAGCATTCTCAGAGCTCATTAAAGTGTTCTGTGGCTCTGTGCACAGGTGTCCAACTGGAGGCCCTCCAGCTGTTGCGGAACTACAAGTCCCATGAGGCATTGCAAGGCTGACAGTTACAAGCATGACTCCCACAGGTAGGGGCATGATGGGATATGTAGTTCTGGAACAGCTGGAGGGCCGCCAGTTTGACACCCCTGACGTCGGTTTTGCTTTAACCTCTTGGATATCAGAACATATATAAAAGTTCTTTAGTAGACAAGGGATTAAAGGTTTACTATAATGAACAATATTATAGAGATAGTAGTATCCAGTGATACGAAGTCCTCTATTTTCTACAAGCCTTTTAAAACTACGTGTCCACTTTAAAGAGAAGTATGTTTTTTTTTTTTTTTTTTTTTATATTCATACTTAACTAGGTGGATGCTGCATCTGGTCCCCGATGCCTCTACACTGAGAACCCGAGTGATCAAACATCGCCGATGGCTCGGTTCTCACAGCTCACCAAGCAGAGAGCTGCTGACTGTCAGTCAGTAGTTCTCCGCTCTGCCCCCTCCCGCCGAGCTCACTGGAGCGCTGAGCTGTGATGGGTATCAGTCCAGGCACCTGGCGGATCCAGACTTTATTGTCGGGATGACGCGGTGCCTGGACTGATTGCAGTGAAGTCAGCAGAGAGCAGACTTCAGACGGCTCTCTGCTGAAAACGGGTCACAGGAGTACAAAACGTATTGCACTCCTATGACCCATAGGAGAAGCCCAGACTAACGAGCTCAGGCTGGACTTCTCCTTTATAGAGAACAGTGTCCACAGGAGAACGATGTTTCAAAGATTTCACTGAGGAATAGAATGATGTCAACCTGCTGAAAGAAATTAAAGATCGGATTTATTGCAGGATCAACCTCTAAAATGTTTTTTCATCCAATTCCCCTCAATTTTTCTTAAACTATTTTGACATCCTGCATCATCATATTTATCATATGATCAAAACCTTGGAAACTTAACCATCAGCTTGTAAGACATCCCATTCCAGAACCATAATTGCCCTTTTTCTCCCTTTGCTCCTTCCTCCACCTTTCTGGGAACTTTCCACAAGATTTTGGAGGATGTCTGTGGGAATTTGTGTCCATTTGAGAGCTCAGGTACTGATGGGGGATGAGAAGACCTGGATCAATATCAGCATTCAAATTCATCCCAAAGGTGATCAGTAGGGATGAGGTCAGGGCTCTGTACAGGGCACTGGAGTTCCTACACACCAAACTGGTCACACCATGTCTTTATGGAGCTGGCTCTACTCTTCTGGAAAGGGTTCCTATAAAATTTTGGAGTATCTCCAGGCATTTGTGTCCAATCAGCCAAAGAAACATTTGTGAGGCTGGGTACTGATGTTTGAAGAGAAGACCTGGCTCCCATGTTGGGCACCAAAAAAAAAAACACCTGGCTTGCAGTTCCAATCCATCCCAAAGGTGATCAGTATGGATGAGGTCAGGGCTCTGTACAGGACACTGGAGTTCCTACACACCAAACTGGTCACACCATGTCTTTATGGAGCTGGCTCTACTCTTCTGGAAAGGGTTCCTACAAAATGTTGGAGTATCTGTAGGAATTTGTGTCCAATCAGCCAAAGGAACATTTGTGAGGTTGGGTACTGATGTTTGAAGAGAAGACGTAGCTCCCATGTTGGGCACCAAAAAAAAAAAACCTGGCTTGCAGTTAACGGTCCAATCCATCCCAAAGGTGATCAGTATGGATGAGGTCAGGGCTCTGTACAGGACACTGGAGTTCCTACACACCAAACTGGTCACACCATGTCTTTATGGAGCTGGCTCTACTCTTCTGGAAAGGGTTCCTACAAAATGTTGGAGTATCTGTAGGAATTTGTGTCCAATCAGCCAAAGGAACATTTGTGAGGTTGGGTACTGATGTTTGAAGAGAAGACGTAGCTCCCATGTTGGGCACCAAAAAAAAAACCTGGCTTGCAGTTAACGGTCCAATCCATCCCAAAGGTGATCAGTATGGATGAGGTCAGGGCTCTGTACAGGACACTGGAGTTCCTACACACCAAACTGGTCACACCATGTCTTTATGGAGCTGGCACTACTCTTCTGGAAAGGGTTCCTACAAAACGTTGGAGTATCTGTAGGAATTTGTGTCCAATTAGCCAAAGGAACATTTGTGAGGTTGGGTACTGATGTTTGAAGAGAAGACGTAGCTCCCATGTTGGGCACCAAAAAAAAAACAAAAAAAAACCTGGCTTGCAGTTAACGTTCCAATCCATCCCAAAGGTGATCAGTAGGGATGAGGTCAGGGTTTTGTACAGAACACTAGAGTTCCTACACACCAAACTGGTCCCACCATGTCTTTATGGAGTTGCCTCCCTCCCCCAATGGCCATTAATATGAAGTTGCTCTCCTCTTCCCATGGCCAATAATATGGAGTTTCCCCCCCTACATGAATATGACATCCTACACTCTTCTGGGAAAACTTCCCACAAGATTTTGGAGGGTTTCTGCGGGGATTTGTACCACTTGTGAGGTCAGGTACTGATGTTGGATGAGAAGACCTGGCTCACCATCGGCATTCCATTTCATCCCAAAGGTGGTCAACAGAGATGAGGTCAGATCAGGTCAGTACAGGACAACTGGAGTTTCTCCACACCAAACTGGTCACACCATGTCTTGCTGGAATAGAAAAGGGTCTTCAAACTGTTACTACAAGGTTGGAAGAGCAAAATTGTCTACAATGTATTTGTATGATGGAAGATTGCCAGGACCCATTACTGGAGACGCCTGAACTAAAAGACATTGTAGACAATTGTACTCTTCCAACCTTGTAGTAACAGTTTGGTGAAGACCCTTTTCTGTTCCAGCAGGACTATGCCCCCCCGTGTACAAAGCCAACTCCATAAAGACATGATGTGACCAGTTTGGTCTGGAGGAACTCCAGTGTCCTGTACAGAGCCCTGACCTCATCTCTACTGGTTACCTTTTAGCCGAATCTGAATACCAACAACCAGGTCTTTTTTGGTGCCCAATGTGAGGCCCAACACGTGATCCAGGTTTTCTCATCCAACATCAGTACGCAACCTCACAAATTTTCACAGACACCCAAGTGGAGGATGTTATAGCCACAAAGAGGGAGGGGGAGGGGTGAACTCCATATCAATAGCAAGGGTGATGGCACAAGCTCTATAGATGTCATATAGTGAATATTTTATCCTCTTTCGAAGACAAAGAAAAGGAACATTTGTGAAAACCAAAATACATTTATTTTAAGGAAACTGTATTTAAAAGGACAGTAACCGCCAGAAAGAAAAGATTCCAGAGGGGAGGATATGTTACATACGGCTCCATGTTTTCCTGTACACGTTATCAGCCATTTTCAGGCCGGCCTTTCTTTCTGATGAGTGAAATACATATATACACACACACGCACGGGCTGTATACACGGACACACCCACCGCCTCTCCACAAAAGAGAGAACACTTTTTTAAACTATTATGTTATTTAATTTAAATCCAGCAGACCTTCGACATCCAATCAGTTGACCATTGTTGAGGTAATGGTCACATGGTCTCCAGCAGGGCTGCTCATCACAGTAGTCACAGCCAGCCAATAGCTCCACCTCAACTGTCCCCTACTATTAGTCCCCAGGTTCCTATGCAGCAGACACAGATCATGTGATCAGCGCCTCGGCACCTGTCATGGTACCAGGCATGTATCAGGGATGTGGGATTTCCCTTATTGATGGGAAAAAGTAAACTTTTAGAGTCACATTTGTTTACAGCATGGAAGGTGACTATTCCAATAAATGTTTCTTCACGTTCGGCTTAGGAAGCTGCTGTCCTAAGAGGGGATTGCTACACCCTACCGATGGTGGGGGTGGGCATGGACAAGGAAGGAGGACAATGGAAGACTACACAAAAGGAAAAGATTTCTAAGCAGCACAGAACCAGAAGTCCTAAATGAACAATATTCCTTCAAGGCCAACTCCACCCTTTGCAAAAAAAAAATATAATAAATGCACCCATAAAAATGGGCACTACTTATTTTTTGGGTCTAAGCCTGCAGAGCGTTGCAACTGCTATCAGTGGATGGTGGGTGCAATGCCAGGCTTCTGTAGACTCCTCCTCCAGCTCCAAGGTACAGAGTTTTAGATGGAGAACTGGAGGAAGTGTCAAAGGACTACAAATACGGGGATCACTGCACTTGTGTTCCACTGGAGACTACATGTTCATTTGTAGCGGTTGATGATGGGACGTGTAGTCCTTTCAATCACAGGTCTCTCGGACAGCTGTTGGGTAGAGAAGAACCCCCATACGCTGTCAGAGGGGGAAGTCTGGTAGCTTCAGAAGTCAAGAAGGATCCAAGTGGCATCTCTGACTCTAGAAAATCGGGTTGTATAGGTGGGAGGAACGCTCAGAAGGGATCAGACTGAACACAACTGAGCTCATCCCTGGTTGTCAGTCTACATCAGTAAGTTCTGTTACTGGCGGGATCTCCAGGTGAGTAACGCTGTAACAGGTTCACAAAAAGCGATTTGCTTAAAGTTATGGTACTCAGGCCACATGCACACCGGAGGGCCTAGAAGGCACGGGTGCACCATCCAGCCCCCCAAATCTAGGACAGGCTGAAATAAGACAGCGACTGGATGCTGTACTGAGGAATTATCACTTTCAGGGGTGTATGCTTTTAGGGACCTAACCTCTCATCCTGACATAATGCCTGGAAGGGATCTCTCCCATGTCTCACCACAACTTTTGGTACCAATAGCCAAAGTCAGGCAGGAAGAGGAGGCAAAGGGAGGAGCTGCAGGGGCCAAAAGGAGGAGGGGGAGGAGCTGCAGGGGCCAAAAATAGAGCAGAGGAGGCAAAGCAAAAGCCAAAAAGGGGGGGGGGGGGGAGCTGCAGGGGCAAAAAGGGAAAGACATTGCAGAGGTCAAAAAGGGAGAAGTGGAGAAGCCAAATGAGGAGGAGGAGCTATAGGGCCCAAAGGAGGAGGGAAGGAGCTGTAGGGGATGAACAGAGAAGAGGAGGCAAAGCAAAGTCCAAAAGGAAGGAGTAAGGGAGGAGCTACAGGGATCAAAAGGAGGAGCTGCAGGGGCTGAACAGAGAAGAGGGGGAAGAGCAAAGGGTAAAAGGGAGGAGATGAGGAGCCGAAAAAAAGGAGGACCTACAGGGGCCAAAAGGAAAGGAGGAGTTGTAGAGGTCAAAGGAAGGAGCTGAGAATCCAGAGGAGCTACAGGGACAAAAGGAGGAAGAGGGGAGGAGCTGCAGGGCCCAAAGGAGGAGGGGAGGAGCTGTAGGGGCTAAACAGAGAAGACAAGGCAAAGTCCAAAAGGAAGGAGTAAGGGAGGAGCTACAGGGATCAAAAGGTGGAGGGGAGGAGCTGCAGGGGCTGAACAGAGAAGAAGAGTTAGAGCAAAGGCCAAAAGGGAGAAGCTGAAGAGTCAAAAAAGGAGAGGAGGAGCTACAGGGGCCAAAAGGAAAGGAGGAGTTGCAGCAGTCAAAGGAAGGAGCTGAGAATCCAGAGGAGGAGGAGCTACAGGGACAAAAAGGAGGAGGGGAGGAGTTGCAGGGGCTGAATAGAGAAGATGAGGCAAAGCAAAGTCCAAAAGGGAGGAGCAAAGGAGTAGGGGAGGAGCTACAGGGGCCAACGGAAGAGGGGAGGAGCTGCATTGGCTGAACAGAGAAGAGGAGGCAAAGGCCAAAGGAAGGAGCTGAGGAGCCAAAAGGAGGAGGGGAGGAGATATAGGGGCCGAAAAGGAGAAGAGGAGGCGCTGCAGGAAGCCACAGATATCACTAATGAACAATTTACTGTAGCAGCCTCTGAGTGGGGACAACGCTGTGGCACAATACATTTGGAACGAAGCATTGTTGGCACCAACACCCAGATTAGCTGCATACACAGGATCAACAGAGACTTTCCAGCAGTGCAATATGCAATAATCTGGTGCAAAGAGCAATAGGTGACCTCCGCTCAGTGCAGCCAGAGAAGAACCCCCATAGATCTATCCCAGACATCACCACCCACTTCATCAAATGGTAATGGAAACACCGACTTATAACTACTGCAAAAGGAGTTGTGGAGCGATCCCTCCATTCCCAATCACCCCCCTGCTGCTGCAAGGAAGTAAGGCCGGAGGGTGGGAGATATGCTAGAGAACGGCCCCGTGGGGCTGGTTGTATCCTTCCATGTCAGTTAGTGTTCAGCAGCGGGCTGTGTTAGGAAGGTCTCTGTGTTAGGAAATTGCAGCATCTGACATCCTCCGTGAACACAGACCGCCGTAATTTTGACCGCAGGAACGCGGCGTGAGGTTAGGAAGCAGCCACCAGCTGTGGTTTGGGTTTATTCTTGACGGCTTCTTTCTCTGTTGGGAGAAATAAAGAAATAAAAAAACTTTAACCTTTTCGCTGCCAGAGCCGTTTTTGCACACCTGATTCATTTTCTGAAAGCAGACACCATAGGGAATAAAATAGTGGTAGCTCTAAATTTTTATGTCACACGAGATTACCACAACAAGAAAAAAAAAAAAATACACTAAAGTGAATTTTAGGGCACACAAATGCAATAAATTACCCTCATTTTTGGTAAAATATAAAAGCCAAGGTTACACCGAGTAAATAGATATCCAACATGTCAAACCTTACATTTGTGTGTGCCTGTGAAATGGCGACAAACTTCAGTACCCTATATTTTCTATAGGCAAAGCTTCAAAAGCCCCCTATAGGTCAGTGATGGCGAACCTTGGCACCCACTACATCTCCCATGATGCCCTCCTACTCTGCAGGGTGCATGAGCATCATGGGGAAAGTAGTTCCAAAACATCTGGGGTGCCAAGGTTCGCCTCCACTGCTATAGGTCATCAGCTTAGCATTATGGAGGAGATCTGGTACTATGATTATTTCTCACTCCGGCATGTGTGGCGATATGTAACAGGTGTATCGCAATCATGTGTTTACGTTCATACATCCGAATATGTGGGGGTGGGCCTCAACATTTTTGGGGGATTTTATGTGCTTGGGTGTAACAAATTTTATGCAACAACATTTTTTTTTGTCCACATCACATAGGGAACAAAAAGACCACTGTCTCCCCCTGTGCTCCACGGAATGTATTACAATGCACATCGCATTACAATATATCCCTTCCCGGCTATGCTGGCCGGGGAAAGTGGGGAGGTCTTTTGGCAAAGAGCAACTGTAGTATCTGTTCTTATCAGTTGCCAGAGGAGGCGCTGTGGTGCTCTCATCGGGGAGTGCTATCCAAATCCTCTGGTGTGATGGTATCTGGATGGTCCGTTTCAGCAGGGGCCGAACCCAAGTGCTCCCTGGATTGGGAGGCTAGTACTCGGTCGAGTCTGAGCGGGCCAGAAGGGTACTCCTGGTACGGATGGGTCCTGCACTGGTCTGGCCCAAGGGCTGGGTCATCCCAGCCTTCTGGCTAGGATTGGTGTGGTCGCTGTTCCTGTCAGTGTCCGGTGGAGGAGCTGTCACCCTGACCACGAGAGATCATGCAAATCCACTGGACCATGATGGGGGCCTGGAAAGGTTAGTATTGGTGGAGGCTGTGTTTGGCGCACGTCAGGTACATACACCACATGAACCTGGCAGAAAAAGTGTTGAAGGTGGTTTTAATCTGTTTATTTTGCTCTCCATGAGACTGCTGCTTGCAGCAGTGATGTCTTGGATGTGATGTCAGCAGCCCTGGGAGACTAAAGTGACACTCTATAACAGGGATAAGCAATTAGCGGACCTCAAGCTGTTGCAAAACTGCAAGTCCCATCATGCCTCTGGGTGTCATGCTTGTGGCTGTCAGAGTCTTGCTATGCCTCATGGGACTTTTTGTTCTGCAACAGCTGGAGGACCGCTAAATGCATATCCCTGCACAATAGCATTCCCCTTCTCTCCTTCCCTGGAGACTAGATTAGGCTGGGATCACATATATGGAAATTGGATGCGTTTTTTGTTAACTGTATCCAATTCACATAACATGCGAATGTGACCAGCTTTCAATAGAGCCGGTTCACACATGTCTGGGGCGGCTGCGGTCTGAAAAAGGGTCCACTTTGTTTTTGGGATCTGATTCAGGTAAAAATTTGCACCTGAACCTTTGAACAGACACATTCCGGACTGCAAACCTCAGCCCGACATGTGTGAACCCAGCCTGAAAGGTTACGTAGGAAGGAGGCAGAGGAGCTGGGCCAGCATTTGCAATTTAAGTTGGTGACAGGGTCTCTAACAGAAAGTGAATGAAAGAAGCTTGGGATAAACTTGGGCTTACATTGACAAAAATGTTAAAAACACACACACAAAAAGGGGGAAGACTTGATAGATCACCGGGCCCCTTTTCGGTTTTTCTTTTTTGTGTAATAATAATGATCTGTAATTATTCTGTTTTCTGTGAGAAATATACGAATATCCAAATCTGAACTACATTTTCCTTCCTTCCCTCTCTTTACATGAAGCTGTAAGATTTCCTAGGCCAGTGATGGGGACACGCTTACCTGGGGTGGTCTCTGGGAGAGGCTCTGTGGGCACCTCTGGGAGTTCCACGTCTTCCTGTAACAGAACACACAATACCCACATCAGCACAACTTATCACCGTACACCCGGAGTTCCCCGTTGCCATCGGCTCTGTGTGTATATGTGGCAGCAGGGAGGGGGGCTGCATTGCTGTGCTGCCATATATATATATATATATATATATATGTGTTTTGCGCTCACTTGGTGCCCCCAGCACTGTGGCTGGGTTGTCACTTCCCAGTCACTTTTTATCCAATCCAAAGCCAGCGAGATGGGTTCCTGTTCACATGACCGCTATAACAGCCAATCACAGTGATCACAAGGCACAGGGAATGGCTCTGGAAGAACCCTTTAAAAAGCCAGCAGTAAGGGGTGGATTAGTTTATAATTGGTCTTCCCTGATCTCTCCAAATCCCCCCTAACCAGTGTACATCAACATGCTAATAACATTCTTAAATCTTAAACCTGTTTTCAATACATACCTTATTTTTACACCCAACAACATCATCACTGGGTCTTTGCGTTTCTCTATATGCAATGCAGGCAGATCATGGCTGGTGGGAGGGGCTGGAAGGGTGCTGTCCATCAGTGGTTCTCAACCCCGTCCTCAAGTACCCCTAACAGGCCATGTTTGCAGGTTTTCCTTCATCTTGCACAGGTGCTTTAAATCTGAGTCAATGGCTTGGTATTTTTGGACAGCTATTTTATCTAAAAGAAATTCCCCAAACATGGCCTGTTGGGGGGTACTTGAGGACGGGGTTGAGAACCACCGCTGTACATCACTTCCTAAAAATGCACACAGCACATTGCCTCAAAACTTCTCCCCTGTTGGCGCAGTAAATAGTTTGTGGCCAGCTTGGTGCTAACAAACTATTTAAAAGGGACATTAAAACGTGGAGATCAGCTCCCCCCCCCCCCCCCCCCCCCCATTTTGGATAGAGAAAGGGAGGCTTAAAACCCCTTTAAAAGTGATTGTAGAGGTTTGTTAAAAAACTAACAGGTTATACTTACCTGCTCCGTGCGAGGGTTTTGCACAGAGCGGCCCGACCCTGCTTTTCTGTGGTCCCCAGCGGCGCTCTTGGCTCCTCCTCTTTTTTGGGTGCCCCCTCGGAGAGCCGCTTCCCATGGGGGCACTCGTACAGGCGCGCTCCTGAGTGCTGCTGCTGGGTCCACTGACACAGAAGGCAGGACTCGGCCCTACCCCCAGGTTGCTGGATTTGATTGACAGCAGCGGGAGCCAATGGCTCCCGCTGCTATCAATCTATCCAATGAAGACCCGAGACAGCGGCTGGAGCATCCTCAACGCTGGAACAGGTTTTTCACCTTAATGCATAGAAAAACTTCGAGACTACAACTCCTTAAAAGGTTTATTTTTGCCATCGGTGTCCCATTGGGGAGATTTGACTTCACTTCCTGTCCCATAGCCAAACAATAAGGGAGAGAAATCCCTGCAAAACTAAGAGGATTTCTTGGGGACCCCCCCAGGTCACCAGAACTAGTGTCCCCATTGGAAGATTCCCCCCTAAATTACTTTTCTGGGAACAACACAAAATTAGAGATTTTCTTTCACTTTCAACGATAACTATAAACTGGAGAAATAGAGAGGATAAATCTCTGCAACTGGGACACAGACAGCAATAAAAACTGACAGGGAAGGGAGGGGGTTCCATCCCTCTCCACTCTATCCAACACACATTAAAAAAAAAAAAAGTTTTGCCTTTAGTTATACTTTAAGCCTTTTGGGGTCCCGGGATATTTTGGGATAATGTAGAAGTATGCAGAGCACGTTATGGACACTCTTACCTTGTAAGGTGACCCCCTCCAGCACCACCATAACCACATTCACTCATCACTCTATTGCTGCGGCTTCCATTTTTTCTTCCGGGATTAGAAGTCTTCTAACGGCTGGGTCCGGATGATGCAACTCCCACGCATGCGCACAGAACATACATCTCAGCATTTAGCCCCAGCATTGTACCCGGAGCTGCACATGTATGGCTCTCAGTGTAGAAATCATGAACTGCCATCAGGTGAAAAGACGTCCAGACTCCCTATTGCCAGAAATATCATCTGCCAGCAGCTTACCTTTTATGTTTACTTCTGCCCTAATCCCCTAGGCATCGACGGTACGCAAATATGTGGGCTTTCGGCAGGCGAGCCTTGGCATAACTGCATACCAATTAGCAGACACAGCTGAGAGCCCGTGCCTTGGGTACTCCCAGCGCAGTTACTGGCGGCTAACGGAAAGCTCCTAATCGCTTCTTGCGATCAGGAGCTTTCCAATCATGTGACAGCCAACCACATGATCATAAGCCCCAGCATCTGAAACCTCTTAAAGGGCCAGGTGGCATCGGCGCAAAGGGGGTTAAGGATCTTCATGAAGACCAGCGTTTCTCCTCCAAGGGTGACACACAGTTTTGTCTCTGCAGCTCATATATTGCTGGTGACATCCAGATGAATGGTCTCTGTGATGTTCTCTAGGGGGGGGGGGGGTTCAGCAGCTACACATGTACTGCATTCAAATTGGAGCTCCCCGATATCTGGAGGATTCCCCTGAAGAAGTCACATCCCAGCCGTATCGTCCCCTTACCTGAGTGATGGCCTCCAGTTCTAGTAGAATGGCCTCTTCGTCCTCTGTGGTCAGATTTCCAGCTAAGAGCTCATCAATTTGCTGCAAAAAAAAGGAGGAAGACGCCATTATCTTCTGCGACGGCTCCAACATATGACACCCCCTTTGCCTACAACTTTATCACATTTATACAGAGTTGAATATTTTCTAGCACTTAGCAAAGTACAAAGAGCCATTCATACCAGACAACGCCCCAGGAGGAGCTTCTACCCCCCCCCCCCCCCCCCCGCCACTCTACAGGTCAAATGTACCTGCTGGTATGTCCTGGAGCACCCCCCCCATTGTTATAGTGTCATTACTTACTCTCTGATAGTCAATGCCTTCCTGCGTCTCATCCATAATCCGCTCCACCTCTTCTATGGACATCACCTGAAAAAGACCAAACATGTTACCTCTACAGCTCTCCAAGGGACACTCCCCCACTTCCACCCCACCACCACCTCCAAAACAATGGATAACGTTTTAAAGCAACCCTGTGTTTAGCCCCAGGGGGATAAAATAACAGCTTTGCTTTAATCCCTCCCCTGCAGTACATACTCACCGCTCCCCAAAATCAGCTGCGGAGAATGAAGAAACACCTGGAACTTCTGCGGGGGTGGGGGTGGGGGGGTTGTGGGAGAAACATGTGACTGCACTGGGCCAATCAGCAAGCATGGTCACACTTATGCTCAGAACATTCGGTCATTGTGTACAGCTGTCCGTACGACAGAAGACGCTTCAATGAGCTGGGACACGCTGGAAAACCAGTAGCCAACGGCTGTGAAAGCTGATCAGTGCGCTCTGGTTGGGGAGGGGTCCCCAGCTCAGTGGGGGGAGATCGTTAAAAGTTAGTAGCCCTAACATTGCCTAGTTAGTACAGCGACCTCTCAGGTTTTCCTCCGTTCAGCCTGTGGGGTTCTGTGCATCAGGCTTTAGAAGGTGCCTGGCCCTGGATTGGCTGTGACTTCAGCGATCCAGAGCCTACAGAGGGCGGCTTCATTTATTCCCGATATCTATGTCTGGCCATTCATAGCAGGCTGCTTATTGTAACTGGCCAATCATAAAAGGAGGTGGAGAAATGACCAGCATTGATGTCCATCAGGACTACAGCGATGTAGGTTATAGTTTCTGTATTATTTATTATGTGGATTTTTACAGCATTTCACATACTGCTCATTCACATCATTCCCTGTATCCAAGGAGCTTACAATATAAAGTCCTAATGTCAGCAGCCAATGACTTGACCAGCATTCCTTTGGAATGTGGGTGGAAACCTGCAGAACCCAGAGGAAACCCACACTCAGGCACGGGGGGGAGATGCAAACTCCATGCAGGCCAGGATTTGATTGGAAGACCCCAGTGCTGCAAGGCCCTAACGGGAGGACCCCAGTGCTGCAAGGCCCTAATGGGAGGACCCCAGTGCTGCAAGGCCCTAGCGGGAGGACCCCAGTGCTGCAAGGCCCTAGCGGGAGGACCCCAGTGCTGCAAGGCCCTAGCGGGAGGACCCCAGTGCTGCAAGGCCCTAGCGGGAGGACCCCAGTGCTGCAAGGCCCTAGCGGGAGGACCCCAGTGCTGCAAGGCCCTAGCGGGAGGACCCCAGTGCTGCAAGGCCCTAGCGGGAGGACCCCAGTGCTGCAAGGCCCTAACCACTAAGCCTCTGTACTAAACTAATAGAATGATGGCACTCAGCTTTAGAAGACCTCCTCCTTCCTATCAGGTTGGAGTGACTCTGCAGGCAGTCGTTGTGTCCTGTACACAGGAGCTCATAGAGGACACACAGTGTGGAGAACTGCGAAGACTCCTATGGAGCAGTACATGGGGATCAAAGCAGCTCTGTCACCTCTGACCCCCCCCGCAGCTCACACTCACCTCATGCATCTTCTTCAAGCAATCGTTGCCAATTTTTAGGCCTTCGATGACTTTCATTTCAATCTGAGCAAATTCAATGTCTTCCACCTGGAAAGATAAGGATTGCAGATGAGCCAAAATTATAAAAAACAAGTTAAGTATTTATCGCCCTCGTAGGATCATTCATAAACATTTCCAAAGACAACAAAAAGAGCATTAGGTGGAAAGAGAAATGCGTACGGCTAGGTGACCTGCAGATGTCATTTGTCGTTCCCCCCCCCCGCTTCTGGTAACAGATGAAGATGTCCTGTAAAAGTGGTGGCTACACTTCCACACCCCGGCTACTAAATGGTCAGAGCAGCCGTCAGCCAATCACCAGAGGGCGCCGACAACAGCTGGTTGGATAATCACACAGATGACCAATTTACACGGAAAGGGGGGGTGCTACCGCAGTCACCCAATTCTCTACTATACAGCTAAGGTAATAGGCAAGTACACCTTCAGCTGTTATAGCTGCCAGTAGTTTCTTTACATGCCAGTGCTGCCGCTTTCACTGCAGTATTAGTTAACTGGCAGCAGTGAAAGGGTTACCCCCTCTATCCCCCTTTCCCTATTCACACCTTACCCCCTCTACCCCCCCCCCCCCTTTCTACCCCTTCCCCTATCCACCCCTCACCCCCTCTATTCCCCCCCCATTATCACTTTCCCTGTACACCCTCTATCCTCTCCTCCTCTTTATACCTTTCCCTGTCCACCCTCACCCCCTCTACCCCATACCCCCCCCCCCCATACCCTCTTTGCTACACCTTTCCTGGTCCATCCCTCAACCCCCCCCCTCACTACCTCTTTCCCTATCCACCCCTTACCCCCTCTGCCCCCCCCCCCATCACTTTCCCTATCCAGTTTCCTCATTATGTCCCATTTCTGCATTTCAGAATAATCCCTTATGTTCTATTCCAATCACCCCCCTGCATTATCCTAATTATTATTTTTCCCTTTTTTAATTGGAAAATAAACTGGACGGCCTGGTATCAGTCTCTTGTATGTCCCTGCACAGCAGAACATAGTCTGAGAGGGAGAGGGAGATCTGCGAAGCTCATCCATCTGCTGCTGCTTCACTGTCCACTTACAAGCAGTGAAGAGGACCGGGCTACATTACATAACTGCAGCACAGACTCGGTCCAGCAGCTCATCTCTACCCCTTTCCCTGTCCATCCTCCACCCCCTCTATCCCCTCCTGCTCTCTACACCTTTTCCTGTCCCCCCCTCCTCTCCACCCCTCACCCCCACTATCCCGCTTTCCTCTCTAAACCTTTCTCTGTCCACCTCTCACCCCATTTACCAGTCTACCCCTTAACCCCCTCAAAGCTAGCTGCAGCAGAGACTTGGGTCACCAGCTGGCTGTGCTGTACAGCGGAGCGGTGTAAAATCCAAGACTGCAGAATTAGAGGTTTCGCTGGAACCAGACACGAGTAAGGAAAGCGATGAGGGACTCACCATCTTCTCCAGGTTGCTGATCTGATTATCTGTCTTCTCCAGCAGCTGCTCCTGATATCTCTTCTTCTTCAGCAGTAATTTGGCTTTTCTGGGAAAGATAAAAAAAGAACAAAGTGTGAAATAACGAGACAAATGGAGAGGGGAAGTGGCAAGAGCTCAGCGGATGGAAGACAAAACTTCAATCCATTCCCTTTACCTGAAAAAGAGGCCAGAAAAATATTTAACCACTTCCTGCCCGCCCCATTGTCTCTTGAAAAAGTTTTCAATGCCAGGGGGGAAGGAAAGGATCGGCGATCATGTGACCACCGTGATTGGCAAGGGGCGTGTCTACAGCAAACGGGCGAGCATAGTGTGATGTCACATGTGGCATGGTGTGCGTCTCCCTAAAGGCAGCTGCCACACAGCAAGACGGGGCGTGGTAGGGGGTGTGGCCACAAAAATGATTACTAGAGATAGAGGCGTGGCATACCTGTATCCTCTAGTCGGCCTGTTTTAGAATCGCCATCTGGGGGGTTTCTTCTCCCTTTGCCACAGGAAGTGAGAAGACAGCCGACACCAGAACCCCAGCAGGAGATTCCCCCTTTCCATTGGTTGTAGTGACAAACTGTAAAACATTCCACCATCATGTTCTGCCCCAATGAAAGCAGCCTCCAGAACAGGCAACGAATGGACAGATTGGGACCCTGGCTGGATTTCTATTTGGATTTCTATTTGGGGCCCCCGGACAGAAGCCTCACTTACTCTTTCTTGCCATTGTGGAGAAGCTGTTTGGCCAGTTCCCGCTCACGCTGCAGCTGGAAGGCGATCTTCTTCTGATATTGCTTCAGCTTGTCCCTCTGCTGCTTGAGTTGCTGAAATACAACAAAAGATGATACAGTGAGAACCCCTTTACCATCAATATATAAAAAAAGGGAACCATGTGAAAAAGACTATCACTGAAGACCATTATTCCACACATGACCAGGCAGCCTCCTCTTCTCCTCCCGATAGAAGAAGGCCTACACCGCTGCAGGATTCCCCGTCATCACCAACCAAACCCTTCTTCTCAAGGAACCCCCTCACCCCCACTCTCAACTCCCTCTGTTTTTTTTTTTTTGCCAGAGACTACAACGATGAATAGTTCAGGAGGGACCAAAGCCAGAAAAAGGTTTAAAATAGCAAAGACCAACCTAGACAAAACAGAAGAACTGCCCAGTCTGGGTGAAGAATCAGAGGTGAGCCATGAGGTGGCTCTGTGACTAGCACAAAGATGGTCCCAGGCCTCCAAAAAAAAAAGGACTGAGTGGAGTGCCGACACCCGGACTGGACACTAAGGGTCCAACAAAGGGAACCATTTGAAAAAGACCATCACTGAAGACCATTCCACACATGACCAGGTGGCCTCCTCTTCTCCTCCTGATAGAAGGAGACCTACATCGCTGCAGGATTCCCCGTCACCACCAACCAAACCCTTCTTCTCAAGGAACCCCCTCACCCCCACTCCCAACCCCCTTTGGGTTATTTTTTTTTTTTTGCCAGCAACTAAACAGGTTATTATGTGATAACTCCAGGATGGTCACATCAGAGACTACAACGATGAATAGTTCAGGAGGGACCAAAGCCAGAAAAAGGTTTAAATAGCAAAGACCAACCTAGACAGGACAGAAGAACTGCCCAGTCTAGGTGAGGAATCAGAGGTGGACCATGAGGTGGTGCTGTGACTAGCACAAAAGATGGTCTCAGGCCTCCAAAAAAAGACTGAGTGGAGTGCCGACACCCGGACTGGACACTACAGGTCTTAAGGGTCTAGATTATTGTAATAACAGACCAGACCGATCTTACAACTGACGTCTTAACTCATTGGAACCCCCTAAAGATTCTGGACAGAGAGGACCTCTAAATACTCCATTAGATTCTATGTGCCGCAAGATACCACGACTCTTCGACAAAGATGGCAGAGTCACCTCCTGAGAATGGCAAGAAGATTCCTGACTCCGTTGACTATTCCCTAGAACCTCTGGAATGTTCCTGTGGAATTCCACCAGATGGCGTACCCATGCAGGCCCCCCTCTAAGTGCATTGCAGCATAAGGGGGCACCAACTCCTGAGCACTGCAATAGGTGTGATGTTCTGTGCATTTCGTTGTTCTGACACGCTGACCTGCCTACGGGATGTCCTCAACTGAACAATGGGACGTTTTAGGCCTTCAAGAAATGCGAAAGATTTTGTTTTTCTTCCTTCATATAGTTAAAAAAAAAAAAAAAAACCCCGTATAGAATTAATTTGGGTAAAATGCTGTATGACAGAGTAGTCATCAGTCAAACTATCGCAGCCGGTAAGGAAAGGGTCACAGGTGGCAGTTTGTGATGACATGGGCACGGAACCGTCACTGATGTCCTCAATTCCAGGAACCTTCTCAGACCTGTCCAATGATAAAGTTCTGTTATCTGTGGGAGTGGCACATGGTATCTAATGGTGAGATCTGAGAGCACTCCCTGCAGATTAGTGGAGGTTACTATGGGATGTTAGTTGGGGGATTATCTCACCGCTCTACACCTGAGCCACACTTCCCGACAAAGGGATTAGAAACTAATCCAGATGAAGTGCAGTGGTCACTGTGAGGGAACATGAACCGCCATGGGGACACATTGTATCATTGTCACATCCTCCTCCATACTGCTACATGGCCTTCAGAACTCCTCCCACGGCCTCCTCCATACTGCTGCATGGCCTTCAGAACTCCTCCTACATACTGCTACATGGCCTCCAGAACTCCTCCCGCATCCTCCTCCATGGCCTCCAGAACTCCTCCCGCATCCTCCTCCATGGCCTTCAGAACTCCTCCCGCATCCTCCTCCATGGCCTTCAGAACTCCTCCCGCATCCTCCTCCATGGCCTTCAGAACTCCTCCCGCATCCTCCTCCATGGCCTTCAGAACTCCTCCCGCATCCTCCTCCATGGCCTTCAGAACTCCTCCCGCATCCTCCTCCATGGCCTTCAGAACTCCTCCTCCATACTGCTACATGGCCTTCAGAACTCCTCCCACATCCTCCTCCATACTGCTACATGGCCTCCAGAACTCCTCCCGCATCCTCCTCAATGGCCTCCAGAACTCCTCCCGCATCCTCCTCCATGGCCTTCAGAACTCCTCCTCCATACTGCTACATGGCCTCCAGAACTCCTCCCGCATCCTCCTCCATGGCCTCCAGAACTCCTCCCACATCCTCTTCCGTACTGCTACATGGCCTCCAGAACTCCTCCCGCATCCTCCTCCATGGCCTCCAGAACTCCTCCTCCATACTGCTACATGGCCTCCAGAACTCCTCCCACATACTGCTACATGGCCTCCAGAACTCCTCCCACATCCTCCTCCATGGCCTCCAGAACTCCTCCTCCATACCGGTACGTGGCCTCCAGAACTCCTCCCACATACCGGTACGTGGCCTCCAGAACTCCTCCCACATACCGGTACGTGGCCTCCAGAACTCCTCCCACATACCGGTACGTGGCCTCCAGAACTCCTCCCACATACCGGTACGTGGCCTCCAGAACTCCTCCCACATACCGGTACGTGGCCTCCAGAACTCCTCCCACATACCGGTACGTGGCCTCCAGAACTCCTCCCACATACCGGTACGTGGCCTCCAGAACTCCTCCCACATACCGGTACGTGGCCTCCAGAACTCCTCCCACATACCGGTACGTGGCCTCCAGAACTCCTCCCACATACCGGTACGTGGCCTCCAGAACTCCTCCCACATACCGGTACGTGGCCTCCAGAACTCCTCCCACATACCGGTACGTGGCCTCCAGAACTCCTCCCACATACCGGTACGTGGCCTCCAGAACTCCTCCCACATACCGGTACGTGGCCTCCAGAACTCCTCCCACATACCGGTACGTGGCCTCCAGAACTCCTCCCACATACCGGTACGTGGCCTCCAGAACTCCTCCCACATACCGGTACGGGAGGAGGAAGAGGAGGAATATGGGCAGAATAGTACAGGAGGAAATGGGAAGAGGAATACTCTCAGGAGGTGTGTACAGGGGAGGAGTCCTCAGGTGTGAGCAGTGATATTGGGGTGGATCAGGTTGTGGGGTGTCCTGTTCGGGTGATATTGGGGTGTATCCGGGTGTGTGGTGTCCTGTTCGGGTGATATTGGGGTGTATCCGGGTGTGTGGTGTCCTGTTCGGGTGATATTGGGGTGTATCCGGGTGTGTGGTGTCCTGTCCAGGGGATATTGGGGTGTAGAGTGCCTTGTTCGGGGGATATTGGGGTGTATCCGGGTGTGGGGTGTCCTGTCCAGTGATTTTGGGGTGGATCAGGTTGTGGGGTGTCCTGTTCGGGTGATATTGGGGTGTACTCGGGCGAGTCTCTCACCAGCACAGCCTTGTCCTGCTCGGTGACCCGGCTCCGTCTCTTCCGCCCGAATATATTGCCCATAGTGTTGCCCGGCGGGCGGCCTCCTCATCCCCTCCGGATCGAACACTTCCGCCTCCCGCACGGCGGCCGGGAGGGACCAATCCAGACGGGAGCCGTCACGTCACCGCCCGGTGCAGGCTGGGGTGGACCAATCAGCGACGGGTGACGTCAGTGGGCGATGCAGGCTGGGAGGTGTAGTCCGCCCTGGAAGACATAATTGATGGGCGGGGTTACGCTGTCAGCTCCTCCCATCCGAGGCGTACAAAGCCACGCTGGTGACGCCCCGTGTTCTGGAGTTGCCCCGCCTCCTCTCTCCTCCCTTCCTGTCATTATCACCTAATGGCCCCCCTGAGAGGCGTGTGGGGCCCCGCCCCCTCTGTGAGGTAACAATTTTACACACTTTTAGTGCGTCCCATCGATCGTTCCTAAACCGCCCGCCCTTAAAATCAATGGGCGGCTTTCCTTGGTTAAAAGCGCCACTATAATAAGGCGGCGGCCCCTTCCACACCGAGGGGCTTCTGAAGTGCCAGTAAAACACGGAGCGCTTTTCATTCATTTCAATGGAGAGGAGCGTTTTTTCACCGCCCTGCCAGCGTACCGCCCCATTCATTGATTTTAATTGAAATAGTTTTTCGTGAGCTTTTCAGGCGCTTTTTTTTTTTAGCGTGAAATCGCCTGAAAAGTGCTTCAGTGTGAAAGGGATGGGAAGAGGTGTCCCCAGGAGGAGATTTCCCCTCACTTCCTGGTCTGGTGACACAGATAAGACTCTGCAATCCTTCCCTCCCCCCCTTCCTCATCCATCCTTCCTCCCCCTTGTTTCCTTTGCTTTCCTTTCTTCCTGTTCTCTCCTTTCCTTTCTTACTCTCCTCCCCTCCTTCTTTTCTCCTTTCTCTCCTCTCTTTTCTTTTTCTCCACTCCTCATTCTTCCTTACCATTCTTCATTCCTGCCCTGCTTATCATTCTTCATTCTTATCATTCTTCATTCTTATCATTCTTCCTTCCTCCCCCTTGTCATTCTTTCTTACATCCTCCATCTCTTCTCATTCCTCCCCTCATTCTTCTTTCATTTCTTATCTCTCCTTTTTCCTCCCTCCCCTCTCCTTCTTTCCATTCTTCCTTCATCCACCCCTCCCTCCTCATTCCCCCTTCAACATTCTTGTCATTCTTCCTTTCTCCCTCCACTCTTCCCTTCTCATTCCTTCCTCCTCTCTCTTCTCATTGCTCCTCTCCCTTCCTTCCTTCTCATTCTTATCTCCCTCCCTTATCTTCCTACCTTTCTTTCTTTCTTTCTTTCTTTCTTTCTTTCTTTCTTTCTTTCTTTCTTTCTTTCTTTCTTTCTTTCTTTCTTTCTTTCTTTCTTTCTTTCTTTCTTTCTTTCTTTCTTTCTTTCTTTCTTTCTTTCTTTCTTTCTTTCTTTCTTTCTTTCTTTCTTTCTTTCTTTCTTTCTTTCTTTCCCCCATTCCTCCCCCTCCTCACAAGTCATTCTTTCTTCCTTCCTTCCTTCCTTCCTTCCCAATCTTCTTTCCACTACCTCCTTATTCCTTCCTTCCACTCCCTTCTCATTCTTCTTTCCACTACCTCCTTCCTTCCTTCCTTCCTTCTCATCCTTCCTTCCTTCCTTCTCATCCTTCCTTCCTTCCCTCCCTCCCACCCTCCCTTCTCATTCTTCTTTCCACTACCTCCTTCCTTCCTTCCTTGTTTCCTTCCTTGTCCTTCCTTCCTTCCTTCCTTCCTTCCTTCCTTCCTTCCTTCCTTCCTTCCTTCCTTCCTTCCTTCCTTCCTTCCTTCCTTCCTTCCTTCCTTCCTTCCCAATCTTCTTTCCACTACCTCCTTATTGCTTCCTTCCACTCCCTTCTCATTCTTCTTTCCACTACCTCCTTCCTTCCTTCCTTCCTTCTCATCCTTCCTTCCTTCCTTCTCTTCCTTCCTTCCTTCCCTCCCTCCCACCCTCCCTTCTCATTCTTCTTTCCACTACCTCCTTCCTTCCTTCCTTCCTTCTCATCCTTCCTTCCTTCCTTCTCATCCTTCCTTCCTTCCCTCCCTCCCACCCTCCCTTCTCATTCTTCTTTCCACTACCTCCTTCCTTCCTTCCTTGTCCTTCCTTCCTTCCTTCCTTCCTTCCTTCCTTCCTTCCTTCCTTCCTTCCTTCCTTCCTTCCTTCCTTCCTTCCTTCCCAATCTTCTTTCCACTACCTCCTTATTGCTTCCTTCCACTCCCTTCTCATTCTTCTTTCCACTACCTCCTTCCTTCCTTCCTTCCTTCTCATCCTTCCTTCCTTCCTTCTCATCCTTCCTTCCTTCCCTCCCTCCCACCCTCCCTTCTCATTCTTCTTTCCACTACCTCCTTCCTTCCTTCCTTCCTTCTCATCCTTCCTTCCTTCCTTCTCATCCTTCCTTCCTTCCCTCCCTCCCACCCTCCCTTCTCATTCTTCTTTCCACTACCTCCTTCCTTCCTTCCTTCCTTCCTTCCTTCCTTCCTTCCTTCCTTCCTTCCTTCCTTCCTTCCTCTCCCTTATCATTCTTCTTTTCCCCTCCCTCCTTATTCCTCCCTTCCCTCCTTCATTTCCTTTCACCCCTCCTCCTCTCCTTCTCTCTCTCTAACATTAGACACGTGGGCAGGTCTTACACCATATGGTGACCTCTATCAGAGACTTCTTCCTCTGACACACAAGGTAGAAGGCACGGCGGATCCTGCTGTCTATAGACGTGAAGACGGGTCCCAGAACAATCTTCTTCTTTATTGAGGAAGACAGATTCCGGATCATTACTGGAGACTTTTGATGCTGTTATTTGTCACCAAAAATGACCCCTTAATTCCCCTCCGTTCCTCATCTCTGCCACTGTGTGCTGTATGTCTGCGGGTGTATGGGGGGGTTGGGGGGTACCAGGATCTGATCCCTGAAGGGGGATACCCATAGGGGGTGCACCGCCAGTGTATATACACAAGGTGGCAGCAAAGTGACGGTGATGTGTATATGGTAATATAGGGGGCGCACCACCAGTGTGTATCCACAAGGTGGTAGCAGAGTGACGGTGATGTATGTATGGTAATATAGGGGGCACACCACCATTGTGTATCCATAGGGTGGCAGCAGAGTGACGGTGATGTAGGTATGTTAACCACTAGGGATGAGCTTCGAGTTCGAGTCAAACTCATGTTCTACTCGAACATCGGCTGTTCGCCAGTTCGCCAAACAGCAAACAATTTGGAGTGTTCGAGGCAAATTCGAAAGTCGCGGAACACCCTTTAAAAGTCTATGGGAGAAATCAAAAGTGCTAATTTTAAAGGCTTATATGCATGGTATTGTCCTAAAAAGTGTTTGGGGACCCGGGTCCTGCCCCAGGGGACATGGATCAATGCAAAAAAAAGTTTTAAAAATGGCCGTTTTTTTCAGGAGCAGTGATTTTAATAATGCTTAAAGTCAAACAATAAAAGTGTAATATCCCTTTAAATTTCGTACCTGGGGGGTGTCTATAGTATGCCTGTAAAGGGGCGCATGTTTCCCGTGTTTAGAACAGTCTGACAGCAAAATGACATTTCAAAGGAAAAAAAGTCATTTAAAACTACCCGCGGCTATTAATGAATGGCCGGTCCCGAGTCTCCCGACAATACATCGTGACGTCAGAGGGGGTCACCCGTTACGCCCCCCCCCTCTTACGTCACAGGGAATGCCACAGGGAAGTCCCCGTGCGTCAAAGGGGGGCGGGGTCACCGGGTGGCCCTGCCCTCCGTTATATAAGAACCGTCAGAAGAGGAGAAGCGTCGCACAGCGGGAGCCTTCCATCCAATCGTGGATGCGTAGCGGCCCGAGAAGAAGATGAAGAAAAGAAGATGAAGACAAGGAGGCGCCGCGGAGGAAGATGCTGGACGAGAACACCAGCGCCGGGCGGAAGCTACTTGGCGCTTCAGAAAGCGCTGCAAGGCAGGCTAAACGCCCGCAAATGAAGCGCCACATATGCAATCTCGTGATTGCATAGACATGGCGCTTCCCATAAGTGCACTGTGTCCGGCATCGCACTGTATCCGGCGTCCGAACACAGTGCACTTAAGGACCTTTTTGTGTATTTTTTTTTTAAGGGCCAGCTTTAAAAAATTTTTTTGAGACTGCCTGGAGGGGGGGGGGGGGGGGGGGGCTCTGGCGCCCCCTATGGACGGGCCACCACTGAGAAGAATACATATCGCCCTAAACTGAGGAAAAAAAATGTTTTTTTTATATATATTCTGGGGGATATTTATTATAGCAAGAAAGTAAAAAATATTGCGTTTTTTTCAAAATTGTCGGTCTTTTTTTGTTTATAGCGCAAAAAATAAAAACTGCAGAGGTGATCAAATACCACCAAAAGAAAGCTCTATTTGTGGGGGAAAAAAAGGACATCAATTTTGTTTGGGTACAACATCGCACGACCGCGCAATTGTCAGGTAAAGCGACGCAGTGCTGAATCGCAAAAAGTGCTCTGGTCAGGAAGGGGGTAAAATCTGCCGGGGCTGATGCGGTTAATATAGGCAGCGCACCGCCAGTGTGTATCCACAAGGTGGCAGCAGAGTGATGGTAATGTTGAATGTATAGTACTACAGGGGGCGCATCACCAGTGTATATCAACAAGGTGGAAGCATAGTGAAGTGATGTAGTTATGGTAATATAGGTAATGTAGCACCACCAGTGTGTATCCACAAGATGGCAGCAGAGTAACAGTGATGTATGTATGGTAATATAGGAGTCACCACCAGTGTGTATCCACAAGGTGGCAGTAGAGGGACGGTGATGTATGTGTTAATATAAAGGGCTCACCGCCAGAGTATGTCCACAAGGTGGCAGCAGAGAGACAGTGATGTATGTATGTTAAAAGAGAAGTATGGGTTTGGGGATTTTTCCTTCATTATACTTACCTAATTCATAATTTTTTTGGGTGTTTAGATACACCTACATCACAATTTTGACTATTATTTTTGCTTTCTTACAGGACACTAGATCAACATTGTTATCTGTGTTTACAGCACCTGTTCACTTATATTTCTTTGGGGTTCAGGCACATTCACTTTGTTGTTTGAACACTTTGTTATTTACAGGATATTTGAATATTATGTTATTCAGAAGTTTTATATTGTGTGCATAGCACTCATTTTCGTTTTTCCGAATTTTTATTATTTTTAAGTTCACTGTTTACATGGTGTCACATTGATACTTTTAGCACTTCACTTTTATATATTAGACCCATAGGAGAAGCCCCGCCAAACGAGCTTAGGCTGGACTTCTCCTTTAATTTAGGGGGAGCAACGTCAGTGTATATCAACAAGGTGGCAGCAGAGTGACGTTGATGTATGTATGTTATTGTTAACCCATTGGCGATGGCTACTGCCGGCCCTTTAAGGAGTTTGCTATGCCGGGAGGGGGGCGGGTCTGATCACATGATCAGAAAAGTCCCAAACTCTTTGTGAGCCGCCGATTAGTGTGCGAGAGAGCCATCAATCCGCACTAACCAATATAGGGGGCGCACCGTCAGTGTGTATCCAGAGGGTGGCAACAGAGTGGCGGTGTTGTACGTATGTTAATATAGGAGGTGCACCACCAGTGTATATCCACAAGGTGGCAGTAGATGGACGGTGATGTTGTTTGTATGGTAATATAGGGGAAGCACAACCAGTGTGTATCCACAAGGTGGCAGCAGAGTGACGGTGATATATGTAGGGGAAAAATCGGGGGCGCACCTCCAGTGTATGTCCACAAGGTGGCATCAGAGTGACGGTGATGTATGTATGTATGTTAATAAAGGGGGCGCACTGCCAGTGTATGTCCACAAGGCGACAGCAGAATGACAGTGATGTATGTATGGTAATATAGGGGACGCACCACAAGTGTATGTCCACAAGATGGCAGCAAAGTAATGGTGATGTTGTATGTATGGTATGTATGTATGGTAATATAGGGGCGCACCACCAGTGTATGTCCACAAGGTGGCAGCAGAGTGACGGTGATGTTGTATGTATGGTAATATAGGGGGCGCACCACCAGTGTATGTCCACAAGATGGCAGCAGAGTGAAGGTGGTGAATGTATGTATAGTTTATTTAATATAAAATATATAAAAAAACGAAATAGTTGATGGGGGTACATTCCACCCTGTACTGCGACGCAGCGCATGCATACACTACATTACAATTCCCATCATACAATGTGAATACAGATTTCCCCTAGGAATGGGACTTTTTAGGCACAGATTGTGAAACGATATTAAAAATTCCAATTTATTTATAGTATCAGAAAAAAGTAGCAGTCATATCCAAAAAAAAAATAAAAACATGGGATATTAAACCATCATGCATACACCATCAGATGCACAAAATGAATGAAAAACATCCGTGATATAAACACAAGATACTATTTGCACTCTTGATTCCTGCGCATTACGGAGTAAACTAGACTCCTTCTTCAGGGATAGTCCGATATGCAATTTAGTGATAATAATAGTCTAGAAAATATAAAAATATGCATTATACATCCATTAGATACTGAAAAAACACGGTGGCAAAGATGAAACAGCATCCAGTTGCCGTTCACATACTCACATCTAGTGATGATCAAGAGTACTGGGGTATTTATCATAGAAGAGATAAAGTGTCAGGCTGGTGACACCTACCTGTGCATCAGGGTTCAAAGGATTCAATGTGAACTGCTCCTGTGATCGGTCGCCATGAGAGAAGATCGAGTTTCGCCTCATATCTATGGCCATAATTTGCCATAGACCCGCCCCATACATACAGGTGGAGACACTAGCCAGGGATTGAATCCACCTGTGCTGTTGGTATGGTCCCCCCGAGCGTGCGGTGCACAGAATCACCCCCTTGCCCACATCTAAGATGGTGGCACGAGCGGAGTGATGCCATGCGTCACACTCCCACCGTCACACATGCGTGGAAACAACCGGAGTCTAGGACAGCTAAAGAGGGAGGGGAGATGGAATACCCGGACCTCAATGGGGATACATCGCACGCGCGGACCGCGTATGCGCTGTTCCCAGTGGCCGTCAGGGACAGGTGGAGCTAGGTGGAAATAGGGGGAGTGGCAAGGATATACCGCAAAGGATTGATGAGCGATCTAGGGGTCGAAGGATGTCCACAGAGATAAACAATTACATTGAAAACAGGTTCATTGAAGCTCAGAGATACCAAGGTCGAAGTCCCAGAGTCCAAAATATAGAGTTAGAGTATTTTCTCAAGTCGTCTTCCAGGATGGCACCCTGAGAGATGAGTGGTCCACCTGACAGGAAACACAATCAATCAAAGAGGTTAAAAGCCCCCGCCCCTCCCCATGCTCCTCAGTTTTTTGATTGTGTTCCCCCACAGCGAAACCGTTTGTTATTTTATCTATAGACCCGAGCCTGGGGCTGGTGGTCTCCCCCTGGGAGCTGGACCAAATGCCTGGGAGGCCTCTGGGTCCAGCCGGATATTTTATCCTTCCTAGCTGGGGTTCCCCCTATCTTTTCCTCGGGGGGGGCAACGCAAATTGAAGAACCCCCCTGAGAGCTGAAGGCCCCTGGGTGCAGTGGTGTACCCAGAACTTCAGGGGCCTATCTTCCTGCCTCCTCTCCTTACCTGTGCGGTGGCCGTGCAGAAAAGGAGCCTGGTTTCTCCTCCCTTCAGGGCTGGTGAGTTTGTCTTTACCTTGCTGGATCCCCTAGTGCAGAAGTGCTGGTTAGGATGGGTCTTTGATCAGCAGGGGGATGGGAGAGGTGAGCTGACTTGATGTCCCACAGCGTTAATCCCCCCCCCCCCAAGCCCGCCCCCCCCCCCCCCCCCCCCCCCCGCGCTCGCGTGGTTTTCTCTCCCCTTAGCTGGCAGCATGTAAGCTGAGCTAGTGTGCCTGCACTGCTCAGAGTCCTGTGGGCGTTCGGCGCCATTTTGTGGAGTTATCTTGAGGGAGTGGAAGGAACCCGAGAAGAGGCTCCTGAAATACAAAACGTGGAAGCGTAGATGCCCCTTCATGGAAGAAAATCTAGAAAAGTTTTTTAAGACCCCTAGATTAGACGCCTCCTTAGCTCAGGTGTCTAAACAATCCGATCTCTCCTTTGAAGATACGGGCAATATAAAAGACCAGATAGATTGGAAGGCAGAAACCACTTTACGCAGGGCCTGGGAGGCTACGCTGTGGCTATGAGCCCCGCGTTGGCCTCAGCTTGCTTTGCAAGAAATGCGGACATGTGGGTATGTAAACTGATGGACCATGTGTCCCGGACCTCAAAACCTAAGGAAGTCTTAGATTCATTGGAGGTCATAGGTAGTGCAGTTGCATACCTAGCGGATGCTGCGGTTGAGACAGTGCGTACCGCCACTAAGTCTGGTGCCTTATTGAACTCAGCCAGGCGAACCCTCTGGGTTAAGACCTGGGATGGGGATAGTTCATCGAAGACCCGGCTTTGTGGCCTCCCCTTTGAGGGTTCACTCCTTTTTGGTACTGGGTTAGATCAAGCCTTGGCTAGATCTACCGAAAAGGGGAAGAAATTCCCCGTTAAACCAAAAAGAGACAGGAAGAGGTTTTTTCGTGGCCCCCAAGCCTTTTTTGGAGAAAAAGGTCTCCCAAAGTCAGGCATTCTCTTTTCCAGCCAGAAGGCGGGTGACAAGTCCTCCAAATGACTTGCCAGTAGGGGGAAGACTTTCCCACTTTGTCCCTCAGTGGGAAAGAGTCACACAGAGCACGCACATTCTCCAGATAGTAAGAGTTACAAGTTACAAGGGTTATAAGTTAGAGTTTCTCTCCCTGCCTCCCCCCGAAGTTTCTTTTGACCCACCTTCCCAAGGATCCCTGCAAGGCAGTAGGAATTCTACGGAACATAGAAGAGCTGACCAGTCAGGAGGTCATAGTGCCGATCCCAGAGGACCAACAGGGTCGGGGGTTTTACTCCCACATTTTTGTGGTGCCCAAGCCCTCAGGGAAATATGGTCTGATAATAAATTTAAGGAACCTCAATGTTTTCTTGCGGTACAAAAAGTTCCGCATGGAGAGTGTGTATTCCCTCAGAAGACACCTCCTCAAGGATGTGTTCATGGTAACCTTAGATTTAAAGGACGCTTACCTCCACGTCCCTATGTTTCAAGGTCATCAGATTTTCCTGAGATTCGCAATTGCCTCCCCACAGGGAATTCAGCATTGGCAGTTTGCGGCCATCCCCTTTGGACTGGCATCCAATCCAAGGGTCTTCATGAAGGTGCTGGCAGAAGTAGTGGCCTTCCTACATCTCCAGGAAATAACATTGATCCCTTATTTAGACGACATTCTGATTTACAATCAGAATCGGGACCAGCTGCTTTTGAATCTAGCCAAGGTGATGGAGACCTTAGAATCTTTGGGATGGATCATCAGCAAGGAAAAATCCTCGCTGGTTCCAGCCCAAACGAAGATGTACCTAAGATTCCTGGTGGATTATTCGGAACAAAGGTTAATTCTTCCTCAGAGCAAGGTAGAGGCCCTAATTTCAGCCGCCACTTCTCTGCTAGAAGCAAGGACGGCCTCATACAGGGGTATTATGAGAGTTTTGGGCCTAATGACTGCATCTATCCCTGCAGTTCCTTGGGCACAACTTCATTCCCGGACCCTCTAGCACTTCCTCCTATCCTCTTGGGACAAGAAAAGGAGTTCTCTAGACCTAAAAATCGTCATTCCAGTCGAAGTGAAAGAATCTCTTCACTGGTGGCTTCTTCCTCAAAGGCTTCAGGGGGGTCTCCTTTGGAGTCAGCTTCAGCCTCTCAGAATAACGACAGATGCAAGTTCCTGGGGGTGGGGGGCACACCTAGAGGATCTAAAAGCTCAGGAGTCTTGGGACTCAGGACAGAGAGAGTCCTCCTCCAACTTTCGAGAGTTTTTGGCCGTGGGAGAAGCGTTAAAAGCGTTTGAGGGAAGAATCAAGAACCAGGAAGTTCAGATCCTTTCAGACAATGCCACAGCAGTGGCTTTTCTGAATCATCAAGGGGGCACCAGATCCACGTCCCTCCTGGCCCTGTCACTAGAGATCCTGGGTTGAGCGGAGCACAGGGTTCTCTCTATTTCCGCAGTTCACATAAAGAGAACTCTGAATATAGAGGCCGATTATCTCAGTCGCCAGCCAATTCTACATGGAGAATGGATGTTGAATCCAGAGGTTTTCTCCTTGGTATGTCAGCAATTTGGCGTTCCAGAAGTAGATCTCTTCGCCCGCAGGGAGAACAGAAGGGTAAAGAGGTTCTTTTCCCTTGCTCGAGAAATGGGCGCGGAGGGGATAGATGCATTGGCCCAGGTTTGGAAGTTCCGGTTGGCTTATGCTTTTCCCCCCTGGGGCTTATCCTGAGAGTTCTGCAAAAGGTATTTCTCTCGGAGGGCAATCTAATTCTGATAGCCCCGTGGTGGCCCAAGAGAGCTTGGTTTCCAACCTTACAGCGTTGGTCCATAGCCCCACCTCTTCACCTTCCTGTTCGGCGCGACCTTCTCCTTCAGGGTCCAGTCTGCCACCCAGACCCCAGCTTCTTGAAAAGCGGAACCTGCAGGGAAAGGGCCTGTTGGACAGAGTAGTGGATACTCTTCTTCTTAGCAGGAAGCAGGTCACAAGGCGTATTTACGCTAAGACTTGGGGAGTTTTCTCTCGCTGGTGTCAAGCGAGAGGAACTTCTCAACAAGAGATCCCCGCCATTCTGGAATTTCTCCAGGATGGAGTAGATCAGGGTTTAGCAACCAAGACGCTTAAAGTACAGGTCGCAGCCCTATCCTGTTTTTTAAAAAGACGCTTGGCATTGGACCCCCTGATCAAGAGATTCCTTTTGGTCAGAGAGAGGTTGTCCCCTGTCAAGATGTCTAGCTTTCCACCTTGGGATCTTACCTTGGTGTTGGAAAGTCTAACTAAGGCTCCCTTTGAACCTATACACCAAATTTACCTTAGGTTCCTCACCTTTAAGTTGACTTTTCTACTAGCAATCACATCTGCCAGGAGAGTAGGTGAGATTCAGGCCTTCACGATTAAGGAGCCATTTTTTTGTTTATTAGAGGACAGGGTGATACTTAGGCAGGACCCCCCTGTACCTCCCTAAGGTAGCATCTAAGTTCCACAGAACTCAGGAAGTAGTGCTGCCTTCCTTTTGCAACAATCCCAAAAATGAAAGGGAAGTTTCTTTTCACTGTCTGGACATCAGACGTTGTTTATGATCCTACTTAGTTTAGAAGGTCCAGCCATCTTTTAGTTAACTTTTCCGGCAAAAAGAAGGGCCAACAAACAAGTAAAGCATCCATAGCTAGATGGATTAAGCACACTATTTCTTTGGTCTATGAGCATTCCGGTAGGGCAGACCCTAGGAACCTCAAGGCACATTCCACGCGATCTCTGGCAACCTCTTAGGCGGAAAGGGCCGGAGCTTCGGTGGAGCAGATATGTAAAGCCACTACTTGGACAAGCCATAACACCTTCCTGAAGCATTACAGGGTGGAGTTACTGTCTCCTCAAGATCTGTTTTTTGGCAGGAAGGTCCTGCAAGCGGTTGTCCCGCCTTAAGGTAGGCCTGAGCTACTTGCTCCTCTCTCAGGGTGCCGTCCTGGAAGATGACTTGAGAAAATGACCAGTTACTTACCGGTAACTGTGTTTCTGGGAAGTCTTCCAGGACGGCAGGCCTTCTTCCCACCCGTTCTGTTTAGGTATGTCTAATATATAGAGTGTGGTGGTGTTAGTCTTTTTTCTTCACTCCCGTGCACTGGTGTGGGTCAATACTTTGTCACAACTGAGGAGCACGGGGAGGGACGGGGGCTTTTAACCTCTTTGATTGTGTTTCCTGTCAAGTGAACCAGTCATCTCTCAGGGTGCTGTCCTGGAAGACTTCCCAGAAACACAGTTACCGGTAAGTAACTGGTCATTTTTCCATACCTTCAGATACAAACACTTCTAAGAAGGGTTTATAATTAACTGCCTCATTGAGGCCTGGGAAGATGGTGGCTTGAAGGGAAAGAATCCATTTTAGTTCTCTCTGGAGTAGGACCTTGTTCCAGTCCCTTTCTCTCAAATTGGGATGTACTTCTGCCAAGAGCTAAAAATTTAATTTTAGGAAAAGGGCCTTGGTCCTTCCTACATAGAATGAGCCGCAATCACATAGTAACAGGTAAACCACACCGTGTGTCTTGCAATTGACAAAATGCTGGGCCCTAAAAACTCTGCCATTGGGTAACTTACATGTAGGACCTGTGTGTGTATATATTGGCAGAAGCTACAGCCACCGCAAGTATATGTCCCCTTAAGTTTACAGGGGTCCCCTCGATTTTCTCCCTTAACGATGTATTCCCTGATGGAAGTGGCGCGCCTAAAGGTGTTGGAAGGTTTGTGTGACACAAATCTACCTACGTTAGGGTCCATGGATAAGAGATGCCAGTATTTCTGGATTACATTTCGAATTTGAGTATGCTGGGTCGAATACTTTATTATTATTCTAGTTACATCCTCTGATTTTCTGTCCTTTTTATAGCCATACAGAAGTTCACATCTGGTCTCCTCCACTGCCCTCCTATAAGCTTTCTTTAGACACGATTTCGAGTATCCCCTATCCAAAAATCTAGCTTGTAATATTTTAGCTTCTAGTTGAAAGATTTTTTTCATCTGAGCAGTTCCGCCTAGTCCGTATATATTGACTAAATGGTATAGAGGTTATGAGGGGCCGAGGATGAAAGCTGGAGGCGTGTAGGATAGAATTCCCTGCTTGACATGTTTCAGCCTATAAGGCCTTAGTCATAACCACCGTTATGACTAAGGCCTTATAGGCTGATATGCATCAACTGACTTAATCTGCTTTGTTTGTTTACTGTGGCTATTCAATAAAATGAAAAAAGTTTAAGAGCAACAACCGGAGTGCAGATCATTTTTTTTCTACATGATTTTTGTTGAGTCTTGCCAAAAATGCAGGCAACAACTCCCAAATCCAGCCCAGCCATCCCAAATCATGAATACATCATTGATGTACCTCTGCCACATAATAAAGTAGTCAGTGTACATTGAGAGTTTCTCATCTGCCATAAGGGAACAGGTTGGCGTACAATGGGGCACAACATGTCCCCATTGCCACAACCTGCACCTGGAGAAAGGAGAAAGTGGGAACCATCAAAAGAAAAAAAGTTGTGCTTCAAAATGAATTCAAGGGACTGGACGATTAAATCGCTGTAGGGCCATTCATCCTCTATCTGCTGAGACAGAATGTGATGAATGGCAGCTAGGCCAAATGAGTGTGGGGTGAGCTATATAGTGCCTCCACGTTGATAGTGACCAGAGTCGCATATTCCGGTATGTAGAGACCATCCAAAATTTTGAGAAAATGGATGGTATCCTTAACATCGGATGGGAGGCTATTTACATACAGCCTTAGATGTTCATACAATGAATACAATTACCCTGCAGTAAGATTCCTAATGTGTTGTGTGGAGCAAAGATCTCTGAGTTATCCTCCCCCGCATGGACCGAGACACATTACCGAATGTGCGGCACAATGTCTGATGTGCAGTGCCGGGCCATCCAAACCACCTCAGCTCCCGCCAGAGATACCCCTAGGGGTTCTCTGAGTCATGTTGGTACACTCCCATTACATAGATACATAGAATGTAAGTACTTTTGAGAGTGGTTTGGGGGGGGGGGGGGTTCTAGGTAATTATACCTCCTATTTATCCCATCTTAATTTCTCTTCCTTGACAGGGTCAGACCGTATAAATATACTTTTATCATACTACAGTATTCATTTATCCACGTGCACGCTCCTGAAGAGTGGATGAATCCACAAAATGCATAGAGCTATTATATGCCGTGTTTTTATGCCTAATTATATGTTTTACCTGACCAAATCATTACTTGTATTATGTGATTTGTATTACTAAGTGGCAATTTGTACGTACTGTATGTGTATTTACTGAATAAATTGCATTGGTTATCTATGTCTACTCATGATTACCCTCATGTAACATATTACTGATTTCCAATAAATTTAAATTTTCTACACCTGCGTGCCAACCCTGAGTCCCCCTGTTTGTCTCAGTGCCCCATCATTGGTATCAGTGGGAGGAATAGTGCCCCATCATTGGAAGGAATAGTGCCCCATTGTTGGTATCATTGGGAGGAATAGTGCCCCATCATTGGTATTATTGGGAGAAATAGTGCCCCATCATTGGGAGGAATAGTGCCCCACCATTGGCGTCAGTGGGAGGAATAGTGCCCCATCATTGGTATCATTGGGAAGAATAGTTCCCCTTCATTGGTATTATTGGGAGGAATAGTGCCCCACCATTGGCATCAGTTGGAGGAATAGTGCCCCATCCTTGGTATTATTGGAAGGAATAGTGCCCTATCATTGGTATCATTGGGAGGAATAGTGCCCCATTGTTGTTATCATTGGGAGGAATAGTGCCCCATTGTTGGTATCATTGGGAGGAATAGTGCCCCATTGTTGGTGTCAGTGAGAGAAATGGTGCCCCAGTGTTGGTGTCAGTTGGCAGAATAGTGTCTTATATCAGTGGGAGGACTAGTAAGGACCGAATAAAGGCAAGCAAAGGGCCACATCCAGCCTCCGGGCCACAGTTTGGAGACCACTGCTATAGAGGGATATGCTTTGTGAATATTTCATGTCTGAGGTTTACAACCACTTTAAAGCGATAGTGTCTTACTTTTCTGCTCTGTGTAATAGTATTGCACAGAGCAGCCCTGATCCTCTTCTCGGGTCCCACGCTGGCGCTCCTGGCTTCTCTCTTCTGCTGGCTACCCCCACAGCAAGCAGCTTGCTGTAGGGGAACCCAAGCAGGCGCGCTCCCGACCCCACGGCTCTGTGTGTCCATTCACACACAGAGCTGCGACTCGACCCCCACCCCCTCTGTCTCCTGATTGGCTTTTGACAATGCTGTCACTAACAGCCAGTGAGCCAATCAGGAGTGCGAGTCCCCGGAGAGGCAAGGCTCTCGTGGACATCGCAGGATCGAGAGGAGGCTCTGCACAGTGTTTTTTTTTACCTTCATGCATAGAATACACGTAGGTAAAAAAAACCTTTTCCCTTTTACAACTACTTTTAAGATCCTAAATATCAGAACCGAACATCTAAAAAATGTTGTGCTAAAGCCGGAGACATGCTGACCGTAGACTATGAACCCGATTTAATACCAGCGAGTTTATTATTGTAAGGAGTGAATTGAGTAAGCGGTCCGGGTGGCTTCAAGTACAGTGGATTGATTTTTTGAGCGCTATGAGACCTCCTAGACTTAGGGGGCAGAACATCTGGTAAGAGACTGGTGGTTGATGGTGCACTGGATCGATTTCACAAGAAAAATACAATGAAGAAAATCTTTAGAACATAGTCCCTTTATTGGGTTAAAATAAATAACAATTTGGAAATAAATTAACCTTTTATTACAAAACTTTTATTTTTTTATTTTATTAAACAACTTGTTAATAAAAACATATCCAACCCCATGGCTCTGCTCCAGACATGCTCCTTTCATCACCGGACATCCTGGATGCTGGTTACCACAACCCGCCTCCAATCTTCGTCAAAAAATGTAATCCGCACTCGAAAACTTTTCTAGGTAATTTTACCTCCTATTTATCCCATCTTACTTTCTCTTCCTTGACAGGGTCAGACCATATAGATATACTTTTATCACACTACAGTATTCATTTATCCACGTGCACGCTCCTGAAGAGTGGATGAACCCACCAAATGCATAGAGCTATTATATGACGTGTTTTTATGCCTAATTACAGTATATGTTTTACCTGACCAAATCATTACTTGTATTATGCGATATGTATTACTAAGTGGCAATTACTGTATGTATATCTATTGAATGAATTGTATTGTTTATCGATGTCTACTCATGATTACTCTTATGCAACATATTATTGATTTCCAATAAATTTGAATTTTTACATCTGCGTGCTTCATCTAAAGTCCCAACCCTCAGTCCTCCTTTTTGTCTCATTTAGATAGTGATGGAGGCAACTGACCTTACCAGGTCACCCCCTCATTTAAAGTCCCAATGTTCTCTCTTTCTTAAAGGAGTTGTAAAGCTTCCTTTGCATTAAGGTGAAAAAACACCTTGCACTCTCCAGCCCCCCCGAGCCCCCCCGAGCCCCCGTTTTACTTACCTGAGCCCCGAATCTCCGTGGGCGCGATCCCGCGTTGCTTTCCCCCAGCTCTTGTGGGCTCTTCATTGGATGATTGATAGCAGCCATTGGCTCACGCTGCTGTCAATCAAATCAATGACCGCAGCTCGCCGGGGGCGGGGCCGAGTGATACACTTGGTGGCTATAGCCGCCGACTGTATCACATGGGAGTGCGCCTGCAAGCTAACCCCCTTGGGAGAGCACTTCCCAGAGGGGGGTTAGCTCCCGCGGGGAGGAGCCGAGACAACCGCCGAGGGACCCCAGAAGATGAGGTTCGCGGGGCCACTCTGTGCAAAACGAAATGCACAGTGGAGGTAAGTATAACATGTTTGTTATTTAAAAAAAAAAAAATCTTTACAACCCCTTTAATGAAATGATTCCGGACATCTGCACTTCCAAAAAGCCTTTTGTTGAAGCTTCATATGACAAGTGGTTGACCGATGGAGCAGGGGACAAAGAGGTAGACGGGTTTTGCACAAATGTTAGCAAATGTTAGTCATTATTACCTATTGGAACTAGTCACCACAATCACCTATATACTGCTCTAATGTGTCATCATTAGGTTACAGGTAAACTAACGGATTAATATTAGTACTCAGCTGGTGTTACAAAGAAAACCCGGCTAGAATACACGGTACTTACACTCAAATCTGATGTAAAGAGTTCGGTCCAAATCCACTGCCAGAAAAAATCTGATACACCAATTGAACTCAGAGCAAACTCGGCACATCAGTCAAAATCATTGGATAGTTACAACAACATAAACAAAATAATAGGAAATATATATATATACTGTATGTATACACACAATGAAGTTGATGTTGAGAACAAATGATCTTAAAAGCAAAGTGTTAGAACATCATGAGGGCCGATACTGGCATATCCCCAAAGTATGTGCATAGTCTCGAATGAACGTCAACGGCAAAAAAAAAAAAAAAAAAAAATATATATACATATATATATATATATATATATATATATATATATATATATATATATATATATATATATATATATGAGAAATAGGTGCTAGTAGACTGCAGGAAACTAGCTAAGAAAACAAAAATGAATAAATTTATAGGAAAGAAATAGGTGAACATTTTTCCTTAGTGCTCAGGTTGTCATTCAGAAGACATCCTCCAGACACCACATGTGAAGCCAGTCTCGTAAGTGCCTGTTCAATCGCTTTCTGGAAACGATCCATCTCCTTACCTCCAGATTGAATAGGTTAAAAATCTGATCGCGATTTAAATGGAACCGAAACCATAGATCCCCGATCCTCCTCATCCTCTAATCGAGACTCATGGGCCAGATCAATCAGATCACATAAATTGAACTGATGCCTAAAATTTAACTCAAGATCAACCTGTGAGATGTGTTTATCCTCTTTTTGCTTATCTTTAACCACCTCAATATGGGGCACTTACACCCCGTTCCTGCCCAGGCCATTTTTCAGCTTTTAGCGCTGTCACACTTTGAATGACAGTTGCGCGGTCATGCTACACTGTAACCATGTGAAATTGTTATCATTTTCTTCACTCAAATAGAGCTTTCTTTTGGTGGTATTTAATCACTCCTGGGTTTTTTATTTTTTCCAAAAGAAAAAAAAAAAGACCAAAAATTTTGAAAAAAATATGTTTTTCTTAGTTTCTGTCAGTAAATTTTGTAAATAAGTAATTTTTCTCCTTCACTGATGGGTGCTGATGAGGCGGCACTGATGAGGTGACACTTATGGGCACTGATTAGGTGGCACTGATGAGGAGGCACGAATATGCCGCACTTATGGGCGCTGATGGGCGGCACTGGGCACAGATAGGTGGCACTGGTGAGCACAGTAAGGTGGCACGAATAGACGGCACTGATGGGCGGCATTGATGGGCAGCACTGATAGCCAGCACTGACTGGCATCACTAATGGCCACTGATTGCTGGCACTTGTAGGCACAGATTGGTGGCAATTGTGGGAACTGGTTGGCATTGATTGCTGGCAGTGGTGGGCAATCATTGCTGGCAGTGGCGGGCACTTAATTGTAATCAGGGCACTGATCATCAGTGCCCTGATTACATACCTAGCTGTCCCCTGTAAGGAGATGCCGCTGATTGGCTCTCCTTGTCGCACACTCTTTCAGTGTGAGGCGAGGAGAGCCGATTACCAGCATCTCCGTGTTTACATGTGACCGGCTGTGATTGGACACAGCCGGAGCCGCGGCCGCGGTTCTTCACACAGATCGGGGTCGCGCCGTGTTCTAGCAACACGGTGCGGCTTCGATCGCCCCCCGGGGGCGTGCGGGAGCAGTTGTTCTGGGAGGCCATCATATGATGTCCACCCAGAATGAGAGCTGCACCGCCCCGCCGTCATTTGACGGTGGGCGGGCGGCAAGTGGTTAATATCACCTAAATAGTGTTTACATACACATACAATGAATACAATCACCCTACAGTAAGATTCCTAACGTGTTGCGTGGAGCAAAGTTCTCCGAGTTATCATTACGGAATGTGCGGCACAATGTCTGATGTGCAGTGCAGGGGTTAGACCCGTCCCGCACGTCCTACACGGCACCGCGACTAAAACAAAGCTTGCAGCACTCCAAACGTTTCAAACACAATTCAATAAGCTACGGATATGATGGGGGATAAGGAAGGGATGAAGCTTTATTGAAAGGACAAAGACACGTGAGGGAAAGTGGGGGAGGGGAAATCTTCAGACGTTCTTTTCCTTCTTGAAGTCCATCAAGTTATAGTCTCTGAGCAGATTGTCGACTAGTCTGCGAGATTCCTCAATGGACATCCTCTCCCGCTGGTGGATGAAGCCACCAGTGTGTATCCACAAGGTGGCAGCAGGATGAGATTGATGTACAGTATCTCACAAAAGTTAGTACACCCCTCACATTTTTGTAAATATTTTATTCTATCTTTTCATGTGACAACACTGAAGAAATGACACTTTGCTACAATGTAAAGTAGTGAGTGTACAGCTTGTATAACAGTGTAAATTTGCTGTCCCCTCAAAATAACTCAACACAGCCATTAATGTCTAAACCACTGGCAACAAAAGTGAGTACACCCCTAAGTGAAAAGTCCAAATTGGGCCTGAAGTGTCAATATTTTGTGTGGCCACCATTATTTTCCAGCACTGCCTTAACCCTCTTGGGCATGGAGGTCACCAGAGCTTCACAGGTTGTCACTGAAGTCCTGTTCCACTCCTCCATGATGACATCACAGAGCTGGTGGATGTTAGAGACCTTGTGCTCATCCACCTTCCATTTGAGGATGTCCCACAGATGCTCAATAGGGTTTAGGTCTGGAGACATGCTTGGCCAGTCCATCACCTTTACCCTCAGCTTCTTTAGCAAGGCAGTGGTCATCTTGGAGGTGTGTTTGGGGTCGTTATCATGTTGGAATACTGCCCTGTGGCCCAGTCTCCGAAGGGAGGGGATCATGCTCTGCTTCAGTATGTCACAGTACATGTTGGCATTCATGGTTCCCTCAATGAACTGCAGCTCCCCAGTGCCGGCAGCACTCACGCAGCCCCAGACCATGACACTCCCACCACCATGCTTGACTGTAGGCAAGACACACTTGTCTTTGTACTCCTCACCTGGTTGCCGCCACACACGCTTGACACCATCTGAACCAAATACGTTTATCTTGGTCTCATCAGACCACAGGACATGGTTCCAGTAATCCATGCCCTTAGTCTGCTTGTCTTCAGCAAACTGTTTGTGGGCTTCCTTGTGCATCATCTTTAGAAGAGGCTTCCTTTTGGGATGACAGCCATGCAGAACAATTTGATGCAGTGTGCAGCGTATGGTCTGAGCACTGACAGGCTGACCCCCCACCCCTTCAATCCCTCTAACAATGCTGGCAGCACTCATATGTCTATTTCCCAAAGACAACCTCTGGATATGACGCCGAGCACGTGCACTCAACTTCTTTGGTCGACCATTGACAAGGCCTGTTCTGAGTGGAACCTGTCCTGGTAAACAGCTGAATGGTCTTGGCCACCGTGCTGCAGCTCAGTTTCAGGGTCTTGGCAATCTTCTTATAGCCTAGGCCATCTTTATGTAGAGCAACCATTCTTTTTTTCAGATCCTCAGAGAGTTCTTTGCCATGAGGTTCCATGTTGAACTTCCAGTGACCAGTATGAGAGTGAGAGCGATAACACCAAATTTAACACACCTGCTCCCCATTCACACCTGAGACCTTGTAACACCAACGAGTCACATGATACAGGGGCGGGAAAATGGCTAATTGGGCCCAGTTTGGACATTTTCACTTAGGGGTGTACTCACTTTTGTTGCCAGCGGTTTAGACATCAATGGCTGTGCCTTGAGTTCAGTGGCGTCAATACAGCTGGTGTCTCCCGGTGCGGAAAAAAATTGGTGTTACCCCCCTCCACCAACTATGGTCCGCCTTCAGTACAGACGCCCCTCCCACAGTAAAGACCCCCCCACTAAGTACAGACAGCCCCCCCAGCAGTATAGATCCTCCTCCCTCAGTACAGACCCCCCACTAAGTACAGACCCCCTCCATCAGTTTAGACCTCCTCAGTGTAGACCCTCCTCATCAGTATACACCCCCTCAGTATAGACCCCTCTCCCTCCATACAGACCCCCTCTCAGTGTGGACCCCCCATCTATCAGTATAGACCCCCTCAGTGCAGACCCCCCTCCATCAGTATAGACAACCCATCAGTGCAGACCCCTCTTCTCTATCAGTGCAGACCCCCCTCCATCAGTGCAGACCCCCATCCATCAGTGCAGACCCCCATCCATCAGTGCAGGCCCCCATCCATCGTTGCAGACCCCCCATCCATCGTTGCAGACCCCCCATCCATCAGTGCAGACCCCCCATCCACCAGTGCAGGCCCCCCTCAGTGCAAACCCCCCATCCATCTGTGCAGACCCTCTCCATCAGTGCAGACCCCCTCAATGCAGACCCCCCCTCCATCAGTACACACCCCCCTCAGTGCAGACCCCCCTTCCATCAGTGCAGACCCCCCATCCATCAGTGCAGGCCCCCCCAGTGCAGACCACCCCCTCCCATAGCGCCCCCCAGCACGTCCATTTGCATTACATTTTTACAGACCTCAGAACAGCACGGGGTAGGCACAGCAGTGTGTCCCTTTACCTCCCTCCTCCTCCTTGTGTAGATGTGGGAGGCGGCGTTGGTCTGCTCCGCTGTGTGGGACAGGGAGAGATCATGCGAGAGATCAGGGTAGGGGGTGAGGACCATGCGGCGTTAGCGGTGCCGCTTCCTGCGCGTGTCACCCCTCTGGCGGGTGTCACCCGGTGCGGACCGCACCCCCCTTGCGATGCCACTGCTTGAGTTATTTTGAGGGGACAGCAAATTTACACTGTTATACAAGCTGTACACTCACTACTTTACATTGTAGCAAAGTGTCATTTCTTCAGTGTTGTCACATGAGAAGATAGAATAAAATATTTACAAAAATGTGAGGGGTGTACTCACTTTTGTGAGATACTGTATGTATGGTAATATAGGGGGTGCACCGCCAGTGTGTATCCACAAGGTGGCAGCAGAGTGACGGTGATGTATGTATGGTAATATAGGGGGCACAACACCAGTGTGTATCCACAAGGTTGAAGCAGAATGACAATGATATATGTATGGTAATATATGGGGGCGCACCGCCAGTGTGTATCCACAAGGTGGCAGCAGAGTGATGGTGATGTATGTATGGTAATATAGGGGGCGCACCACCAGTGTGTATCCACAAGGTGGCAGCAGAGTGACGGTGATATATGTATGGTAATATAGTGGGTGCACCACCAGTGTGTATCCATAAGGTTGCAGCAGATTGACGGTGATATATGTATGGTAATATAGGGGGCGCACCACCAGTGTGTATCCACAAGGTGGCAGCAGAGGGACACTGATCTATGTATTGGACATACAGCAGAGGGACAGTGATGTATGTGTGTTGATATAAAGGGCACACCGCCAGTGTGTGTCCACAAGGTGGTAGCTGAGTGATAGTGATGTATGTATGGTAATATGGGGGGAGTACAGTGATAGGTATCGGTGGTCCGGTGTCTGTGGGTGGTGCTGGGACATGAGATCTCTGACCTCCCTCTCATTCTCTGGGTTGTATCGGGCTGACTGGTGTGGGCTGGTCTGTGTTCTCCCCTGTAACATGTGTGGGATCACATTAGGTTGTTGACACCCCGCCTTCTTCCGTCCACGCTGTGACATCACTGTAACATATATAAATAGAATGGGCTGTCTTACAGCCCATTCCAAAAGCAGGGTTTTTCTTGGACTCACCCTATATAGATATATACACATTTATTAGGAATATACCATCCTGGGGAGGGGATTGGTGCTCTATTTATTAGTAAGATACATAGGGCTGCACCAGACCACAGAAATAAAACAGCTAGCAGTGGGATTTGAACCCTGGTCTCCAGACCAATGCAGGGGCCAAGTCATGTAATAAGTTGGTGAGCCACAAGCAAGTTGGTGACCTCCTGGTAGGTTCTGGTTTATATCCTTAGTAATGAGTGTTTTCCGTGTCCTCCTGAAATAAGAGAGGGAAGGGATAGGTAGGTGAGCAGAGGTGAGTAGCTCAGTGGATAAGAACAGTGACTGGGGCTGTGTAGTCCCAAGTTCAAATCGCTGAGTGAATTGGGTGGACATGAATGGCTCAGAGAACGAGAATGTGATGAAGGGCGGTTATAACCAAGCTGGGGCCCCTGAGTGATCTGGGCAGAAGTAGCTCAGAGGAGGGGTATGGTGACACGAGGGTGCAGACCCCAGCTTGTATTTGGGTGGCATTAATTCACACAGAGTGGTGAAGGAAGCCTTCTAGACCTGTGTTCACATCCCTGAGTGAAAGCTTGGTGGCCATGGACAACCCACCAGTCTGCTCCAGTCCCAGGTCCCCACAGGCCTGTAATGTGTGTGGGCATCATATTAGGTTGTGGACACCCTGCTTCTTCTGTCCATGGTCTGTGACATCACTGCAACATATATAAATAGAATGGGCTGTCTTGCCAGGGCAGCCCATTCCAAAAACAAACACTTTTTTTTCTCCAATATATAGTACCTGAACCCCTTACTGTTATGACATAGTAATGGGCTTGAAACATTCCCCACTACCAACAGCAGGGGGCTCAGACACTACATAGCACCTAGGACACACCACCCTCCACCAGAGGGATTAGAACTAATGTCTCCATCAGACCAGTCTAAAGCCTCTCTATGAGCCATCACCTGCACACAGACAACAAGGTGTTCCTTCTCATAATGCAGGTATTAATCTGCTACAAATAAACAAAGAGACACCAAGCCTTGAACCTGCAACTCCAAAACTCATGTTGGATCACTACTAACCCTCAGGGCCACCTACCAGGCTGGAGGAGACATCTGATTCAGATGGTTCTCAGTGTCATCACCCACATTGTACAATATAAGGGAAATAAATGAGCTGCCAGCCCCAGGATTCCGTCACACATCTCCAGAACTTTCCACAGAACATAGGCACACCAACTTCCTGAGCCATGAGGCAGGACAATCCACCCCATCATCTGGAATAGAGAATATTCCAAGTCCCAACATCTGGAATAGAGGAGAATATTCTAAGTCCCATCATCTGGAATAGAGAATATTCTAAGTCCCATCATCTGGAATAGAGAATATTCCAAGTCCCATCTTCTGGAATAGAGAATATTCCAAGCCCCAACATCTGGAATACAATAACTCCGGCCTTTGGATGGAGCTGTGTACAGCAGGACAGGCTCCGACTATTGATGGACAGACTTTATTCATCTGGATGCTGAGCAGGTTGTAGGAAATCTGTCCCTCTAGAAGTCAGAGATATAGAGGCCGCCATTGGTGGCCTCCTACTGCTGGTTTCAGTACTTTGGATGTCACACCTGGCTGGAATTCAGGATCTAAATTCGGTATCACCATCATTGTTCCAGGTCAGTGTGTCCTGACTATAGAAGGAGACACGGGGTGATGGGAAAGTCCAAGGCTAACAATAATAATTAATCTAAAAGTTTTCAAAACTCTCAGTAAAAATAATTGGCAAACAGACGTGACTTTTATTACAGAAGAGTCATAATATACATACACAGTCCACTATATTGTCAAAAGTATTGGGACACCTGCCTTTACACGCACATGAACTTTAATGGCATCCCAGTCTTCGTCTGTAGGGTTCGATATTGAGTTGGCCCACCCTTTGCAGCTATAACAGCTTCAACTCTTCTGGGAAGGCCGTCCACAAGGTTTAGGAGTGTGTCTATGGGAATGTTTGACCATTCTTTCAGAAGCGCATTTGTGAGGTCAGCAACTGATATTGGATGAGAAGGCCTGGCTCGCAGTCTCCGCTTTAATTCATTCCAAAGGTATTCTATTGGGATGAGGTCAGGACTCTGTGCAGGCCAGTTAAGTTCCTCCACCCCAAACTCGTTCATGCATGTCTTTATGGACCTTGCTTTGTGCACTGGTGTGCAGTCATGTTGGAGCAGGAAGGGGCCATCCCCAAACTGTTCCCACAAAGTTGGGAGCATGAAATTGTCCAAAATGTCTTGGTATGCTGACACCTTAAGAGTTCCCTTCACTGGAACTAAGGGGCCAAGTCTAACCCCTGAAAAACAACCCCCACACCATAATCCCCCCTCCACCAAATGATTTGGACCAGTACACAAAGCAAGGTCCATAAAGACATGGATGAGCGAGTTTGGGGTAGAGGAACTTGACTAGCCTGCACAGAGTCCTGACCTCAACCCAATAGAACACCTTTGGGATGAATTAGAATGGAGACTGCGAGCCAGGCCTTCTCGTCCAACATCAGTGCCTGACCTCACAAGTGCGCTTCTGGAAGAATGGTCAAACACTCCCATAGACACACTCCTAAACCTTGTGGACGGCCTTCCCAGAAGAGTTGAAGCTGTTATAGTTGCAAAGGTTGGGCCAACTCAATATTAAACCCTACGGACTAAGACTGGATTCACACCTATGCATTTTTAGTGCATTTTGCACTACAGAGCGGGTTCCATAGGAAACCATGGTAAATGGACTGTAGTTCAAATCTGCAAAAAGCACTAAAAATGCATAGATGTGAATCCAGCCTAAGACTGGGTTGCCATTAAAGTTCATGTGTGTGTAAAGGCAGGTGTCCCAATACTTTTGGTAAGAGTGTGTGTGTGTGTGTGTGTGTGTGTGTGTGTGGGCAGGGACTGTCAGTAATCAGACACTCCGTATTTCTCTGATGACAGGTTCTCTTTATGGTGTACTCTGGGGATCCTGTGATGCTGCAATGACTTCCTTGGAAGGAGAAGATGGACGGGTGCTGGAGATGTTTCGGCGTCTCTCTCGCGGTCGGTATGATGTCATAGGATGGATGATGTCATAGGACGGTTGATGTCATAGGATGGATGATGTCAAAGGACAGATGATGTCAAAGGACAGATGATGTCATAGCACGGATGATGTCAGGTTGGTCTGATCTCTACTGAGGATTTCTTAGATCTCCAGTCTTTGGGTATTCAGTGTTTGTGGAAGCGCATTGTGTGTGATGGCCGGGATCCCATATACAGGTAAAGTCATTCCTGACCTCCTCCCATCATAATCATGGCAGTACCGGGATTGGGGAGGGGGGGGGGGTTGCACAGAGCGGTGATCACCAGCAACTGTCCAATCCTTGTCTGCTTTTCGTCTTTAAAGATGAAGTTCTTTCTGTGAATATTTTCCCTCCCCCCATTTACATGGTGATGTCATCACTGGGTCTCTGTGCTTCTCTATGCAATGCAGGCAGAACATGGCTGGTGGAAGGGGCTGTACGTAGCTTCCTGAACTCATCACAGCACCCGGCCTCAGTACTTCTCTCCAGGGCCCTCAGTCCTCATGCAAGCAGTGGGAGGAGTTAACAAAATGCCTTGATGGGTGGGTGTGCCTAGGCAGGCTGTATTTGTGCTCGGGACCCCGTCATATGATGCTGAGCCTCCATGATTCATAGAAAGGAATAAGAGGAGCAGGGACAGACAGGCTGGCGAGGAAAGGGTTAGATGATGCAGGAAATGAAGTGGGGCTCTATCTGACTTGCTGCAGCTTCTAATGCACATGGTGAGAACTTCACAGTGTGCGGTGAAATCCGAGGGCGACAGGGCGGGGGTGGGGGGGGGGGGTGGGATGATTTATTAAAAGAACAGAAAAGTGTGTGAGCGGAGTGTGTGCAATATATAATAGTGACACTAGAGGGCAGTGCAGGACTTGTATCGCACCCCCATGTAGAGCAGAGAGCTCCCAGCAGGGGGCAGTGTTCCTCTATCAGTGCTGCTGGTCTGTATGGAGGATTGCAGGCGGATCTGCGCTGACTCTTATCATCATATACATTAGGGCTGAAACAATTAATTGATTAATCGTCAACTAATCGATTATGAAATGAATCGATTACTATTTTCATAATCGATTAATCGGCCAGTAACATAATGGGGTTAAAAAAAAACTCAAATTCTTTATAGTACAAAAAGAGCAAATAATCGCTACTGTAAATATTACTTTCACAGTTCTACAGTAAAAAAAAAAATGAACCCCTTACAGTAGTGATTATCTGCTTTTTTTTGTACTATAAAGGGCTAATTTTAGTTTTTTTAACCCCCATTATGTTACTAAATGTCTTAGACCTGGTTCACATCTATGTACTTTTTGGTGCTTTTTGCAGAAACACACTACAGTTCATTCACATGATTTCCAACCGGACAAGTTCGCATCTATGCTTTTTCAGCCGCTGCGTATTTGGAAAGGGTCAAGGACTTTTAACTCAAAACGGTGCTTTTTTTTGGTTTAATATACTTCAATGGAGAAGTTGCAGAAAAGCATGTAATGCGTTTTTGCAGCAATTTGTGTTTTTTAATCTGCCCAACAGCAAATTGGCCAAAAAAAATTGCAAAAACGCAAACCGCAGCAAAATCACGTGCGCAAAAATCAAAATGCACAGCAAAAAGCACTTCAGAAACAGATCAAAAGCAAACTGCATAGGTGTGTACTGAGCCTTATGCTGGCCACACCGATCAATATAGTCAGTATATCTCCTCTAATAGTATATACAGTATATCTCTCCTCTAATAGTATATACAGTATATCTCTCCTCTAATAGTATATACAGTATATCTCCTCTAATAGTATATACAGTATATCTCTTCTAATAGTATATACAGTATATCTCCTCTAATAGTATATACAGTATATCTCTCCTCTAATAGTATATACAGTATATCTCTCCTCTAATAGTATATACAGTATATCTCCTCCTCTAATAGTATATACAGTATATCTCTCCTCTAATAGTATATACAGTATATCTCTCCTCTAATAGTATATACAGTATATCTCTTCTAATAGTATATACAGTATATCTCTTCTAATAGTATATACAGTATATCTCTCCTCTAATAGTATATACAGTATATCTCTTCTAATAGTATATACAGTATATCTCTCCTCTAATAGTATATACAGTATATCTCTCCTCTAATAGTATATACAGTATATCTCTCCTCTAATAGTATATACAGTATATCTCTCCTCTAATAGTATATACAGTATATCTCTCCTAATAGTATATACAGTATATCTCTCCTCTAATAGTATATACAGTATATCTCTTCTAATAGTATATACAGTATATCTCTCCTCTAATAGTATATACAGTATATCTCTTCTAATAGTATATACAGTATATCTCTCCTCTAATAGTATATACAGTATATCTCTTCTGTCTGTTATTCTCAGAGGGGATTAGATATTTTGCTCCCCAACCATATAGTTGGTTATTTATATTTACCGCTAAATAGAGATATTTAAGAATAAATTGCCTTTTTTTAAACTTTACATATTAACTAAATTATACACCACACTTTTTTCTAAGGTTATTATCTGATTAATCGAAACAATAATCGGCCAACTAATCGATTATGAAAATAATCGTTAGTTGCAGCCCTAATATAAATGTGATCTGTGATTGGATGAGATGGAGGCAGTTGAGATTGGATGGTCGGCTGTATTTCTGTGTTTTGCTTGTATAGTAAATTATTTGTTTTATGTATTGTATTTATAGAGAGCCGGCAATGTACACTGCACTATATATTTTATACATCACACATCACTCCTTGACCCCAGGAGCTTACAATCTAAGGTCCTCACCTCACACACAGAATACACATAGCAGGCCGCTGTAGACAGGAGTCAGGGTGGGGGCGGTACTGTGATGCGGGAAGAGGATTGGTGTGGGTGTGTGGGGGGGCGGTGCTGTGATGCGGGAGGGGGATTTGAGTGGGGGCGGTGCTGTGATGCGGGAAGGGGATTTGGGTGGGGGTAGGGGGGCAGTGCTGTGATGCGGGAGGGGGATTTGGGTGGGGGTAGGGGGGCAGTGCTGTGATGTGGGAGGGGGATTTGAGTGGGGGCGGTGCTGTGATGCTGGAAGGGGATTTGGTTGGGCTGGTAGGGGGGCAGTGCTGTGATGTGGGAGGGGGATTTGAGTGGGGGCGGTGCTGTGATGCGGGAAGGGGATTTGGTTGGGCTGGTAGGGGGGCAGTGCTGTGATGCGGGAGGGAGATTTGAGTGGGGATAGGGGGTGGTGCTGTGATGCGGGAGGGTGATTTGGGTAGGGGGCGGTGCTGTGATGTGGGAGGGGGATTTGGGTGGGGGTAGGGGGAGTAGTGCTGTGATGCGGGAGGGTGATTTTGGTGGGGGTAGGGGGCGGTGCTGGGATGCAGGAGGGGGATTTGGGTGGGGGTAGGGGGAGTAGTGCTGTGATGCGGGAGGGTGTTTTGGGTAGGGGGCGGTGCTGGGATGCAGGAGGGGGATTTGGGTGGGGGTAGGGGGTGGTGCTGTGATGCGGGAGGGTGATTTTGGTGGGGGTAGGGGGCGGTGCTGGGATGCAGGAGGGGGATTTGGGTGGGGGTAGGGGGAGTAGTGCTGTGATGCGGGAGGGTGATTTGGGTAGGGGGCGGTGCTGTGATGCGGGAGGGGGATTTGGGTAGGGGGCGGTGCTGTGATGCGGGAGGGGGATTTGGGTAGGGGGTGGTGCTGGGATGCAGGAGGGGGATTTGGGTGGGGGTAGGGGGTGGTGCTGTGATGCGGGAGGGGGATTTGGGTGGGGGTAGGGGGAGTAGTGCTGTGATGCGGGAGGGTGATTTGGGTGTGGGTAGGATCCAGCATGCTTTGCAGCTTCTCCTCTATTTCTAAGGACTACATATCCCATGGTACATTGCTGTACGAAAAAAGGAAGGGGACCTGCGCTAAGGAGCAATTAAAGATACTAGACTGCAGCTGCAACAAAAAAACACCAATATCTGTGTAATGAACCAAAGCAAATAAATTAAGTGCGCTTACAGTCAAATAGTTACAACTCAAAATTCATATGTTGCTTACATTAATGAATAAATAAATGAATATATATTATGGATACTTAATGAATCAGATACCCAAAATGAAAAAGTGCTGAATAATCAATAAAGTGAATAAATTAAGTGCTCAATACGTAATAGAACATGCAAATAAATATAAAGTGAATAAATGTAAAAAACAAATACAAAATCAAATATCATAAATAATAAAATAGTGAATAAAGTCCATTCAAAGACAGCTCAGTAGAGGTGTATCAGTCCCATAAAGGAAAAGCCACAGATCCACAATTCATTGGAGACAGCCAGTATAGATGGAGAGAGAGGAAAAATGATGTGAAGGGGTATCCAAACAGACAGTGAGTCCGGAGGACGCTATAGATGGACCCTTACCAGGAATGGTGGACCTTCCTGATAGCGAGGTCTTGTATACATGCAGATACAGCCCTCTGCGGGGACAGTTGGATGGTAGCATCCGAATCGGCTGATGAATGAAGCGTTCCAACAGGGGACGAATCCAACCCGTCTACCTGGAGGGGGGCACCCATGTGCTGGTGGGAGGGAAATGATGTGTCATGGGGACATGGGTGCCCCCCTCCAGGTTGGATTTGTCCCCTGTTGGAAAGCTTCATTCATCAGCCGATTCGGACGTTACATTGTGGATCTGTGGCTTTTCCTTTATGGGACTGATACACCTCTATTGAGCTGTCTTTGAATGGACTTTATTCACTATTTTATTATTTATGATATTTGATTTTGTATTTGTTTTTTACATTTATTCACTTTATATTTATTTACATGTTCTATTACGTATTGAGCACTTAATTTATTCACTTTATTGATTATTCAGCACTTTTTCATTTTGGGTATCTGATTCATTAAGTATCCATAATATATATTCATTTATTTATTCATTCATGTAAGCAACATATGAATTTTGAGCTGTAACTATTTGACTGTAAGCGTACTTAATTTATTTACATTGCTGTACTGACTACACCTACTGAAGCCCCTCCCCCCGGAAGTGGGCTCTGTGAAATGTGTGACACAGCAATGGCACACAGCTATCATGGGGATCCTGATGTAAGGGGGCACTCTGATTGGAACACCTGATATAACGAGAGAGAAGGGGGGAGAGAGAGAGAGACACCCTTGATGGGTATCCTAATGTAAGAGGGAACTCTAATGGAGATCCTGATGTAAGGGTACCCTAATACATGTATAAAAGTGATTTTTTTTTTTTTTGCCCCATGAATTAAAACACTGTATACAATGTATCTCACGTAGTGAAAAGTTTGGGGACTCGGCCATCTCATGAGTGGGGGGGGGGGGGCCCTACATTGCTACATATGGGGGGGGGGGGCTACATTGCTACATACAGGGGGGCCAGGGAGGATGAATGAAGCCATCCTGTAACAGGAAATCAGATGACAGGAGGCGGATTGGGCGGAGGGGCGTAGAAGAATATTGTAATCTGGATATCGGGGTTTTTGTATTACTTTAATTCATTTCTTTTCTTCATCCCAAAACCTGAATAATTGGCTCCCCCCTCCCCTCATAGGATACATACAGCTCCACCCGCCCTTTCCTCCAGCCCTCCAGGCGATGTGATAAAATGAAGATTATCCGTCCAATGATTTGGCGGTGGAAATTTTGGAATCTCAGACAATCGCTCTGGACTCTACTGGCAGCACCGTTGAGCGATCTCACCTTCTGCTTAATCTATTATTTCAGCCAGAGAGAAATCCTATCAACTGAAAACACGTGTTCTCCCTCCGGGCCCCCCCCCCCCCATCCACCGTCCTCTACACCCATCTGCGACCCCCCCCATCCACCGTCCTCTACACCCATCTGCGACCCCCCCCATCCACCGTCCTCTACACCCATCTGCGACCCCCCCCCCCATACACCGCCCTCTACACCCATCTGCGACCCCCCCATCCTCTACACCCATCTGCGACCCCCCCATCCACCATCCTCTACACCCATCTGCGACCCCCCCCATCCACCGTCCTCTACACCCATCTGCGACCCCCCCCCATACACCGCCCTCTAAACCCATCTGCGACCCCCCCATCCACTACACCCATCTGCGACCCCCCCCATCCACCGTCCTCTACACCCATCTGCGACCCCCCCCATCCACCGTCCTCTACACCCATCTGCGACCCCCCCCATCCACCGTCCTCTACACCCATCTGCGACCCCCCCCCCATACACCGCCCTCTACACCCATCTGCGACCCCCCCATCCTCTACACCCATCTGCGACCCCCCCATCCACCATCCTCTACACCCATCTGCGACCCCCCCCATCCACCGTCCTCTACACCCATCTGCGACCCCCCCCATCCACCGTCCTCTACACCCATCTGCGACCCCCCCCATCCACCGTCCTCTACACCCATCTGCGACCCCCCCCATCCACCATCCTCTACACCCATCTGCGACCCCCCCCCCCATACACCGCCCTCTAAACCCATCTGCGACCCCCCCATCCACTACACCCATCTGCGACCCCCCCATCCACCGTCCTCTACACCCATCTGCGACCCCCCCCATCCACCGTCCTCTACACCCATCTGCGACCCCCCCCATCCACCGTCCTCTACACCCATCTGCGACCCCCCCCCCATCCACCGTCCTCTACACCCATCTGCGACCCCCCCCCCCATCCACCGTCCTCTACACCCATCTGCGACCCCCCCCATCCACCGTCCTCTACACCCATCTGCGACCCCCCCCCATACACCGCCCTCTACACCCATCTGCGACCCCCCCATCCTCTACACCCATCTGCGACCCCCCCATCCACCATCCTCTACACCCATCTGCGACCCCCCCCATCCACCGTCCTCTACACCCATCTGCGACCCCCCCCCATACACCGCCCTCTAAACCCATCTGCGACCCCCCCATCCACTACACCCATCTGCGACCCCCCCATCCACCGTCCTCTACACCCATCTGCGACCCCCTCCATCCACCGTCCTCTACACCCATCTGCGACCCCCCCATCCACCGTCCTCTACACCCATCTGCGACCCCCCCCCCATACACCGCCCTCTACACCCATCTGCGACCCCCCCATCCTCTACACCCATCTGCGACCCCCCCATCCACCATCCTCTACACCCATCTGCGACCCCCCCCATCCACCGTCCTCTACACCCATCTGCGACCCCCCCCATCCACCGTCCTCTACACCCATCTGCGACCCCCCCCATCCACCGTCCTCTACACCCATCTGCGACCCCCCCCCCATACACCGCCCTCTAAACCCATCTGCGACCCCCCCATCCACTACACCCATCTGCGACCCCCCCATCCACCGTCCTCTACACCCATCTGCGACCCCCCCCATCCACCGTCCTCTACACCCATCTGCGACCCCCCCCATCCACCGTCCTCTACACCCATCTGCGACCCCCCCCCATCCACCGTCCTCTACACCCATCTGCGACCCCCCCCCCCCATCCACCGTCCTCTACACCCATCTGCGACCCCCCCCCATACACCGTCCTCTACACCCATCTGCGACCCCCCCCATACACCGTCCTCTACACCCATCTGCGACCCCTCCCATCCACCGTCCTCTACACCCATCTGCGACCCCCCCCATCCACCGTCCTCTACACCCATCTGCGACCCCCCCCCCATCCACCGTCCTCTACACCCATCTGCGACCCCCCCCCATACACCGTCCTCTACACCCTACACCTGTCTGTGATGACAACCCCCCCATCCACAGTCCTCTACACCCATCTGCGACCCCCCCCCATACACCGCCCTCTACACCCATCTGCGACCCCCCCATCCACCGTCCTCTACACCCATCTGCGACCCCCCCATCCACCGTCCTCTACATCCATCTGCGACCCCCCCCATCCACCGTCCTCTACACCCATCTGCGACCCCCCCCCACACACCGTCCTCTACACCCATCTGCGACACCCCCCATCCACCGTCCTCTACACCCATCTGCGACCCCCCCCATCCACCGCCCTCTAAACCCATCTGCGACCCCCCCATCCACTACACCCATCTGCGACCCCCCCATCCACCGTCCTCTACACCCATCTGCGACCCCCCCCATCCACCGTCCTCTACACCCATCTGCGACCCCCCCCATCCACCGTCCTCTACACCCATCTGCGACCCCCCCCCCATCCACCGTCCTCTACACCCATCTTCGACCCCCCCCCCCCATCCACCGTCCTCTACACCCATCTGCGACCCCCCCCATCCACCGTCCTCTACACCCATCTGCGACCCCCCCCCATACACCGCCCTCTACACCCATCTGCGACCCCCCCATCCTCTACACCCATCTGCGACCCCCCCATCCACCATCCTCTACACCCATCTGCGACCCCCCCCATCCACCGTCCTCTACACCCATCTGCGACCCCCCCCCATACACCGCCCTCTAAACCCATCTGCGACCCCCCCATCCACTACACCCATCTGCGACCCCCCCATCCACCGTCCTCTACACCCATCTGCGACCCCCCCCCCATACACCGCCCTCTAAACCCATCTGCGACCCCCCCATCCACTACACCCATCTGCGACCCTCCCATCCACCGTCCTCTACACCCATCTGCGACCCCCCCCATCCACCGTCCTCTACACCCATCTGCGACCCCCCCCATCCACCGTCCTCTACACCCATCTGCGACCCCCCCCCCATCCACCGTCCTCTACACCCATCTGCGACCCCCCCCCCATCCACCGTCCTCTACACCCATCTGCGACCCCCCCCCCATCCACCGTCCTCTACACCCATCTGCGACCCCCCCCCATACACCGTCCTCTACACCCATCTGCGACCCCCCCCATACACCGTCCTCTACACCCATCTGCGACCCCTCCCATCCACCGTCCTCTACACCCATCTGCGACCCCCCCCATCCACCGTCCTCTACACCCATCTGCGACCCCTCCCATCCACCGTCCTCTACACCCATCTGCGACCCCCCCATCCACCGTCCTCTACACCCTACACCTGTCTGTGATGACAACCCCCCCATCCACAGTCCTCTACACCCATCTGCGACCCCCCCCCATACACCGCCCTCTACACCCATCTGCGACCCCCCCATCCACCGTCCTCTACACCCATCTGCGACCCCCCCATCCACCGTCCTCTACATCCATCTGCGACCCCCCCCATCCACCGTCCTCTACACCCATCTGCGACCCCCCCCCACACACCGTCCTCTACACCCATCTGCGACCCCCCCCATCCACCGTCCTCTACACCCATCTGCGACCCCCCCATCCACCGTCCTCTACACCCATCTGCGACCCCCCCCCCATCCACCGTCCTCTACACCCATCTGCGACCCCCCCCATACACCGCCCTTTACACCCATCTGCGACCCCCCCATCCACCGTCCTCTACACCCATCTGCAACCCCCCCCCCCATACACCGTCCTCTACACCCATCTGCGACCCCCCCCCCATCCACCGTCCTCTACACCCATCTGCGACCCCCCCCCCATACACCGTCCTCTACACCCATCTGCGACCCCCCCCATCCACCGTCCTCTACACCCATCTGCGACCCCCCCATCCACCGTCCTCTACACCCTACACCTGTCTGTGATGACAACCCCCCCATCCACAGTCCTCTACACCCATCTGCGACCCCCCCCATACACCGCCCTCTACACCCATCTGCGACCCCCCCCATCCACCGTCCTCTACACCCATCTGCGACCCCCCCCATCCACCGTCCTCTACACCCATCTGCGACCCCCCCCATCCACCGTCCTCTACACCCATCTGCGACCCCCCCCATCCACCGTCCTCTACACCCATCTGCGACCCCCCCATCCACCGTCCTCTACACCCATCTGCGACCCCCCCATCCACCGTCCTCTACACCCATCTGCGACCCCCCCCCATCCACCGTCCTCTACACCCATCTGCGACCCCCCCCATCCACCGTCCTCTACACCCATCTGCGACCCCCCCCATCCACCGTCCTCTACACCCATCTGCGACCCCCCCCCATCCACCGTCCTCTACACCCATCTGCGACCCCCCCCCCCATCCACCGTCCTCTACAGCCATCTGCGACCCCCCCCCATACACCGTCCTCTACACCCATCTGCGACCCCCCCCCATCCACCGTCCTCTACACCCATCTGCGACCCCCCCCCATCCACCGTCCTCTACACCCATCTGCGACCCCCCCCATACACCGTCCTCTACACCCATCTGCGACCCCCCCCCATACACCGCCCTCTACACCCATCTGCGACCCCCCCATCCACCGTCCTCTACACCCATCTGCGACCCCCCCCCCATCCACCGTCCTCTACACCCATCTGCGACCCCCCCATCCACCGTCCTCTACACCCATCTGCGACCCCCCCCCCATCCACCGTCCTCTACACCCATCTGCGACCCCCCCCCATACACCGTCCTCTACACCCATCTGCGACCCCCCCCCATCCACCGTCCTCTACACCCATCTGCAACCCCCCCATCCACCTTCCTCTACACCCTACACCTGTCTGTGACGACAATCCCCCCATCCACCGTCCTCTACACCCGTCTGCGACCCCCCCCCATCCACCGTCCTCTACAGCCTACACCTGTCTGTGATGACGACCCCCCCCCCCATCCACCGTCCTCTACACACGTCTGCGACCCCCCCCCATACACCGTCCTCTACACCCTACACCTGTCTCGATGACCCCTCTCAATCCACCGTTCCTCTACACCCATGTGCAACCCCCCCCCCCCACACACACACACACACACACACACACACACACACCATCTGCCACACCTGTCTGCGAGGCACCCCCCCAATCCACCATCCTCTACACCCTACACCTGTCTGCAACAACCCCTCCCATACCTGCTGGAACATACGGTGATTATTTACTGACCATTGTAGCCCCTGGACACGGTCACATGACCTCATAATAGTAGTATTGCTCGTTATCCATCTTTCAGTGTCACTATACGTCTCCCGGTACATGCAAAGTGTACTGTAGCCTCCTTCCCACTATGATTTTGTAACTTGGCCACCTGCTCCTTCATACCTGGAAGTACGGAGTATTCCCTTCGGCACTGAAGCCAACTCCAATACTATAGATCCTGCCAGTGATCGGAGGGAACACAAAATTTCGTTTTGAGATTGTACCTGGCCGTGACACTAATTGCGAAGGGAGAGAAGAGGGCACCACCATCTAAGTGCAGTCATTTATTACTATTAATTAAACACTAGCTGTCCATATTGATGTGTATGGTAAGTATATCCGGGGTCTCACATAGGTACTCAAGAATAGACACGGGCAATTTGTTTTGTTCCGAATTAGTTTTGATGAAATTCGACAAATTCGTTAATTTGGAAAGATTCACATGAAAGAAAACCCATTAAACAATTTTTTTTTTTTCGAAAATAAGAATGAAAATTCGAAATAACTATTAAATTATAGGTATTGAAATTTCCTTTCAAATTTGGCTGTTAGTGAACATAATGAATACGAATTTATCCGAAGTTACGAATTTTCCGAAATAACGAATGCCGCATCTATACGAATGGAACATCCCGAATTAATAATAATAAAAAAAAAGTATTTTAATATTATTAGTTACGTGCCATTCATTTAGATGCACCATTTGTTATTTTGGATAATTCGTAACTTCGGATAAATTTGTAACGTTCACTAACAGCCAAATCTGAACAGAAGTTCCAATACCTAGAATTTAATAGTTATTTGGGATTTTCAAATTTCAGATTTTTTTGAATTCCGCATCCAAACGAATGGAACATAACTAATTAAAATTTTTCCAAAGTTACGAATTTATTCAAGATAACGAATTCCTTTATAACGAATGATCCGGACCCCCCCCCCCCAAAAAAAACCGAATGAAACAAAAACGAACACGTTTTTCGGCAGTGCACGTCTACTCAGGAAAGAAAACAAAGGATAATTACTATGGAGCAGAATTTAGGATGGGAAACTGGAAAAAGGGGAGTGGCCTAGAAATATTGGTTCTTATAAATGAATGTCAATTCAGATAAAAATCCCGGGGGGGGGGGGGGGGGGCGGCGATGGGTGCAGCTTCTCAGCATCCAAGCCTTTCTCTAGGCATGCACAGGTGTCCCTCCAGCTGTAGCGGAACTACAAGTCCCATTGAGGCATTGCAAGGCTGACAGCTGCAAGCATGACTCCCAAAGGCAGTGGCATGGTGGAACTTGTAGTTCTCCAACAGCTGGAGGGCTTTGGACGGTCTAGTGCAGGCATATGCAATTAGCGGACCTCCAGCTGTTGCAAAACTACAAGTCCCATCATGCCTCTGCCTCTGGGTATCATGCTTGTGGCTGTCAGAGTCTTGCTATGCCTCATGGGACTTGTAGTTCCACAACAGCTGGAGGGCCACCAGTTTGACACCTGTGCATGCCTAGGGAAAGGCTTGGATGCTGGGACGCTGCACCCATCGCTCCCCCCCGGGATTTTTATCTGAATTGACATTCATTTATAAGAACCAATATTTCTAGGCCACTCCCCTTTTTCCAGTTTCCCATCCTAAATTCTGCATCATAGTAATTATCCTTTGCTTTCTGTAGTTCTGGAACAGCTGGAGGTCTGCTAATTGCATACCCCTGGTCTAGCGCATAGATAGCAAACAAAGAGAAGAGGGCGCCACCATCTAAGTGCAGCTATTACTCTCATTAGAGAGGAGTCAAGACTTCCAGGCCATTCCTCTTTTCCCATGACAGAATTACTCAAAATTTTGTGCCATATCAATGAAGAGCAAGAGATAAACTCAGAATGGACAGGATGCATATAAGCTGCGGTGTAGGGAAAGAGGCGTGCGGGCAACAAGACGGGAATAAGAGAAGGAGCTCATCAGTGGGCTGATACTTAATGTGGACCTTCATCCAATAATATCTGTCCTTGGCTCCTCCTCCTTCTACCACATACTTCACTCCCTGGTGCCCCTGATGGAGAATGCCGGATTCCGCATGTACACATGTGCCGCACAGACCTGGCGGAGACCTGCACATGGGGGGGGGGGGGGGGGGGGTTGTTGCTTCGTACCTGTGCAAAGATACCGCAGGTATGGAGGTTCCAGCTCTGCAGATATGCCGCAGTTCTCCAAAGGAGCTGGAAGACCAGGCATAGTCTTTCACCAAACCGGTGTAGCGTCACATGTGGCGACCCTTCACATTGGGCTACCCGCTGGACTGCGCATGCGCGCCGCCGCCATATGCATTCCAACACTGTGGCGATCTGCGCTTGCGCAGAATTTTGTGGCCACACCCCCGAGGCCAGGTTCAAGTCCCACCATCCAAGTGGACATAGGGTTAGATTATAATTATGCCGAACGAACCGAGGCCGTGCCCGAAGCGTGGCGTGCGAAGCGAGCTCACGAGGGGCCCTGTGGCAAAGTGGTCTTACAACAGTGTTGGAAGGCATATGACGGCGTCGCGCATGCACACTCCAGCGGGTAGCAAAATGTGATGGGTAACCGAACGTGACGTAACACCAGCAAACATACCGGGAACTTCACCTGAGCGCAGATGTGCCACTGAGCTGCAGTGCATCCGCACATGTGTGGGGGTTTCCCTGCGCATGCACAAAGACGCTGCAGATATGGAGGTCCTGGATCTCGAGGGGGGGAGGGTTATCTGCGCATGCACAGAGACTGCAGATATGGAGGTCCCAGATGAGTGTGGGGGGTCTGCAGACTCGGCAGATATGGAGGTCCTGGGTCTCTAGGGGGGGGGGGGGGGGGAGGGTTATCTGCTCATGCACAGAGACTGCAGATATAGAGGTCCCAGATGAGTGTGGGGGGGTCTGCAGACTCAGCAGATATGGAGGTCCTGGATCTCAGGGGGGTCTGCGCATGCATAAAGATGGAGGTAGCAGATCGGGGGGGTCTGCGCATGCACAGAGACTGCAGATATGGAGGTCCTGGATCTGGGGGGGGGGTCTGAGCAGGCAGAGACTCGGCAGATATAGAGACCCTGGATCTCAGGGGGGTCTGCGCATGCATAAAAAAATGGAGATACCAGATGGGGGGGGGGGGCCCTTTGGCACATCTGAACACGCCGGATATTCGGAGATGGAAGCGCTGGAGCATTATATTATAAAAATAGTTACAATTCCAGGTTAGGAGAGCTTACAATGTAAGGCGTAGTACCAAGCCAGTATTTACATGTCCCCGCCCCTTTTCTACCTCAGGCCCCGCCCACATTTTAAGCGTTATTTGTTTTCTGCAGTCCTGACACCATAAATCTGTCGTTTTTTTTATCTTTAGAGATCTGATGAGTCTCTTTAAAATTGCTGCAAGTCTGGGAATGTTCCAGTAGAAGCCTAGGATTGTCCCGGGTGATTTGCCGGAAATGCGTCGCGCTCCCGGCGTTCTGTTTGGGCCGACAACCAAGTCCTGAAATCCTGAGCGCTGGTGTCTGCTCTGCACACCTCTCTGAAAACTGTGTCCCTTCCTCCCCCCATATGTTACGGAGATTAGGGAGGTGTTCTGTAGTCTACAGGGTAGAGAGCTGACAACACCCGCTGGGAATTTCATTGCAACAGAGGCGTCGTGTTGTCACCTTCAATGGGAAGTTAGTTCACTGGATCCTGGTGAATCAACAGGAAGTCTACCAATATAAGAAGGTCACATGACCTCTGCCCCCCGCTTTCCTGTCCCGGGGGGCCCCTTCCTCTTGCAGCACTCTATGCAGTCACCTCTGTATGCAGGGAGTAGAGTTGTGCTTCCCTACACTGTGTGCATCAATAGAAACACACAGCCCCATAGTCTAAGATGGGAAGGTGCTCCCCCACTCCTCCTCTACCTGCCCTCCAGAGTCGCTCTTCCTGCACAAGACGTGACGTCTACCATCCTCCACACAGCTTTCTATGGAAGGTACACTCCGGTTGTGCCGGGATAACTGCTTTCCATGGTCAGGATGAGGTCACCCCCCGCCAGCCAATGAAGGGCCCCTGGAAGGATGAACCCTGTATCGGTGGGGGGGTGAAGGGGAGTATGTTTGGGAGATAAAGGGGAAATCTAAACATTTATCAGCGAGCTCTGAACCCCACACCCTCCCCTCCTCCACCCCTCCTGTATGGAAGGCGCCGACGCATCGGATCAATGTGGGATGAAGAGGCCGGACCGGGAATATTCTGCTGAGGCCGCTCATTCCGCCTCCCAGCCGAGAGTCTCCTCTGTAGAAGGGTGAGAGGTGAGGACAGGAAAAGGACTGGATTGTCCTCGGTCACTTTTCCCATGATCCTCTGGGCTGGAGCTTTGAATAAATGAGGCTCAGTGCCGAAACATGTCCTGCAGGTGAAAAAGACCCCAGTATGCCCTTCCAATCCCCCCCCCCCCGAATTGAAATTCAGACCTCCCCCCCATATGTCATTTGTTACTAAGATGACAACCAACCAATGACAAGTTTGCACTTAGCATTCATCACCCGTCAACCACCCTGTAAGCCAAATTACAGTGCAAAGAGGAACCCTGATTGTAAAAGGGGGAATTTGTTGGGAACATCAATGTAAGGGGAGACTCTAATGTGGACCATGATTGTAAGGAGGACTCTGATGTAATAGGGAACACTGGGGGGGGGCGGGCGCATGAATGTAGGAGGGGAATCTGTTGGGAACACCAATGTAACAGTAGCCACGTGCCTGATGAAGGGGTCATGCGTGGCTCAGAAATGTTGCTTTTTGCTGTAACGATTGCTGAATAAAGCTTTGGACTAATTTTTGGACATCCCGGTGTGCTGGTGACATTACTTTTCTTTCACCAATGTAAGAGGGACCCTTAAGGGGAAATGGGGGACTCTGATGTAAAGGGAGGGGAAGGGCGACTCTGATGTAAAGGGAGGGGAAGGGCGACTCTGATGTAAAGGGAGGGAAGGGGGACTCTGATGTAAAGGGGGGGGACTCTGATGTAAAGGGGGGGAAGGGCGGAAGGGGGACTCTGATGTAAAGGGGACTCTGATGTAAAGGGGGGGGGAGGGGGACTCTGATGTAAAGGGGGGGGACTCTGATGTAAAGGGGGGAAGGGCGGAAGGGGGACTCTGATGTAAAGGGGGGGGAAGGGGGACTCTGATGGGGGTCTCTGATGTAAAGTGGGGGAAGGGGGACTCTGATGTAAAGGGGGGAAAGGTGGAAGGGGGACTCCGATGTAAGGGGGGGGGAGGGGGACTCCGATGTAAGGGGGGGGGGAAGGGGGACTCCGATGTGGTCATTGCTGTAAGAGGGGAATCTGTTGGGAACACTGATGTAAGACCCTAGACTGTTGGAGACCCTGTTGTAAGGGAGGGACCTGATGGAAACAAACAATGAAGTTTTACCAACGTTCTCTATTTTATTCTCAATCACTGAAATGTTATTCATTTGTTTTCCGGCCCACAGATTTCTGTATAACAGACAATGTGGCCTCTTGTACTGGAATGTTGGAGACCCCGATCCTAGAAGTGCCCAGACATCTCTGATTGTCGGGAATTTGCTATATTTAGGTGAGAAGGTTGGAGAAGATGTTTTTAGGTTCTATCAGTCAATATTAGCTCGTTGGTCACATGGGTTATGTCAAGGAAGATTGGAAGGGGGGGGGGGGGCATGATAGTCAAGCAGAGCTGGCAGCTGATTGGCTGCACCTGAGTTGTCCCCTCACCCCTCTGGTCCCTGTTCTAGATTAGTATACCTCTATGGGCTTTGCTTATCACCCTGGAAGAGAAGTCGTGAGGCTGTATAAAGGGGGTCGGTGGGAAGGACTGGTCGGTGGGAAGGACTGGTCGGTGGGAAGGACTGGTCGGTGGGAAGGACTGGTCGGTGGGAAGGACTGGTCGGTGTGAAGGACTGGTCGGTGTGAAGGACTGGTCGGTGTGAAGGACACAGAAGAAATAGATGTGATGTATTGTTGTTGTGAAGGAGGAATCTGGGAAATGGCGGTCTCTCAGTCCCGGCTGTAATCACACAGAAGACACAGAAACATTCTTCCTGATTTTATTAATATTTAATGAATGTTCTCCCCGTCATCCCACACATTCCCCCAGGATCAGCCTCCTCTCCATTCTCTACTTGTGATGGTGAAATAAATAGGTGAATAGAAATCTGTGAATCTTTCACCACCTCCGTGGCTTGCTGGATTACCAGGAATAAGTCACCTCTGTAAAGGCCGCCCCCCCCCTTTCGAGGACGGTCTCAGCGACATTGCGGCTTCGGGCGCAGTCCAAATTACATCGCCAACCGCTGCACTCCCAACAGAAATCCCCCCCAAACCTTCTCTCCTTTAAAAATGAGAGATTATCATTAAAATATTGTAAACATCAAATCCCAACTCAGAACCAGAGCGCTCGGCCGTGAAGGTCCCCCGGGACCGAGCGCTCGGCCGTGAAGGTCCCCCGGGACCGAGCGCTCGGCCGTGAAGGTCCCCCGGGGACCGAGCGCTCGGCCGTGAAGGTCCCCCGGGACCGAGCGCTCGGCCGTGAAGGTCCCCCGGGACCGAGCGCTCGGCCGTGAAGGTCCCCCGGGACCGAGCGCTCGGCCGTGAAGGTCCCCCGGGACCGAGCGCTCGGCCGTGAAGGTCCCTCAGAACCGAGTGATTCTCAGCGGTGATCCTCTGTCCATTGCCGAGTGGCTGGGTCATTCCTCTGGAATCTCCCCAAAATCTTCCGCTAGAAGGAAAACTCAACCAGAAAAGGGGGCGCTATCGGGTTATTTTCTGTATTTTATTCCTCATGCTGCAAAGTTTTTCCCGAAGTAATAAAAATCAATCACCCTGTTCAGAGGTGAATCGCAGGGATAAAACTAGAAGATTAATCGGCTGTGGAGCGCTTTGGCCACACCGGGGGAACTCTGCGACACACCGTGTTAATATAACACATACGGAGGAGGAACTAGACATTTACTCTATAAAACGGAGCGGATGGTGAACTGTGCCGAGTTTTGGTCAGATAATGAAATGTTTTTGCCGGGTGGGTGCCCCGAGTACGGCTCTCAGTGAGGGCCCTACTGAAACGCGTAGTGACAGACCTGTAGGCGTGGGTCATATACACATCAGTCTCTATTAAGGGTATGGACCGGACTACTGTTGGTGCTCTATGAAAAGTGGGGCCTTCTATTGCGGAGGAGATGTGCTGTGTCACTGGATAAGCAGATGCAGAGAAGCGATACTCTTCACTGATTGGTGAATGGCAGCCGAACGTTACATGATCTCTCCGTGTAAAACGAGTTTCTCATATTCAGCCACAAGTTCGGGATTTGTAGAATTCTTCTTCTTCTTGGCTGGTCATCCCGAAGGTTCTGCAGCCATCACTCCCAGTGTTTGTCGCTTTTTCACATTTTGTTTTTTTTTTTTTTTTAACCTACGACCCCCAATTCCTGAAAACGCGTCGGCTGGGAAAATCGCATTGAAAGGTCTATCATTGAGAAAGCAAAATGTATCCTTTTCTTCCAAGAAGTCAGATGGACAGGAAAGCTTCATGTGTGTATAATGGGAGACAGTTCTTTGGGTAGAACCTCTAGAGATCCATCCTGGGCGCCCCCCCTCCCACTGTTGGGGTGCTTCATGAACTAAGCTCCATCATGACACATGGGTGAAAGGTGTCCAAGACTGAGCTACTATAGCAGCAGGGAGGAATAAAGACTCAAGCTATATATATATACTTTTCTTTTGGCTTAAAACAAAAACTTTTCTGGGACCATAGACCCCCAGAGTGTCAACATATAGATCTTTGATTTTCCCAAACCCCCCCCCCCCTTTCCCCTCCCCCACCCCCCGAGTGGTTGCTTAAAGATGGAAGAAACTCAAGACGATGATGAGCAGTGGATGCAGAGGGGGCGGGGGAACCTAGCACACCAACGTTGCTGGTTTGTTAAAGCAATCCGTTCTTAGAGGTTTCTTCAAGTTCTGAAAAGCAGCAAATCGAATGCCAACGCACAAGGCCATCCCTTCACGTCAGAACGCGGAAAGACCGGAAGAGGAAGTCGAGTGACCGCACTTCGTGTCTCAGTCCCGGGGCTATCTCACTCGCTTGTCAACCGAATATATAGACATGTAGTAATCGTTGCTGCCGACAGCTAGGTGAGGCTGGAGGAGGGAAAGAGAAAAAAAAAAAAAAAAAAGACGAAGATAAGCGATCACCAATCACCGGAACACACAAAGCGATTCGATTGTCACATTTTACATTCGTTTTCCTGGGTGCGGCCGGATTTCAATCTCCATAAAACAGGAAGAGAACTATAAATTACAGCTCAGATATTTCTACAGGAGAATACCAGCCTAACACTAACTAGTCCTCAAAATACCCAACCCCCCCAAACACCGAATATATATACTTACCTATTCTCCGCCTACTCAAATGATGTGATCTGCAGCTCTGGCTCCCCTGTGGCAGCTGCAGGGGAGAGGAGGGAGCACTGACAACAGCTGGGCAATAGGAGCCTATGAGTGATGTCACTCCTCCCAGAATTGCCAGCCGCTGTCGTCAGTGCTCCTCCTCTCCCCTGCAGCTGCTGCTGGGTGGCACAGGGGAGCTGGACCACATGTCCGGACTGAGAACAGGCAAGTATATATCCATCTTTATTACGCAGGTAAGTCAGTACAGGTGTTAGAAGGGGGAAGGGGGGAGGGGACAGATTTAAAGTGGTTGTTTACCCCCGATTGTCACTTTTACCTATAGGTAAGCCTAGAATTAGTCTTACCTATAGGTAGTGGAAATATCTCCTAAACGTGCACTGTTTAAGAGAGATTTACCTTGTAGTGCGCCATCATCGGCGCATGCGCTGTGAAGAAAACGGACCTAAGTGCCGTTTCTTCACTCGCAAGCGTCGTGACTGATGGCATGCGCGGAAGTGATGTCACGTGGCTCCGGCCAGTCACAGAGCCGGAGTAAGGAAGAGGGGCAAAGATGGATATGGCCACCAGCAAGGACAGCGCAGGCTTCGTTTGCAGGTAAGTGCCACATAATGGACTAGTATGGGATGCATACTAGCCCATTAAGCTTTTACTTTGCAGTGGAAAAAAAGAGGAAGTAAAACTTCCTCTTTAAGACTAGCGGGTTAAGGCTGGAACAGATAACGGGGTGTTTTTTTCCCATATTTCAGAGAATTAATTAATGTAAAAAACGTTTATAGAGACTTTAGTACTACTTTAGCCTAGGATTTAGGGAAGGGTTCCTTACTGTTAAAGCAGTAAAAATGTAGGAATCAGTCCCCCAGGAAGTGGTATAACCTGAGTATGTTGACAACTTCAAAAAATATGTTTTGCAGTCTTCCTCAGGAAGCGGAATATAGGGGGATATCGGGATTGTTAGAGGATAAAAATCACACACATCGGATGGACGGGGGTCTTACACAACATGCACAGTACACAGATGAACTGCAATATTTAGTCCAGAGTTCAGTTTTAAGACTCTAAAGGAAGATCCCACCTCACAGTTCACATTGAGAAATGTCTCCAAGCCCCGCCCACCCTCAGTGGATCAATAAATAAACCCGGGAGGGCTCAGCAACCATCCAACACACAGTACAGACGTGACAATGTCCATACTCACCCAGTGCGGATGGAACGCCAGGCAACTGATGGCGCCAATCCTCTGCCCCATGAATCCATCATAGTACTTTATATTGCTGATCAATTCTCCGCTTCCGTTGTACACGGCGATAAACTGGTTCAAGGAACCGCTGGACCAATCAGAGGAGAGAGAATGATGGGAAATCCAGGAATAAAACAGAACGTTAGCATCTCATCACTAACCATCTATACAGTAATCCTAACCTGATCATCAATCAATTCTGGGGTATTAGTAATCTGATTATCAGATAAGTAATATCCAGGGATCTATTGATTATCAGATTAGTAATATCCAGGGATCTATTATCAAATTAGTAATATCCGGGGATCTATTGATTATCAGATTAGTAATATCCAGGGATGTATTGATTATCAAATTAGTAATATCCAGGGATCTATTATCAGATTAGTAACCCCCCAAGAATTTATTGATGATCAGATTAGTAATATGCAGAGATCTATCGATTGATAATCAATCCTGGGATAATATTTAGGCTGGGATGAGGGTATAGGGCTCTGGAACGCCCTCCAGTGGTGTGAGACTTGTAGTGGGGATCAGGACACCCATCATTGGTGTATTTCGGGGTCTCTGTGGCCTGTAATGGAATTGTGAGGAAATCGCTTTGGGACAGAACGGTGACTTTAGGGGAAGGAAACACTGAAAGCTGAACTCGAATCTGCTTAGATTTTGCCCCCCATGCCTCATTTTCTTTACTAATCTAATATTGAACCCAATAACATCAACCCTGGGTCTGTCTCTGCGCTTCTCTATGCAATGCAGGCAGATCATGACTGGTGGGAGGGGCCAGCGGGGGGGCCGTACATCGTTTCCAGCAAACAGGAAGCTGTAGTAATACCCACGTCATGCTAAGACTCCATGATTAATCAAGCTCACAGTGTGCAGTGAAATCAGAGGAAGCCATTTCAGTTCGGGAGAAGGGCTGGTGCCTTCCTCTGGATCAACTGTAGGTGTAGGTAATAGCAATATCACAATGTAACAATGTGTGACGGTGCAGAGTGCTGACTCACCAGGCAAAGAGGTTGGTCTGCGGGTGGTAGTCCAGGGCGGTCAGACCTTTGCCGATCTGCATCGTGTTTATGGATTCCGGAAGTCTGGGATCGTAATATCGAACGTCTCCATTGACGCTGTGTGTAGAGGAGGGGAGGAGTCATCAAGAGGGCAGCAGATATGGAGAGGAAAAAAAGGTGGTGGTGGTGTTGGGGGGGGGGGGGGGGGGGTGGAGGGAGAGAAAAAATGTCAGAGATGGAATAAGGGCGGAGAGGGAAGGGCAGGGGGAGGAAAAAAGGACAGAGGGGAAAAGGGCGGAGAGGAAAATGGGTGGGGGAGGAAAAAATGGGGATGTACCTGACACTCATTATGTTCCCATCCGCCTGATTCTGCAGATACGTCTTCACCACCCAGGCGGTGTGCTCCCGATACGTCATAACCCGACTGTAATAAAAAAGAGATCATGTGATGAATGGAGGAGGGGCGCAGAGAAGCAACATGGAGGAGGGGCGCAGAGGAGGTACATGGAGGAGGGGCGCAGAGGAGGTACATGGAGGAAGGGAGTAGAGGAGGGACATGGAGGAAGGGAGCAGAGGAGGGACATAGAGGAAGGGAGCAGAGGAGGGACATGGAGGAAGGGAGTAGAGGAGGGACATGGAGAAAGGGAGTAGAGGAGGGACATGGAGGAAGGGAGTAGAGGAGGGACATGGAGAAAGGGAGTAGAGGAGGGACATGGAGGAAGGGAGTAGAGGAGGGACATGGAGAAAGGGAGTAGAGGAGGGACATGGAGGAAGGGAGTAGAGGAGGGACATGGAGGAAGGGAGTGGAGGAGGGACATGGAGGAGGGGGGTCAGAGGAGCGATATGGGGGGGGGGGGTCAGAGGAGCAGCATAGTGGAGGGGCGCAGGGGATGGGGGTCAGAGGAGCGGCATAGAAGGGGGCAGAGGAGCGACATGGGTGGGGGGCATGGGTCCCATTTACCAATCACCAGATACAAACATATTCACTTCCTTCTACTTTGCTTACAGAGGGGAACATAGAAACTCACTCCAACATGGCGAACACCAGTCAAGCCCCCGGGAGAAGGTCTCACGCCTGACCCCGGCAAAAAAAGGTCTCCCGCCCAAACCCCGGCAAAAAAAGGTCTCCCGCCCAAACCCCGGCAAAAAAAGGTCTCCCGCCCAAACCCCGGCAAAAAAAGGTCTCCCGCCCAAACCACAGCAAAAAAGGTCTCATGGCGAAGTCCAGGCCATCCCCCAGGAAAGGGTTTCATGGTGGGCAGGAACTATTTTCTTAGACCAATTCAGCAGGAACATGGTCAGAAAAGGAATTAGCCACATGCAGGAGAAAAAACGGCAATCTCCACAGCTGCAGAAGAGTCCGGCCCAGGGACCAATCACAGCCTAGAATCTGGGTGTAGTGAGGAACTGTGACAGATCCAGCCAGGACAGGGGCTTTTGCAGGGGACTGCAGGGTGGCCTCTTCCCTGACTATGGGCCCTGGCTTTTAAGGGAACACTACTCTTTGGGAGATGGGTGCTTGGGGGACCCTTAGAGTGGTCTTGTTTGGATTCAAGTCTATGTCTCCCCAAAACACACAGACTCTGGGAACTGGAGGTTCCATATACATATTTGGGGCCTCTATGCCCAAACCAGCAATGATTGTAGATGTTAATGTAATCAGCTCAAACCACTGGGGTCTCCTACCATAATGTTTTTAGTGTAAGTAGGTCTCCCCCACAGTGTGCCTCCTAAGTGTCTTCCTCCCATTGTTAACTGGATCCGCTATTGTTTCTGTCTGTCTTCTCATCTATGTGTTAATACTTGTAATAATGTGTATTGTACAGTACTTTGTATTCAAGGTTGTAGGTGCCGAATGGTCTGGTCACCTAGGCTGGTTTAAGTGCCTAGTTAATTAGCTCATGCCCAGCTATTACTTGCTAGATGTGGATTAGAATATAGTTGGCTGTTCCTTAGTTATGGTAATTATATTTCTGTATAGTTTCCTTTTTATAAGATAATGTGATCAAGCTTTTATCTGATTTTGTGTGGTATACAAAAAACAAGTTTTATGTTTTTCATCACCCTACACTGTGTCCCAACTAGTGACTGGGTGGGCTGCAGGATCTTGTATTGTTCTGTTACCGGGAATCTAATATGGACATACTCCTCCTGATTACTGGGGTCCGCCACAAGAACCACAGAGGATTCTGGGAAAGAAGACACTGGACAGCTTCCAGGGGGTGGGGCCTTACCAGTCACTTTGGGACATCCTCCTGTCAAACACCCGAACGGTTCCATCTCCGAGGCCGGCCACAATGAGGGAGCGATGCGAGTCGCAGGACAGGCTGGTCACACAGCTCTCCGAGCCGGTTGGCATATCCTAAAAAGCAGAATTACGGGTTAAAGTGGAACTCCGATGACATTCTATACTTTACATTAGAATGTCGCTCAGCTCCCCAAATGTTCTAATGTGTCATTTCCTGACACTGGGGGAGGAGCTAACAATCACAAAAAAACAAATCTTCTTTCATTATGACTGGACGTCAGTAGTGGTGGTGCTGCATCTGGTACTGTGACCTGCTGAGTGGGCTGAATCCTTAAAATTCTGTGCCCCATGTGTGACCGTTCAATGTGCATAAGAATGAAGAGACCCCGGCTTCCCAATTCATGCAGTGTAGTCACCGCTCACCTGAACCTTCATCTCCCTGTCCGTGTCCCAGATCCGGATAATCCGCACGTCACCGGATGTGATGAGAAGTCCGCTCTCCTGCTCCCAGTCCACCACCATTCCGGCCCCTGAGAGACAAAGACATTCAATGCTGGAGCACCCCCTTCCCCCCAACAATCTATTACACCCACCACTCCCAGTCCACCACTATTCCGGCTGGACCTCCCCATCCCTCGCCCCCCCCAAACGATCCAGTACAAACACTGGAGTGGGGTTTCTACAAGAAGTCCCCAGGGGTCCCGTCACAAAATATCCATGACTGGTAGATCACACCCCCACCTAGCCGACACTCCAGCTGAAATGCTCCTCCCATATGCAGAGTGGCACAGGGAAGCACCATTCTAAGATCCTGTGCTAATGGCTGCCTGCCCCTCCCCGACTTCTGTCCATTCCAGGCACCTGTATGTGACATCACATGGGATGAACACAAGAGGACGACTAGCGCAGGACACTTCGGATGCCGCTTCCCTGCGCTGCACTACATATGGAGGACACTGCTACAGTGCTGTAGACATCTGCCTCCCTGTAATGAGCCCTCCAACCAACCCCCCCCCGCCGACCTCCCACCGTGCTCTGCCATGCTGACCTGAAATCCCCCCCGTGCTCTGCCCTAAAGGAAAGGTTTTGGATATCTCTCTCTCTTGCTCTATATATATATATATATATATATATATATATATATATATATATATATATATATATATATATATATATATATATATATATATATATATATATATTTATTTATATTTATTATCTCATTCTCTCTATATATAGATATATATCTATAGATATATATATTTTTTTACTTTTCTAGCCCCTGGTGGGAGCCGAACCTTTTTGTAAGACTGAATGCCAGGGGCATTTCCTGATCAATTGGCTGTCACAATGATCACATGATCTTCAGAAGAGTGACTCCATGACCCCCGACCTCTGACACACAGTGACTCCATGACCCCCAACCTCTGACCCTCATACACAGTGACTCCATGACCCCCGACACACAGTGACTCCATGACCCCCGACCTCTGACACACAGTGACTCCATGACCCCCGACCTCTGACACACAGTGACTCCATGACCCCCGACCTTTGACACACTGACTCCATGACCCCCGACTTTTGACACACAGTGACTCCATGACCACCGACCTCTGACCCTCATACACAGTGACTCCATGACCCCCGACCCTCATACACAGTGACTTCATGACCCCCAACCTCTGACCCTCATACACAGTGACTCCATGACCCCCGACCTCTGACCCTCATACAGTGACTCCATGACCCCCGACCTCTGACACACAGTGACTCCATGACCCCCGACCTCTGACACACAGTGACTCCATGACCCCCGACCTCTGACACACAGTGACTCCATGACCCCCGACCTCTGACACACAGTGACTCCATGACCCCCGACCTCTGACACACAGTGACTCCATGACCCCCAACCTCTGACCCTCATACACAGTGACTCCATGACCCCCGACCCTCATACACAGTGACTCCATGACCCCCGACCTCTGACCCTCATACACAGTGACTCCATGACCACCGACCTCTGACACACAGTGACTCCATGACCCCCAACCTCTGACCCTCATACACAGTGACTCCATGACCCCCGACCTATTACCCGGATACACAGTGACTCCATGACCACTGACCCTCATATGACCCCCAGAACTGAACTCACCTTGTTTACTTTTATCCAGATAAATGGAAACTCGACGCGTTAAGCCTGAGGACCAGAAAATGAGAAGACATAACGGTCAAGTGACCAACCACAGAAAAGACAATAGAAGTAATATCGGTATTATTATCTTATCAACCAATAAATTATAAAGCAGGAACTTTCACTCCCCACCCACGCTCCTCTCCCCCTTCCCCTTCATGCTGGGTTGTGCACAGAAACGCGTTACCCCACAAAGGAACAAACACAAATGAAAAACATTGTAAGAGAGGAGGTGGGGTGGGAGGAGGGGTACAATGATATAAAGTAAGTTGGGAAGGAGGATCCATTTGGGTGCATTGCAGAGTACTTGTCAGTCAAACTATCACAGCACTGTGGCCTGGTAATGAAGGCGTATATAGGGGCCGTGATGAAGGAATACATAGGGGACGGTATACAGGATGGTGATGAAAGAGTATATGGGGGGTGATGGAGTATATATGGGGGGGGTGATGAAGGAGTATATACGGGGGGGGGGGGGGGGGGGGTGATGAAGGAGTATATACGGGGGGGGGTTATGAAGGAGTATATACGGGGGGGGTGGGTGGTGAAGGAGTATATACGGGGGGATGGAGTATATACGGGGGGGGATGATATACAGGGGGGTGATGGAGTATATACGGGGGGAGAGAGTATATACAGAGGTTATAGAGTATATACGGGGGGGCTGATGGAGTATATACGGGGGGGTGATAAAGGAGTATACACGGGGGGGGGTGATGGAGTATACACGGGGGGGGGTGATGTAGGAGTATATACAGGGGGGTGATGAAAGAGTATATACAGGGGGTGAGGAAGGAGTATATAAGCAGGGGTGATGAAAGAGTATATACGGGGGGGGGATGAAGGAGTATATATGGGGGGGGGTGATGAAGGAGTATATACAGGATGGTATCTAGGACGGTTATGAACGAGTATATAGGGGACGGTGATGAAAGAGTATTTACAGGACGGTGATAAAGTATATATGGGGCGGTAATGAAGCAGTATATACGGGATGGTGAGGAAGGAGTATATAGGGGACAGAACTCAGAGCAGAAACTAGTAAGAGAGATAATATCACAGGAAAGAGTTCTGAAATACGAAGATTTGGCTGCCGCATGGCATCTTCCTCTCACCCCGTGTAGATGGCAACATATCGGACAATCCCTGCCACGCCGTCACCATTTCCGGATTCTTCTCCAGATCGGCAAAGTTCTTCCACACCCTTATAGCGCCATCATCTGCAGAGACACCGTACACGTCATGATGCCCATCCCCCTACACATACTAAGATATCTATAAGTCTGAGATGGTGTTCCTCCTCAGTATGACATGCTATATCACAATAACCAGCTTCTCATAGCCGAGGAGTTGGAGCAGCTTCCTATATGACAGTTATAAGGTGGCACAGAAAGTGCGGAGACAAGTCCATGGATTCCGCGCACGCCGCATAGACGGGTCCATGGATTCCGCGCACGCCGCATAGACGGGTCCATGGATTCCGCGCACGCCGCATAGACGGGTCCATGGATTCCGCGCACGCCGCATAGACGGGTCCATGGATTCCGCGCACGCCGCATAGACGGGTCCATGGATTCCGCGCACGCTGCATAGACGGGTCCATGGATTCCGCGCACACTGCATAGACGGGTCCATTGATTTCGCGCCCACCGCATAGACGGCCCATGGATTCCGCGCACACCGCATAGACGGTCCATGGATTCCGCGCACACTGCATAGACGGGTCTGAGATGGTGTTCCTCCTCAGTATAACATGCTATGATATCACAATAACCAGCTTCTCATAGCCGAGGAGTTGGAGCAGCTTCCTATATGACAGTTATAAGGGTGGCACAGAAAGTGCGGAGACAGGTCCATGGATTCCGCGCACGCCGCATAGACGGGTCCATGGATTCCGCGCACGCCGCATAGACGGGTCCACGGATTCCGCGCACGCCGCATAGACGGGTCCACGGATTCCGCGCACGCTGCATAGACGGGTCCATGGATTCCGCGCACACTGCATAGACGGGTCCATTGATTCCGCGCCCACCGCATAGACGGCCCATGGATTCCACGCACACTGCATAGACGGGTCTGAGATGGTGTTCCTCCTCAGTATAACATGCTATGATATCACAATAACCAGCTTCTCATAGCCGAGGAGTTGGAGCAGCTTCCTATATGACAGTTTTAAGGGTGGCACAGAAAGTGCGGAGACAGGTCCATGGATTCCGCGCACGCCGCATAGACGGGTCCATGGATTCCGCGCACGCCGCATAGACGGGTCCACGGATTCCGCGCACGCCGCATAGACGGTCCACGGATTCCGCGCACAAAGCATAGACGGGTCCACGGATTCCGCGCACAAAGCATAGACGGGTCCACGGATTCCGCGCACAAAGCATAGACGGGTCCACGGATTCCGCGCACAAAGCATAGACGGGTCCACGGATGCCGCGCACACCGCATAGACGGGTCCACGGATGCCGCGCACACCGCATAGACGGGTCCACGGATGCCGCGCACACCGCATAGACGGGTCCACGGATGCCGCGCACACCGCATAGACGGGTCCACGGATGCCGCGCACACCGCATAGACGGGTCCACGGATGCCGCGCACACCGCATAGACGGGTCCACGGATGCCGCGCACACCGCATAGACGGGTCCACGGATGCCGCGCACACCGCATAGACGGGTCCACGGATCCCGCGCACACCGCATAGACGGGTCCACGGATCCCGCGCACACCGCATAGACGGGTCCACGGATCCCGCATAGACGGGTCCACGGATCCCGCGCACACCGCATAGACGGGTCCACGGATCCCGCGCACACCGCATAGACGGGTCCACGGATTCCGCGCACACCGCAGACACGGGTCCATATATTCCGCGCACACCGCAGACACGGGTCCATATATTCCGCGCACACCGCAGACACGGGTCCATATATTCCGCGCACACCGCAGACACGGGTCCATATATTCCGCGCACACCGCAGACACGGGTGCATGGACTCCGCGCACACTGCATAGATGGGTCCATGGACTAAATGCACACTGCATAGACGGATCCACGAATTCCGTGCACGCAGCATAGACGGATCCATGGATTTCGCGCACACTGCATAGACCGGTCCATAGATTGGGCGCACACTGCATAGATGGGTTGGACAGATTTGGCGCACACTGCACCACTTTTAGAACACGAGAGACACTTTCACATCCCCTTTGCGCCGGTCTTTATGAAATCCAGGGATTGTGGTTTCAACTGTTACAGGTGGTTTTGTTCTGGTGACAGGTCCTCCAATATAGCTGTGGTCCCGTGTTCCTGCACCCTTCCCCAGCAGTGCCCTATGATCTGGTACCACCTACCTGTGGCGGTGAGCAGCAGAGAGCAGTCTTGGCCGTTCAGGTACTCCATGGCAGTGATGCGGGTGTAGCGCGGGTTCCCGTTGTGGAAGTAGTCCAGCTTCTCTCCTTTCTCCCAATCCCAGAAGCTGCACCACAGAAACAAGATAACTCCAGGTGAGCATCTGATCCAAGGTGTCATTCCCAGATCAGTGACATCAGTGACCTGCTACAGACCGGAATCCTGACTGGGGTTTATTTTTTGGTCACTTTGGTAAATGGAGATAAAGCCCAACTCCAGATATTTTTTTTTTTGTTATAAAGCTTTACTCCTGGAAAAATACACACATAGCATAACATCCCGACGTTCTTCCATACTCTGGGAGCTGCGGGGGGGAGGGGAGTGTACAGGTGGCCATAGAAGTAAATGGCTGTACACACTTGTACTCAGATATAAGCAGATTCTTTCACAGATTGGCATAAACTTGCATGTGCCGTGCGTACAAATCACACATGCGTTTACACCGACACGAAGAAGCATTGGAGTGTATCCGAGTACAACATACAGCCAATGAATGGCAGGCTATACACCCCGCCTGAGCGCGGAGGAACGCCGGGATTTTACACTCAGGTGACACTTTGTAACGTTATGTAGAAATATTTCATTTATGTCATAAATCTGGAGAAATATCGAATTCCATCGTTCATTATACTGCGATATAAACTTTATATTACATCCCCATGTATCCCTGTCTGCATGCGTTATTTTGACATCATTATTTATAATAAGAGGAGGAAAATTATATTATAGGAGGAGGAGTAGTATTAGATTATAGGAAGATGATTATTATAGGAGGAGAATTATTATTAAATGAGGAGGATTATTATAGGAGGAAGATTATTATATTGCTATAGGAGGAGGATTATTATATCATTATAGGAGGAGGATTATTATTATAGGAGGGGGACCCAATATATTATTATAGGAGGACGACTATTCTATTATTATAGGAGAAGGACCATTATGTTATTATAGGAGGAGTAGTATTATAATATTATAGGCAATGCTGGCTTACCAGATGCTGTCCTTGTCAGCGACGGCGATGCAGGAGGTGAAGGGGTGAAACTTCACAACGGAGGGAACACCGGGATTGCGGTTAATAAATATCTGATCGTCTAATCTGGTGACACCTGAGAGGAACACAAGATGGAGGAGAGGATTTACTCTGTGATTGCTATCAGATGGACAGAAAGTGATGGGAAAATGAAAAATATTAAGTTGCCACCAGAACAAGAAACAGAGAGTAACCTTCAATGGGGACATATTCTCTAGTGGCAGCAGTCCGGGCAGCCATTGGTGGAATGTATGGAGACAGGAAGTGGCTGCAATGTTTTGGCAAACCCCATGTCACCCAGTCAGAGTTCACACCGAGAGGCAACCAATAGCAGTGACATCCCCAGACACCCGTTGCGGTCTGACCACAATCGGTGCAATCTGTGAATCTTGCTGGAGATATTCTTCAGGCAGCGAGGCCGGCGCTCGGGTTTCCTCCTGGGATCCTTCAGCGCCTGACAGACCAGATACCGGCCTTCCTCTCCAACATATTACAGAGCCGAGCTGCTGCAGGCTGGATATCGATCACTGGCTGGACACTCGTCAGATCACATTCACTCTGCTTGGCAGGACAGGCGCCTCGCTAATACAATTCAAAACTGATATTCCCACACAGGAAGAAGAAATGTCATCCCGCCAGTGTAACCCCGCACCACCGTTCAGGAAAGAAACAAGGGTAGCAGGGGGCAAAGGGTGGGGGGAGCACGTAGAGAGAGACAAGCGGGTGCAGATTTGCATTCCCTTCACATCACAGCACCCTGCAGCTCTGCTTCCCCTTCACATCACAGCCCCCTGCAGCTCTGCTTCCCCTTCACAACACAGCCCCCTGCAGATCTCCTTCCCCTTCACATCACAGCCCCCTGCAGATCTCCTTCCCCTTCACATCACAGCACCCTGCAGCTCTGCTTCCCCTTCACAACACAGCCCCCTGCAGATCTCCTTCCCCTTCACATCACAGCCCCCTGCAGATCTCCTTCCCCTTCACATCACAGCCCCCTGCAGATCTCCTTCCCCTTCACATCACAGCCCCCTGCAGATCTCCTTCCCCTTCACATCACAGCCCCCTGCAGCTCTGCCTCCCCTTCACATCACAGCCCCCTGCAGCTCTGCCCCCTTTACATCACAGCCCGCTGCAGCTCTGCCCCCTCCTTTACATTACAGTCTCTTGAAGCTCGGCCCCATCCTTTACATTACAGTCTCCTGCAGCTCTGCCCCTTCACATCACAGCTCCCTACAGATCTGCCTCCCCTTCACATCACAGCCCTGTGCAGAGTTGCCTTCCCTTCACATCACAGGGACGAGAGAGTGTCCTCCGCCCCTTTACTCGAGTACACAGAGTGGGAGGCACATCAGCACTGGATGGATGATAGGAGCGGGAGCAGCTGGAGGTAACTTCATAAAACCAAGCTGGGGATTGGTAGCTAGGACTGCCCTGCATCCTAACAACCAATTCCCCCAGCTTGTTAATATGAAGAGTTAATTCCAGCAGCTCTCACTCTTGTCATCCATCCATGCTGCTGCTTTGCCTCCCGCTGTTTGGAGAACCATTCTGCTTCCCTCTCTCCACTCTGCTGTGATAGTCACAGCAGCGGAGGCAGGGAGGAGGAATCGGCTGCTAAATGGCGGGACCGCAGTGGTCTGGATGGAGAGTGTTTAGGGTTGGGATCTGGACCGTGGTGTACTATATAGTGATGCCTGCTCTATAATGTCCCATTCAAATCCCCCAGTGTTATCTCTGCAGTTTCTAATTTTATTTGGAGACCCGCAGAGGAGCGGGGCGCAGGAGGACACTGGAGAAGTCATCACTTCCCATCACCCAGCGGCCATGTTTGTGCGGCTCTCACCTTTCTGTATGAGGCTCTGCGCTTGTCTCCGGACCTTGGCGTTGCGAAGGAACCTCCACTCTCGCTCTTGGCGGACTTGGCTCTCAAAGTCGTGTTCATCAGCCATCTGGGAAGAAACAGAGGAGACACATTAACGCAACACACTGGGGAACAGGCAGCAGAATCGGCTTCTCCACATTAAAGTAAAAATATCGCCGCTAATGAAATAAATGTGTTCCGCAGTAATAAATTATAAAGTAGATTCCTAGGATGGGGTGACAATGCTGCACTGCTTCTGAATTCACAGCAGAGTTGTCACTCTCATGTGGGTGGTGCCTGATTGCAACAAAAGTAGGATGAGATGTTGTAAGGGGTGAGGCCATGAGCATTGTCACTGCTGATTCAGCTTATCAATCGGCACCTGGCCACACCTAGTCCCGCCCACTGCTTTCTGAATGGACAACCCTCACACTGTGAGCTGCAGTGTCTGTAAGGGGGAGCGTGTGAGACACCAATGGAGGAGGAATGGGCTCAGTCAGGGGAATTAAAGGAAGTTTTTGGTTTATTCTGTGACACTTGTACATCTCATAGGAACTGGTGGGACTTGTTTAGCCCATCAGAGAAACCTTTAGACAGAGGGGTGGGGTGGAAGCTGAGCAGAGGACAACTGAAGAACTCATCACCAGTGTTCCCTGCGGTCTCCTTGCCACTGAGTTTTCCTCAATACTGACTTCCTATGCATTGTTCCTGCACATGGTAGAGGCAGGACTTTACTTCCTCATGTCAGACCACCCCCCCCCCCCGATGACTGGTGGGGTAATAGGTGGAGGAAGCAGAAAAAGAAAACGGTAAAGCAAGGAGATCCTGGCACAGCAGGTCCTTAGTGCAAAGCTTCCTTTCCAGCAAAGAGAACAGCAATGACTTCAACAAACCTCATTCCAAAATCTGGGGAGACCAGCAGTCGAAAGGCACAGTGCCTGAGATGATCTCATACTGCAGATATGGAGCTATGAGTCTACAGCACAGAAGTGCCTAGGGTACAGGAAGAAGGAATTCAGGAGAAGAGTAACCATTTTCCAGGTTCTGTTCCCTGGGACACATCCTCATTTCTTATGTTCAGCTCCGGGGGGGGGGGGGGGGGTTCCCATTATAAAAAAGTGTATGTCTACATCTTCCAACTGCTGCAACACAATAACTGAAATGAAGGTAGACTCAGACTTTGTACAAACTCTATAGCTGTCATTAAAGGTTTCTGCAAGTTAAGAGAGGTTCCTAAGAGCCAATCGCAGGGAGGACGCATTGTTCATCTGTACGGAAATAAACAAGCTCCGAGGAACAGTAGAACATTTTTTTACTCTAGTTGTGGAGTGTGGAAGGGTTATGCCACGTACACACGAGCAGACTTTTCGACCGGACTGGTCCGACGGACAATTTGACCGTGTGTGGGCTTCATCGGACCTGCAGCCGACTTTTTCGGTCGAAAATCTGAGGGACTTTAAATTTGGAACATGTCTCAAATCTTTACGTCGGAACTCCGCCGGACCCAGTTCCTATCGAAAAGTCAGCTCATCTGTATGCTAGTCTGATGGACGAAAACCGACGCTAGGGCAGCTATTGGCTACTGGCTATCAACTTCCTTATTTTAGTCCGGTAGTACACCATCACGTACGAATCCGTCGGACTTTGGTGTGATCGTGTGTAGGCAAGTTCGTTTGTTCGGAAAGTCCCTCGGAAGTCCGCCGAAAGTCCGTCTGATAGACCGTCGGACCAATCCGGTCGAAAAGTCCGCTCGTGTGTACGCGGCATTAGGGGTCAGCCTATCCCCATTGGGGGTTCCGTGAGCCGTGTCATCAAAGCTGGAAATAATCCCCTCACAGGGGGGCAAGTAAATGTGATCCTATCTGGGTGTCAGGAACTCTCATTAGATTATATGCAAATTATCCCAAAGAAAAAAAATACATTTTCTAAAATCTTTCAATAAATCTCAAATCACCTGTTCAGAGCGGTCCGACCCGTTTAGTGTTGGCGAGAACGAGGTGGCGGCATCAAAGCAAATAAATGCTGCAGATGGGTTCTAAAACCCCTTCCCCAGTCCCCGCTGTACTTACCTCTGGGGGAGATGAGTTTTCAGTGCCCCCTGTACTTACCTGTGTTGGTGATGAGCAGTCAGTGCCCCCGCAGCCAGTGTAGCGCTCCAGGGATTTAAAATCCCGGCTCTTCTGTCTCTCTGCAGGACTCCCGGGGCGGATCAGAGTGATGCTCTGTGACGACGCTGACAGGCCGGAATCACTCTAATCCATCCTGGAAGCGCGGCAAAGAAAAAAGAGTCGGGATTTTATATCCCTGGAGCACTACATCGGCTGCAGGGGCACTGACTGCTCATCCCCCACACAGGTAAGTACAGGGGGCACTGAAATCATCACCCAGAGGTAAGTACAGAGGACACGGACAGCTCATCACTTCCAGAGGCAAGTACAAGGGGCACTGAAAGCTCATCACCCACACAGGTAAGTACAATGGGCACTGACAGCTCGCCACCAACAGAGGTAAGTGCGAGGGCGCGCACTGCTCATCAGGGGATATGTGGAGGGGGGGGGGGGGGGTGTTAGTTCACCTTTTAATTTTTCTCTAACAGTGAACCCTTTGAAGTGTGTTCAGCCACAACTTATTTTCTTACTACTGAGTAGTGAAGGGAAAGGATAGAACCCCTGCCTGGTTTTTGCTGCTCTCTGGAAAGGTTTCTCCTCACTTTCTGTTCTTTTCTTTTACTAGAAGTGAGAGGAACTCCCCAACACCGACATTATAACAGCTTTTCTTTAGTAGAGAAGGGAAACTCCCCAGATTGTTATTTCTGTATCCCTGTTGCAGATTTCCCCTCACTTCCTGTCTGGAAGAACGTTTTCAGTATAATAGGAAGTCAGGGGAAATCTCTCTAACGTAGCCCAGGACAACAGACGGGTTCTAAATTTAAACAGCTCTGCTGGTAGAAAATAAATTTTGTCTGTAACCAGAGTTCCCCTTTGACTAGACCCAAAATCTGCTTCAGCTACTAAATAAATAAAAGCTGTTGATTTACCCGGTATACCTTCATAACCGGTTGGGCGAAGTACTTGGCGCTCCAGTCACAGAAGCCGGTCTGCAGAGAGCCCGAGATGAAGCCTTTATGGACGATCCCGTCCTCTCCGTCTTCAGCCGCCTGAGGGGAGAAAGACATTGGTCAGCCATTCAAATCCCAAAAACACAAAGGAATTGGCGGTACAACTGTCCCCCATAACCAGTCAGAATCCAGGTGACATTTAACCCAGTATAAATGATTAACCTATCTCCATTACAGAGAACACCCAGATCTGGGGATCATTTCCTTCATTTTGCTGCGCATGGAATGTCGCTGGAATGATTTCTGTGGTTTTCTTCTGAGTGTTCGGATTTCCTGTCACACACTCAGGATTCACTAAAAAGTTTATTTCTGAGAGCGCTGCATCTGGATGATTCTGTGAAAACTGGACTAAGCTCCCTCAGTGCCAGAGGATGACATCAATGGATGATTCTGTGAAAACTGGGCTAAGCTCCCTCAGTGCCAGAGGATGACATCAATGGATGATTCTATGAAAACTGGGCTAAGCTCCCCCACAGCCAGAGGATGACATCAGTGGATGATTCTGTAAAAACTGGGCTAAGCACCCTCAGTGCCAGAGGATGAGATCAATGGATGATTCTGGGAAAACTGGGCTAAGCTCCCTAACAGCCAAAGGATGAAATCAATGGATGATTCTATGAAAACTGGGTTAAGCTCCCTCAGTGCCAGAGGATGACATCAATGGATGATTCTGTGAAAACTGGGGTAAGCTCCCTCAGTGCCAGAGGATGACATCCATGGATGATTCTGTATCACCGTCGTGTTTTTTGGTCAGGCAACACACTGACACCTTTGCAGCCATTGTGCTATATGCTGGGTGTTCAGTGTGCCCCTGTACCTTTAAGGGGTGGCTCCCCTTCAGTCCACCTGCTCTCACCTATCCATCAGAATGCATGAGCCTCCACTGTGGGGACACTTATAAGTTAGTGTTAGGTACCACAGATACCGGGGGGGGGGGGGGGGGCTTGACAAGGCTCTGTGGCTTACGCATGCGTTTGCAAATGTGTGCAGACTAAACACCTGCTTTTAACGCATACTGTTAGACAGGTTTACTTGGTTGTCTGCGGGCTGGTCGGTAAGTTAAGCTTGGTTTTTCCCTTGGGATTTATCCTTGGCCTTGTTTGTACATGCGAGTGTTAAAGCCCGCTCCTTTGGTGCATCATACAGGTGTTACATGGACAGCAACACGTGAAACTAGACATGGGTTAGATAGACGGGTCCTTCTGCTTATTGGTATGGAGAACCTTTACATTGTACTTTGCACTTTGTGAATTACCAACCCCCCCCCCCCCCCCCAACCCATTCACTGCCCATAACAGCTTTTATACCTTTTAGACGGGCAAGTAGCCGCCATGTTTGTGTTCCCCATGTTCTCTGTTACATTGTTATACTGAACAAAAAAAAAAAATCACCACAATACGTTATTGGATACATAATGCTTTGCACACACATTCCACAGGTTACCATTCCAAAAAGGCTGCATATGACTGGATCTGCAGAGAGTCTTGCGAATCCTCTATACCTCCTCCGCAGTCACCTCCTCCTCTGGATATACCAAAAAGGGCCCAACACCAGCCAAGGAAAATATATAACCTATAAATGTTGGTTTGGTGCTGCCCCCCCATCATCCTGGTTCCTCCTGCCTCATCCTGCCCCATCCTGGTCCCTCCTGGCCCCCTCCTGGCTCATCCAGGCTCCCTCCCGCCCCCTTCCTGGCCCTTTTAATAAGCACATGTTGTTCTATGTAAGCTGGGCCAGGAGAACAACAGTGTGAGCGTTCCGAACGGCGGATTACCGAGCGAGCAGCTGAAACCGGATTAAATATTTATGAGCAGCAGACGGCTTCTAGGCGGCTCAAAGAGAAGAAGAGGAGGAGGTGGAGAGGACAGAGCGCAGGAAATGTGACATGCACCGGTGTCAGGCCTGCGTGATGTATGCAAATATATACCCATTACTGTACAACATAGTGGAGGATTCCCATCACAGAGCAGGGTTCAGGATGGTTGCTGTATGTTTCTGCACATGATTGCTCTATGAAGAAATATACTGAATAATGAAGATAAAACCGCAGGTGTCCTTAAAGAGGAACTTCACCCAAAAGGGGGAGCGCCACTCTTCCTCCCCAACACCCCCACTCAATGTTTCACATTTGGCAAATTGTTTTGGGGGGGGCGGGAGCAGGTACCTGGTTTTGACAGGTACCCACTTCCACTCAGATAGCCCTCCTCCTTCCCCCGCAGCCTTGTGGGACACATCACAGATCCCAAAAGGCTGAGGGGCATTTCAAACAGCTCAGTGCGAGTCGCAATTGTGCAGTGAGCAGCTGGCTGTGAAGCCGCAACCAGTCCCAGGCAGCTGCCCACAGTTAATGTGCTGGAGACCGAAGCCCAGTGAAGGAACCAGCCAGGTGAGGACAGCTCTGGATCCCGGGACAGGTGTCTAATTATTACATGCCAGCAGATACAGTTTTTGTAGAAAGGTGACTGAAGAACTGCCCTCAAGAGGACCTTCCACCGATATGCACATATTTAGTTCAGCCTCCACAATAAAGGTTTAAAGACTATAATTAAAAAATGTCCAGCCATGTCTTCTCTGCAGCCGACATTTCCCCTGCTGCCATCTTGGATTCAGGACCATCAGGAGCCGCCTACTACTTCCTGACTGTTACAGCATAGAATGCATTAAGGTGAAAAACCCTGATGGTTTACAACACCTTTAAAAGTACTACAGCGGAGAAGTTACAAGACCAGTGGCCAGGGGGATAGAGAGCATAACGGCCACCAGGAACAGGTGCAGCCGAGCTACTACCATCCTGTGCAATGCCTGGTGAGCCTCAAGAACACAGCATTCAGCCTGTGAAGTGTCTGTAAACCGCCATATAGTCCACGCAAAAAAGGAGAAAGGTGGGTGCTATGAAAGTCAGCTAAAACATTGTTTTATTATCGCATGTGAACAGCAGTCAAAAAGAAAGCCAATGCATTTCGGCCGTCAGGCCTTAATCATGGCTCATGATTAAAGGATGAAGTATGGGGATGCCTGTGTGCTGTCACATCCATATTTGTATTCTGCTTTAAAAATATAATGTTTTCACTCTGGTAGATAGTAAAATGTAGAGGAGATTTACATACGCAGCACTATCAGTGTCTTCTATCTTACAGTCACTGAAGTGCTGATATCTCTGCCGATTCTTCTGACCATCGGAACAGGCTGCAGAGAAGGAGGGAGGAGGAAGGAGGGAGAAGCTACGCTCTTGTGTAGTCTGCAAAATTACAGGAAAGTGGGTGTATCCAGACTCCAGAGCCAGACCATTGTCGGTATGACGCTGTATGAAAGTCTGTAGACCCTCCCACAGGTATTTAGCTCAATTTTAACAGAATGGGGGCACTTCTGAGAGGACTGGAAAGATTTTTAGATATCAGCAGCTCACATAGAATACGTAAGCCAAAAAAAAGGGAAACCCATACTTCTCTTTTAAGGCCTGATGGCCGAAACGCGCTGGGTTTCTTTTTGACTGCTATTCACATGCCATAATAAAACAATGTTTTAGCTGACTTTCATAGCACCAGTCTTTCTCCTTTTTATAACAGCCACTAGTCTTATGTAATGGAAGTTCAGGAAAAAGCGGTGTAAACCACTACAGAAAGGGTGATTTTCTCACCGCCTGGAAAGCAATTAATGGAAAGAAGAACTTTTTTCTTAAAGGTATTCATGCACCTTTACAATGATGCATTAATATTTCTGCCCGGAAGTTCTGCTTTAACAGTCAAAGAGAGAGAGAAGGCTTTGTCTGTTCCTTGCAGCATCTGATAATCTGATTACATGTCGGTCTGATGACACGTGGTCTCTTGAAGGCCATGCAGATCTTTTTTTTATATAAACGTATTCTGTGGTCCAGCACTTTAGTTCAAGTGAAAGCTGCAAATCCAGACTGAAGGGAAAGGGAAGAAAGCGCTAGAACAGTGATGGCAAACCTTGGTCCCCCCAGATGTTTTGGAACTACATTTCCCATGATGCTCATGCATTCTGCAGTGTAGCTGAGCATCATGGGAAATGTAGTTCCAAAACATCTGGGGTGCCAAGGTTCGCCATCACTGCGCTAGAACAATGATAGGTTAGTCTTCACAGTAGCAGAGCTAAAGCTATTCATACTCCTAGGACACTAGCAAAAAAAAAAAAACTGAGGCATGCTGGGAGTAGGAGGGGAGAAATGCAACAATAAGCTTTGCCACCAATCCTGCTTTATGAAATCTGTGTTTAGTTTTTTTTTTGTGATTCAATTTGCTCATCACAGGTTAAATATGGATCACTGAAAATCCCACTAAAGGAGAGTTTACCTGGTCAGGGCCTTTGTCGAACATCTTGCGGGTGCGGGGGAACTGGTGGGAATGGGGCGTGTACTGGACCCCCATAGCTGTTCCCACATTGGCTGGTCGGCTGGAAGGTAGCTCCCTGCTGATAGGAGGTTTTGTCATGTCGTTGGTAAGGCTGGAGCTACTGGTACTGGGAGTTGGAGGGGACCCCCTGAAAGAACAGCAAACGGCACTTTATCACTTTTCTCTTCAACAGGCAACGTATCACAGACAGAAAGTGACAAAAGTTATACTTGGAAAAAAAAAAAAAATATATATCCTATATGTTCTGCACAGATCACTAAAAACCAATGGCAGGTACTTTAAAGAAGCCAAAACAAATACAGGGGCTGCCAATGCAGCTGTTGGTAAAGTGGTTGTAAAGTCACAGCTATTACTTTTATCCACTTTGTTTTAGCTCCATATTAAATGTAGTAGGTGTGGGTTTTTTTTAATGATAATGCTACATTCTTTTTTTTTTTTGGCAGAGCACTGCAGTCAGGTGTCCTCCCTCTGCTCTTCTTCCTGATCTAAGGGAGTACAGTGGGAGGGGCCGAGATTCCCTTCTGATGTTTGCAAGCTAGCAGAGGGAGGACACGTGACCACACAGCAGTACCCTGCAAAAAAAGGTATGTAGTAGTATAATAATAAAAAGAAAAACACATACACACGTACTGCATTTAATATAGACCTAAAATAGAAAAGTATTTAATAGATTTGACTCTACAACCACTTTACTAAAGAGGAGGGGAGGAGCAGCTGCAAAGGAGGAGTATTACACAGCCAAGGGTTCTCACACGGACTATGGAAATGACAGGGAGAGGGGGAGGGGTACTGGAAGGGGGGAGATGCAGTCACGCTGAAGAGAGAGCCGAATGACAAAGGGACGTAATCTGACCACCCATCAGGGATCAGCAGCCATGATTAGCGTGGTCAGATTACATAGAGGTACACATGAACAGGCAGGATTAACCAGGTATTGTACAACATGAAAAAGGAACATATGACATTGCAAAAGCACTGGGCTATATATCATGCCTTAAAAAGGACAGAAGCATTTTTTTAAATATTTTTTTTAATAGGGTTACAACCACTTAAAGATGCTTTCTATCTGCCCTGGGCTCAGTATTTTATATAACATGGAAGTTAATGACTCAAAAGTACTGAGGCCAGTAAGAAACTGAAGTGAAAGTCACTATAGGGAGAGCGCTCAGCCCCACAGTGGAGAACTGTCACTGGCAAGAGGCAGCTGACCAGTCTGGTGTTCATAGAAATATATAGCCAATGTCTGGAAGTAGTTATAGCACCCCCTTCATGACACCGATGTTCCAAAAATCCACTTCATATTTAAAAAAAAAATATATATATATATATTTACAAAAAGAATTTGGACCAAAGAGATCTTCAGTCTGTTAGAAGCCAGGATGGGCAAATGGCAGCCATTGAGGTTGTGCTGAGAACTCACTATAGTGACTTTTACTGACAGTCTACTGACTGGAAGGGTACCAGGTGATTGGAGAAAGCCAACGTAGCACCAATATTTAAAAAGGGCCCAAAATACATCCCTGGGAATTACAGACCAATTAGCCTAACATCAATAGTATGCAAGCTCTTGGAGGGGATGATAAGAGACTATATACAAGATTTTAGTAATGAGAATGATATCATTAGCAGTAATCAGGATGGATTCATGAAGAAACGTTCTTGCCAAACCAATCTATTAACCTTCTATGAGGAGGTGAGTTGCCATCTAGATAAAGGAAGGCCCGTAGACGTAGTGTATCTGGATTTTGCAAAAGCATTTGACACAGTTCCCCATAAATGTTTACTGTATATAAGGTCCGTTGGCATGGACCATAGGGCGAGTACATGGATTGAAAACTGGCTACAAGGGCGTGTTCAGAGGGTGGTGATAAATGGGGAGTACTCGGAATGGTCAGGGGTGGGTAGTGGGGTCCCCCAGGGTTCTGTGCTGGGACCAATCCTATTTAATTTGTTCATAAACGATCTGGAGGATGGGGTAAACAGTTCAATCTCTGTATTTGCGGACAATACTAAGCTAAGCAGGTCAAAAACTTCTCCGCAGGATGTGGAAACCTTGCAAGAAGACCTGAACAAATTCATGGGGTGGGCAACTACATGACAAATGAGGTTTAATCTAGAAAAATGTAAAATAATGCATTTAGGTGGCAAAAATCTGAATGCAATCTATACACTGGGGGGAGAACCTCTGGGGGGATCTAGGATGGAAAAGGACCCGGAGGTCCTAGTAGATGATAGGCTCAGCAATGGCATGCAATGCCAAGCTGCTGCTAACAAAGCAAACAGAATATTGGCATTACAAAGGTAATCAACTCCAGAGATAAAAACGATAATTCTCCCGCTCTACAAGACTCTGGTCCGGCCGCACCTAGAGTATGCTGTCCAGTTCTGGGCACCAGTCCTCAGGAAGGATGTACTGGAAATGGAGCGAGTACAAAGAAGGGCAACAAAGCTAATAAAAGGTCTGGAGGATACTAGTTATGAGGAAAGGTTGCGAGCACTAAACTTATTCTCTCTGGAGAAGAGACGCTTGAGAGGGGATATGATTTCAGTATATAAATACCGTACTGGTGATCCCACAATAGGGATAAAACTTTTTTGCGGAAGGGAGTTTAACAAGATTCGTGGCCACTCAATAAAATTAGAAGAAAAGGAGGTTTAACCTTAAACTACGTAGAGGGTTCTTTACTGTAAGAGCAGCAAGGATGTGGAATTTTCTTCCACAGGCGGTGGTCTCAACGGGGGGCATCGTTAGTTTAAAAAAACTATTAGGTAAGCACCTGAACGAACGCAACATACAGGGATATACAATGTAATACTGACATATAATCACACACATAGGTTGGACTTGATGGACTTGTGTCTTTTTTCAACCTCACCTACTACCCTGTTTCTCCGAAAATAAGACCTAGCGCGATTGTCGGTGATGGCTGCAATATAAGCCCTACCCCCCAAATAAGCCCTAGTTAAAGTCCTTGTAGGTCTTATTTTCAGGGTAGGGCTTATTTTCAGGGAAACAGGGTAGGTCTTATTTGGGGGGTGGGGCTTATATTTTAGCCATCACCAACAATTACACTAGGTCTTATTTTCAGGGAAACAGGGTATGTAACTTACTTCCTGCAATCTACATTCCGCTGTGTGCAGTCAGACCCCTGGTCTCCTCTCACTACTTGATAGACTTTGCTACTTTTATTTCCACATCAATGGCAGCCTACCTCTTTCTCTCACTGCGGATTATTTGTTACCTGAAGTCCTGCCAAGAAATGATCTGCCATTGTGCAATACATCAATAACACATTTCAGGACCTTCCTCACCCGACTTGATGGATCAGCATGCCTTTGTTGGTGGGACTGGCCGGGGCGGACTGCGTCAGTGCTGCGGCATCCAGAATGCGCTGTGGCCGGGTGCTCACGGTGGCCTGCGGAAAGATACGGATAAAATCTGAGTCTCCAGGAACAAGCTGCAGCGGGGTAACGCTTCCGACAGCCGTGCAGCAGAATATATGGCTGTGGATAACCGGCGTCCCATGAGGGCCATCAAACACCGGCCCCTCTCCAAGGATGACGCCGCCATATAAATCATTAAGAATAATAATAAAGCCAAGTACGGGCTTCTAGCGACATACTCCGAATGTTACTCCTCTCCACGCGGCGCTTTATATGATAAACAGCCATTATTTCTATTCGTATTCCCCGTACATAAAACTAGATTGGATTCAGCTCTTCAAAGGAGAAGTTCACATTTTGGAACATGTTCTGTATTTAGGGTGGAAGATGTAACATGTTCCATTACCTGCAGCCGCTCCCCTCCCCAGGGACAGTGAGAGCGGGGACCTTCTCCCAGCGCCTGTCGCTGTCAGAATTTGAAAATAACATGGCTGTGCGGGGCTCCGCCCACGCGGCTGCGTCATTCACTTAACAGTTTTCTGTGAATGACTTGAACTACAAGTACAGTCCAGCCTTTGCAGCTGACAGCTTGTAGTTATGAATGGATTGCAGGGGTGCTAATGAGCGGCCTTGTAGCTCATTCACAAGCCCTGCAGTTTGTAAACACTCAGCCTGTATGCAGATATAGAGGTGGGCAGGCGCAGAGGTGGGCAGGCGCAGAGGTGGTGGGCAGGCGCAGAGGTGGTGGGCAGGCGCAGAGGTGGTGGGCAGGCGCAGAGGTGGTGGGCAGGCGCAGAGGTGGTGGGCAGGCGCAGAGGTGGTGGGCAGGCGCAGAGGTGGTGGGCAGGCGCAGAGGTGGTGGGCAGGCGCAGAGGTGGTGGGCAGGCGCAGAGGTGGTGGGCAGGCGCAGAGGTGGTGGGCAGGCGCAGAGGTGGTGGGCAGGCGCAGAGGTGGTGGGCAGGCGCAGAGGAGGTGGGCAGGCGCAGAGGAGGTGGGCAGGCGCAGAGGAGGTGGGCAGGCGCAGAGGAGGTGGGCAGGCGCAGAGGAGGTGGGCAGGCGCAGAGGTGGGCAGGCGCAGAGGTGGGCAGGCGCAGAGGTGGGCAGGCGCAGAGGTGGGCAGGTACGGGCTGAAAGCTGCAGGGCTGGTCTGCAGGAGTCTGCCATTGCACTCCTCATCCACTGATCCCGGGTGCAATGCTTTCCAAACTACCGGTACTTTGGGGAAAAAAAATAATAAATGCAAATTTTTTTCCTGCAAATATATCTGAATTTATTATTTTTTACCATAAGGGTGAACTTATCCTTTAAAGTGCATCTAAACCCAAGAACAGAAATGTCACATATTGCGGCTTACCTGTTCTTAGATGTGGTGGCTGCATTAGTGTTCTTTTATTTTTACCTGGTGATCCTGCCAGTAACACACTTCCTGTCCTAGAATGACAACGCTTACTGCTTTACTGTATCTATGGAGCAGTGCTGTCACCCTAGGACAGGACTACAGAACACCTTCCCCTCTGCTTACATAGCAGACAAGAGGTTGGATGTTCTGTAATATACAGAGAGAACCGTACAGGGCTGATAGAATGAGAAAGAGCAGAAAACAAAGGTTTGGCTCTGTAATTCTTCCTAGGATCAACAGATATTTTACTTCACTTACTGAACGGATCTAACAAAAGCCTTCCAATGGTCTCTGTAATAACCCAATGGGGAGCAAATAATAGGATTTTTGTAGTGCCTGTACCAATACTTGGAGTCTAGTGAGGGACACAGGAAGTCTTTAACCTTTGGGTTATGTTGCTGCCTACAGGAGACATGAATACTGGTAAACAAAGAGGCCAACATCACTTCCGGTTTACTTGGCTGCCAATTGCACTGATTTAAAAACCCTACAGTATACCAAAAGGCAGATTTTGTCATTTTTAATACTTTTAAGTGCAAAGGAGATATTTGGGGTATTATAGAACCCAGATCCCTCCATAAATAGGACCTGTCACTGACTATTACTGTCGCAAGGGATGTTTACATTCCTCCTGACAGCAATAAAAGTGATCAGAATTTTTTTTTTTTTTAAAAGGGACAATGTAAAAAAAAAACAAAAAACAAAAAAACAGAAAACAAAATAAATTTAAAAATGCGCCCCGTCCCTCTGTGCTTGCACGTAGAAGCAAAGGCATCCACAAGTCACGTCCGCAAATGTAAACAGTGTTCAAACCACACATGTGAGGTATCACCGGGATCGTTAGAGCTAAAGCAATAATTCTAGCCCTAGACCTCCTCTAACTCTAAATTGGTAACCTGTAGAAATTTTTAAAACTTTGCCTATGGAGATTTTTAAGTACCGTAGTTTGTCGCCATTCCACGAGTGTGCGCAATTTCAAAGCATGACATGTTAGGTATCTATTTACTCGGCGTAACATCATCTTTCACATTATACAAAAAAATTGGGCTAATTTTATGGGGGGTTTTTTCGTGAAAAGGTATTTTTTTTTTTAAAAAAAAATTGCGTTCGAAAGACCGCTGCGCAAATACTGTGTGACATAAGTGCATTGATCGCCTTTGTAATCTCTAGGGTCTCTGCTAAGAAAAATATATATATAATATTTGGGGGTTCCAAGTAATTTTCTAGCAAAAAATACGGATTTTAACTTGTAAGCAACAAATGCCTGAAAAAGGCTCAGGCATGAAATCTATTAGACCCTCAATGTCTCCCCTGCTCTTCAAACACAGATTGCGCTAGATTATCTGCTTCCCTGGCAGTAATCGTCACTTCCGGCTTCCTTCATCGGAGGAGATCGGGGGGGACGAATGTTCTTCCATCTCCTCTGTGTTCATGAATCATAACTGCCGTTTAAATTGGTCCCGGTCTCCCCAGACGGATGGGAGAGTTTGGGAACCAGCATGGCCACCATGACCCTTCTCATCACTCTCTCTGATCATCTTCACTAAACAGCCAATCGCAGGTCGAAAAAGAGGACACCAAGATCATGGCTGGGGCTGTTTTCTGGGAGGGGCTTGCCTTTAAAGGAATCTAATATTAGAAATATAAATTAAAATTTTGTATATTTTTAGCATCTATATCAAAATTGATAGATGAAATAACTCCGGCTCCGCCCATCTGCGGTGACCATTATGATGGGCTGACAATTGTAATATCTGCTCAGTGGTTGGGCTGGACAGTTACAAGATGAAAACGCGGGAAACTCTATATACCCGTCATGGGAGAAAAACACAGGGGGGGTCGCCTTCTGAAAATGCTAGTTACCTGGCTGTGGATTGTAAAGCTGCAGAGCCGCACCTAGAAAACGCTCAGGGGTCTGACTGCTCATCATAGAACGTCTTCCAGGATAATGGCGGCTTATATGAATGAAGCTGCTGGATTGGTATGACAGCCAGACCGCGTGTTGGAGAGAATTCAGAAGTCTCAGCCTACAAGTCTGTCTGGTGACAGGTTCCCTTTAAATTTCAGCAGCAGAGGATGAGTGGCAGTGTGTAGGCGGAGGGGGAGGCCGGGAATCCCCCTGGCAGCCGCTGTCACCGACTCCGAGCAAAATTTTCTGAGCACATCACAATGGCGGTCCCCGGGGAGGAGCGCCGCTCCGCTGCATGCAGGACATGGAAATGCTGCGACAAGACGGGAAATCCCCGGGAATCACTTTCTTTAATTCAGTGCAATTCCCGGAAACCTCTTTACCGAATCTCCATCCTACATGGTGTCATACCTCCCCAACGCAGAACAATGCAGGCTATCCCTCCCCCACCCTTACACCTCACAACGCTGGATATATTACCCCCTCCCCCATCACCACAGAGCCCATACATTGTATATTAGACCCCCGCCCCCCCCTCCACCACAGAGCTCATACATTGTATATTACCTTCACCCCCCACCACAGAGCCCATACATTGTATATTAGACCCCCCCCCCCCCCTCCACCACAGAGCTCATACATTGTATATTACCTCCCCCCCCCTCCACCACAGAGCCCATACATTGTATATTACCTCCTCCCCCCTCCACCACAGAGCTCATACATTGTATATTACCTCCCCCCCTCCACCACAGAGCCCATACATTGTATATTACCTCCCCCCCTCCACCACAGAGCCCATACATTGTATATTACCTCCCCCCCCTCCACCACAGAGCTCATACATTGCATATTACCTCCCCCCCCCTCCACCACAGAGCCCATACATTGTATATTACCTCCCCCCCTCCACCACAGAGCCCATACATTGTATATTACCTCCCCCCCCTCCACCACAGAGCCCATACATTGTATATTACCTACACCCCCAACCACAGAGCCCATACATTGTATATTACCCCCCACCACCACAGAGCCCATACATTGAATATTGCGCCCCCCCCCCCCCTCGCAGAGGTCATTCACTGTATATTACCGCCCCCCCACCACCACCACCACCGAGCCCATACATTGTATATTACCTCCCCCCCTCCACCACAGAGCCCATACATTGTATATTACCTACACCCCCAACACCACAGAGCTCATACATTGTATATTACCTACACCCCCAACCACAGAGCCCATACATTGTATATTGCCCCCCACCACCACAGAGCTCATACATTGAATATTGCGCCCCCCCTCACAGAGGTCATTCACTGTATATTACCACCCCCCCACCACCACCACAGAGCCCATGCATTGTATATTGCCCCCCACCACCACAGAGTACAAATATTGTAAATTACCCCCATCCCCAAGCACAGAGCTCATACATTGTATATTACCCCCCACTACAGAGCTAATACATTGTATATTGCCCCCCCACCACAGAGCCCATACATTGTATATTACCCCCCCACCACCACCACAGAGCTCATACATTTTATATCAACACCCCCCCCCCTCCACCACAGAGCCCATACATTGTATATTACCCCCCCACCACCACCACAGAGCTCATACATTTTATATCAACACCCCCCCCCCCTCCACCACAGAGCCCATACATTGTATATTACCCCCCACTACAGAGCTAATACATTGTATATTGTCCCCCCCCCCCCCACAGAGGTCATTCACTGTATCTTACACCACCCACCTTATAGGCAATACTGTTGAGGACTTTCATAGCGAGGTCGGAGGCTTCTGGGTAGGGATCTGCAGCCAGGTGAAGGAGCACCCGCCATATCTGGGTGTACACGCTGTTGAAGGACACGCCTACAGGAGAAAAGGTTCAAGTGTCAGTCACTGTCTAGAACCATCCGGCCATAATGTACTCATTAAAGCTCCACCCCCCAAGGGGTAATTATTGTATGTAATGGGAAATGAGTTCATAGATCTGTCAGGTTTGTATTGTGATCTGTGACCCCATAAGGGAAATTTATCCTCATTTCCTGTCCCTGTGGTTCCCTCTCATTAGGACAGGAATTAAAGATTAAAAAAAACAAAAAAAAAAAAACAACAATGAGGACACATGCAGCAAAAAATTTAAAAAATTTAAAAAGCTTTAACCCCCCCCCCCCCCCCTCCCCAGGGCCTGTGTGGAGTTGGTCTGTAATAAGGAAAAAAAGTAGACGTCTTCCATCCCACTGAACCAGCAACTCTGAGATCTCTTACTATGACATCAGGCTGGCTTTGTCTATGCCGGTGTTCTGCCGAGAAAGTTCCGCTCGGCGGATAAGGAACCCCCTCTACTGCGCAGGCGCTGCGCCTGCGCAGTAGGATCCGGCGGAAATAGCCGAAGGTGAATAGCTGAAAATCAGCTGTACACAGCGCCTGTAAGAGGGCCCCTCGCGGGCTCGCTTTGCGCGCCACGCTTCGCTCGCCACGCTTCCGGCACGGCCTCGCTTCGCTCGGCTCTTTTTTATTCCCCCTCTAGGTCCACTTGGATGGTGGGGAAGGAACCTGGACCTAGGGCGCAGGCGCCGTGTACAGCTGAATAAAGGTTTTGAGCTTCGGCTATCTCCGGCGGCTCATATTAGTTCGTACTGCGCAGGCGCTGCGCCTGCGCAGTACTGGGGGGGTCCTTATCCGCTGAGGGAACTTTCTCGGCAAGACACCGGCAGCACAGAAACCAGGATGTAAGGTGAGATCGCTACAAGCACCACTAGAGGGCGATACAGGGACAAGATTCTCATTCATTGTGTTTTTATGACAGATCGGCTTCATATGCCGTAATGTGTGTTTATATATAAATATACACTGCTCAAAAAATTTAAAGGAACACTTTTTAATCAGAGTATGGCATCAAGTCAATGAAACTCCAGGGATATTGATCTGGTCAGTTAAGTAGCAGAGGGGGTTGTTAATCAGTTTCAGCTGCTTCTGTGTTAATGAAATTAATAACAGGTGCACTAGATGGGCAACAATGAGACGACCTCCAAAACAGGAATGGTTTTACAGGTGGAGGCCACTGACATTTTTTTCCCTACTCATCTTTCTGTTTTTCACTAGTTTTGTATTTGGCTAGGGTCAGTGTCACTACTGGTAGTATGAGGCCATAACTGGACCCTATAGAGGTTGCACAGGCGGTCCCAACTCCTCCAGGATGGCACATCCATACGTGCCATTGCCAGGTTTGCCGTCTCCCAGCACAGTCTTAAGAGCATGGAGGAGATTCCAGTAGACAGGCAGTTACTCTAGGAGAGCTGGATAGGGCCATAGAAGGTCCTTAACCCATCAGCAGGACCGGTATCTGCTCCTTTGTGTAAGGAGGAGCAGGGTGAGCACTGCCAGAGCCCTACACAATGACCTCCAGCAGGCCACCGGTGTAAATGTCTGACCAAACAATCAGAAACAGACTTCATAAGGGTGGCCTGAGGGCCCGACTTCCTCTAGTGGGCCCTGTGCTCACTGCCCGGCACCGAGGAGCTCGATTGGCATTTGCCATTGAACACCAGGATTGGCAGGTCCGCCACTGGCGCCCCCTGTGCTTTTCACAGAGCAGGTTCACCCTGAGCACATGTGACCGACAAGAAAGGGTCTGGAGAAGACGTGGAGAACATCATGCTGCCTTTAACATCGTTCAGCGTGACCGGTTTGGTGGTGGGTCAGTGATGGTCTGGGGAGGCATATCCATAGGAGGGATGCACAGACCTCTACAAGGCTAGACAATGGCACCCTGACTGCTATTAGGTTTCGGGATGAAATCCTTGGAGCCATTGTCAGACCCTACACTGGTGCAGTGGGTCCTGAGTTCCTCCTGGTGCACGACAATGCCCGGCCTCATGTGGCGAGAGTATGCAGCCAGTTCCTGGAGGATGAAGGAATTTATATCATTGAATGGTCCCCACCTGACCTAAATCCAATAGAAAACCTCGGGGACATTCTGTTTCGGTCCATCGGACACCACCAGGTTGCACCTCAGTCTGTTCAGGAGCTCAGTGATGTCCTGGTCCAGATCTGTGAGGAAACACCCCAGGACACCATCCGTCGTCTCATTAGGAGCATTCCCTGACATCGTCAGACATGCATACAAGAATGTGGGGGCCAAACTACTGAGGATCATTATGAGTTGCTGCAATGAAATTTCAGCAAAATGGACTCGCCCGCTACATCATTTTTTTCACTTTGATTTTCGGGGTGTCTTTGAATTCAGCGCTCTGTAGCCTCATAATTATCATTTCCATCAAACAACGTGGCATCCTTTCCTTCCCAACACATTACCCCGTCCATATCAACATAGATATCCAGCGTGATATTTTTCCCTATTGAGATCTGATGTGTTTTCAAAGTGTTCCTTTCATTTTTTTGAGCAGTGTATATACACTCACCGGACACTTTATTAGGTACACCTTGCTAGTACCGGGTTGGACCTCCTTTTGCCTTCTTTCTTGGTGGCATAGATACAACAAGGTGTCGTAAACGTTCCTCAGAGATTTTGCTCCATAGTGAGATGATAACATCACGCAGATTTGTCGGCACATTCATGATGCAAATCTCGCGTTCCACCACATCCCAAAGGTGCTCTATTGGATGAGATGTGGTGAGTGTGGAGGCCATTGGAGTACAGGGACCTCATTGTCCAGTGGTGAGATGATTGGAGCTTTGTGACATGGTGCATTATCCTGCTGGAAGGAGACATCAGAAGATGGGGACACTGTAGTCATAAAGGGATGGACATGGTCAGCAACAATACTCAGGTAGGACGTGGTGTACAAACCATGATCAATTGGTACTAAGGGGCCCAAAGTATGCCAAGAAAATATCCCCCCCACCATTACACCCCCACCACCAGCCTGAACCGGTGATACAAGACAGGATGGATCCATGCGCCAAATTCTGACCCCACCATCTGAATGTCGCAGCTGAAATCCAGACTCCTCAGACCAGGCAACATTTTTCCAATCTTCTATTGTCCAGTTTTGTGGATCCTGTGCCAATTGTAGCCTCAGTTTCCTGTTCTGAGCTGACAGGAGTGGCACCTGGTGTGGTCTTCTGCTGCTGTAGCCCATCAGCTTCAAGGTTGGATGTGTTGTGTGTTCACAAGAGATAGTATTCTGCATTCCTTGGATGTAACGAGTGGTTATTTGAGTTACTGTTGCCTTTCTACCATCTCCAGTCTGCCCATTCTCCTCTAAAATCAACAAGGCATTTTCCTTCACACAACTGCCACTCACTGGATATTTTCTCTTTTTCCCCACCATTCTCTGTAAACCTGAGAGATGGTTGTGTGTGAAAATCCCAGAAATACTCAGATCAGCCTGTCTGGCACCAACAACCATGCCATGTTCAAAGTCACTTCAATCCCTTTTCTTACCCATTCTGATGCTCAGTTTGAACTTCAGCAAGTCATCTTCACCACGTCTAGATACCTAAATGCATGAAGTTGCTGCCATGTGATTGGCTGATTAGCAATTTATTTTACCAAGAAACTGAACAGGTGTACCTAATAAAGTGGCTGGTGGGTGTATGCTAGATGCTTTACCCTGTGGCTGTCCAATCCTTTTTTTCTTTTTCCACGCACATTAAACTACATTTTATATATATATATAGAGAGAGAAAGAGAGAGAGAGAGGAAGCACACCTAAAACCCCCAAATATGTATATACACACTACATTACCAAAAGTATTGGGACGCCTGCCTTTACACACACATGAACTTTCATGGCCTCCCAGTCTTAGTCCGTAGGGTTCAATATTGAGTTGGCCCACCCTTTGCAGCTATAACAGCTTCAACTCTTCTGGGAAGGCCGTCCACAAGGTTTAGGAGTGTGTCTATGGGAATGTTTGACCATTCTTCCAGAAGTGCATTTGTGAGGTCAGGCACTGATGTTGGATGAGAAGGCCCGGCTCACAGTCTCTACTCTAATTCATCCCAAAGGTGTTCTATGGGGTTGAGGTCAGGACTCCGTGCAGGCCAGTCAAGTTCCTCGCTCATCCACACTAATCTATATTGCCAAAAGTGTTGATGGTCCAAATCATTTGGTGGAGGGGGGATTATGGTGTGGGGTTGTTTTTCAGGGCTTGGCTCCTTAGTTCCAGTGAAGGGAACTCTTAAGTCGTCAGCATACCAAGACATTTTGGACAATTTCATGCTCCCAACTTTGTGGGAACAGTTTGGGGATGGCCCCTTCCTGTTCCAATATGACTGCGCACCAGTGCACAAAGCAAGTTCCATAAAAACATGGATGAGCGAGTTTGGGGTGGAGGAACTTGACTGGCCTGCACAGAGTCCTGACCTCAAACAGATCGAACACCTTTGGGATTAATTAGAGAATTAGAGTGGAGACTGTGAGCCAGGCCTTCTCGCCCAACATCAGTGCCTGACCTCACAATTGCTCTTCTGGAAGAATGGTCAAACATTCCCATAGACACACTCCTAAACCTTGTGGACGGCCTTCCCAGAAGAGTTGAAGCTGTTATAGCTGCAAAGGGCGGGCCAACTCAATATTGAACCCTATGGACTAAGACTCGGTTGCCGTTAAAGTTCATGTGCGTTTAAAGGCAGGCGTCCCAATACTTCTGGTAATATAGCATATATTCGGAAAGCAGAGACCCTGTAGAATAGAATGGTGGCTGTTGCCGGCAAAGAAGGACCTGGAAGGACCGGCAACGGCGCCGTCTGTCCTGGAAGGACCGGCAACGGCGCCGTCTGTCCTGGAAGGACCGGCAACGGCGCCGTCTGTCCTGGAAGGACCGGCAACGGCGCCGTCTGTCCTGGAAGGACCGGCAACGGCGCCGTCTGTGCTGGAAGGACCGGCAACGGCGCCGTCTGTGCTGGAAGGACCGGCAACGGCGCCGTCTGTGCTGGAAGGACCGGCAACGGCGCCGTCTGTGCTGGAAGGACCGGCAACGGCGCCGTCTGTGCTGGAAGGACCGGCAACGGCGCCGTCTGTGCTGGAAGGACCGGCAACGGCGCCGTCTGTGCTGGAAGGACCGGCAACGGCGCCGTCTGTGCTGGAAGGACCGGCAACGGCGCCGTCTGTCCTGGAAGGACCGGCAACGGCGCCGTCTGTCCTGGAAGGACCGGTAATGGCGCCGTCTGTCCTGGAAGGACCGGTAACGGCGCAGTCTGTCCTTACATATACTCTTCTGCCAGACCTCTAATTTGCGCGGATTTGCTCTGCCGCTCCCACAATGAAGCCGTTTCTCCCTCAATCTGTACAATTTGTAGAGGAGGCAGCTGCTAATGATCACCAGGAACCCCGGAGGACTAGAAGTCTGACGCCAGCAAACTGAGATCAAAAGAGGCAGCAGGGGGAGGAAGATGACAGAGTAATGGGGGGGGAAATGGCGAGGAGCCCAGAGTGAGGAAACATCACAATGAAGAGGTGGGATAAGAAATAAAAAGAGGGAAGAGAAGATGAAAAGATGAAGATGACAAGCGGAGAATGATGGAGGTGCGGGGGAGCGAGCATCGTCCTCGCATTTCACTGGGGGGTGAGAGGAGGCAGGAGGGAATCCTAAGATGGGGGGGGGGGGATCCCAGTTGGTGCGATTTTGTTATGTAAAGGTGTGGGAGTGCGGCGTTATATCCCAACCTTGGCCTGACACAATTCTCAGGAGAGCGGTGAGGAAATATCTGGACAGAAACCTGTTGAGAATAATTTGCACATCGCTCGATCTGCATCAATTATTAGGAAGACAAAGAGAACCTTCCACATCTGAAGACTCATTCTGACTCCACCCACATCTTTCAACCCGCTAGAGGCCAGCGCAACCCAACCCCCGCCATGTTTCTTCATCACAAAACCCTAATGATGCCATAATACTAGAGACTGTCACATTGCAGTACAAAGACTGTCTGCATGTCACAGGAGACCACCAGAAACTGCTATCAAGTCACAGGAAACCATTAGAGACTTACCACGTCACAGGAGACCACCAGAGACTGCTACCAAGTCACAGGAGACCACCAGAGACTGCTACCAAGTCACAGGAGACCACCAGAGACTGCTACCAAGTCACAGGAGACCACCAGAGACTGCTACCAAGTCACAGGAGACCACCAGAGACTGCTACCAAGTCACAGGAGACCACCAGAGACTGCTACCACGTCACAGGAGACCACCAGAGACTGCTACCACGTCACAGGAGACCACCAGAGACTGCTACCACGTCACAGGAGACCACCAGAGACTGCTACCACGTCACAGGAGACCACCAGAGACTGCTACCACGTCACAGGAGACCACCAGAGACTGCTGCCAAGTCACAGGAGACCACCAGAGACTGCTACCAAGTCACAGGAGACCACCAGAGACTGCTACCACGTCACAGGAGACCACCAGAGACTGCTACCACGTCACAGGAGACCACCAGAGACTGCTACCACGTCACAGGAGACCACCAGAGACTGCTACCACGTCACAGGAGACCACCAGAGACTGCTACCACGTCACAGGAGACCACCAGAGACTGCTACCACGTCACAGGAGACCACCAGAGACTGCTACCACGTCACAGGAGACCACCAGAGACTGTTACCACGTCACAGGAGACCACCAGAGACTGCTACCAAGTCACAGGAGACCACCAGAGACTGCTACCAAGTCACAGGAGACCACCAGAGACTGCTACCAAGTCACAGGAGACCACCAGAGACTGCTACCAAGTCACAGGAGACCACCAGAGACTGCTACCAAGTCACAGGAGACCACCAGAGACTGCTACCAAGTCACAGGAGACCACCAGAGACTGCTACCAAGTCACAGGAGACCACCAGAGACTGCTACCAAGTCACAGGAGACCACCAGAGACTGCTACCAAGTCACAGTAAACCGCTAGAGATTGCTACTACATCACAGGAGACCACCAGAGACTGCTACCATGTCACGGGAGACCACCAGAGACTGCTACCATGTCGCAGGAGACCACCAGAGAAGACCACCAGAGGCTGCTACCATGTCGCAGGAAACCACCAGAGACTGCTACCACGTCACAGGAGACCACCAGAGGCTGCTACCACATTAGAGGAGACTGCTAGAGATTTCAACCATGTTACAGAAGACCGCTAGAGACTGCAACCATGTTACAGGAGACCGCTAGAGACTGCAACCATGTTACAGGAGACCGCTAGAGACTGCTACCACGTTACAGGAGACCACCAAAGAATACTACCACGTTACAGGAGACCACTAGAGACTGCTACCACATTACAGGAGAATGCCAGAGACTGCCACCACATTACAAGAGACCGCTACCATGATATAAGAAATTGCTGGAGTTTCCTGCCATGTAGACATACAAATCTATTGGCAGGTAAAACGGCTCCAAGAAATGCATGTGTTTAGCAGTCTGCCAGGAGTTCAGATTTAGGCCCCTTTCACACTGATGTGGTTTTGGGTTTGCTGCACTTTCTCATAGAGTTCTATTATGTCTCGTGGTTTTAGTGTGGTTCCTGAAAGCACACCAAAAGTCCTGCAGGCAGACAAACATAATAGAACTCTATAGGAAGGTGCAGTAAACCTGTGGGTACACTACACCTGCAGTGCAGTCACACCGATGTGAAAGTGGGATTGTGACAGACCCAACCAGGACAGGGGCTTTTGGAGGGGACTGCAGGGTGGCCTCTTGCCTACTGACTATGGGCTCTGGCTTTTAAGGTAACACTACTCTTTGGGAGGTGGGTGCCTGGTGGACTCTTAGAGTGGTCTTGCTTTGGGTTCAAGTCCATGTCTCCCCCAAAACAAACAGACTCTGGGAACTGGAGGACCCAAATTGGGGTCTCTATGCCCAAACCAGCAATGACTGCTTTAGACTGCGATACACAGAGTAGATGTTAATATGATCAGCTCAACCCAACCTGATACCGGGGTCTCCTGATATCTATTTATGGTGTTATATGTTAAGTGTCTTTGTCCCATTGCGCGATCCCAGGTGTGCATCACCATTGTTAAATGAGTCACCTATTGTTTCTGTCTGTCTGATCATCTCTTGGAGATGTGATTAATATTGTGTCCTCCTTATCTTGTTATCGAACCATTGGGGGATGTTTATGATCACGTGTAATGTACTTTATATCCATGGTTGTGGCCTTGGTGCTGAGTGGTCTGGGTGGGCACAGAGTCACCTAGGGGGCTAGCTGTTTAATTAGCTTACTGTTTATGATGGCTGTTCCATAGCTATGTTAATTATATCCCTGTATACAGTTTCCTTTGCATACGATAAAGTGATCAGGCTCACCTGATTTGGTGTGCTATATATTCTGTGCGATTTTACAATAAAGTTAGTTCCAGTTTGCATCTAAGCTAGTGCCATATAGTCTTGGACACTCAGCTACAATACCCGGGTCCTGACTGGAGGAAGCTAGATCTTGACGGAAGCAGCCAAGCTGGGTGCTGCACGGTTCCGTCAAAGGCCTAAACGGGCTCATGTTTTGGAGTCAGAACCCCCCTCTTGCCCCGGTGCCCTGAACACACATATGAGGTTTTCTCACCTATCAGAGAGTTGAGTGAAGAGTAGGAGCTGACCCGTCTCATCTTGTCGATGGTCTCGAAGGACAGAATGTATTCCTCATTGTCTGGGCTGCCCAGGGTGCTGCTGGCACTGCTGCTGGTGCTGAGGTTCCCAGGGGAGAAAGCTACACCGCCCCCTCCTGGAGGAAAAAAAAAAAACAAAATATCACAATCTATAAAATATTTCAATGAATGGTTTTTAAAAATGTTTTTTAATCAGAGATCATGGATGCCGAGGTGTCCTGGGCCAAATTAGTTACTCTTAACTAATTACCATTATACATCACGATAACCTTTGTAAACAGATCCCACTGCAGCCCAACTGAGTTCATTTACAGGCAGAAGACCCCTCCAGGCTTCATGCGGTCCTTATGCCCCGGGTGGTACAGTAATCACATGACTGGTGACCACTCTGATTGGGTCTTTTCATGAGAAATTACATCACTTCAATAGAAAAGAACAGCTTGTTACGGATTCCGGTGAGTCGGCTTTCCTTTCTGTCCATATCGGATTTGGCACAGACTGAGGGATTTTATATCCACCCCGGAGAGCTGGCCACACTTTACCCATCACCCCCACACCGATATAAAGAGCGCCACCTACCCATCACCCCCAGACTGATATAAAGAGCGCCATCCACACAACATAACAGCTTATCGTGTCAATTTAAATTCAGACGTGTGTCTACACAATGAGTCACACGATGCCCACACCATGGTGATGTCACAGCAAGGAAGGCCGAAAATAAGAGGAACAAAGCAAGTGTTTAAAGGGGTTGTAAAGGTATACATTTTTTCACCTTAATGCATTCTATGCATTAAGGTGAAAAAACTTTTGACAATACCGCCGCCCCCAGCCCCCCCCGTTTTACTTACCTGACACCTCGAAACTCAGCCACTCGCTCCCGATCTCCATTTCGCCGCTCAGCCTGGTCGCTGATTGGCTATACTGGATGGATTGAAAGCAGCGCAGCCATTGGCTCGCGCTGCTGTCAATCACATCCAATGAGGCGGCGCGCCGGGACCGAGTGATACAGCGAGCGGCTATAGCCGCCGGCTGTATCACGGGAGCGCGCCCGCAATAACTAACCACCATGCGAGGGAGCTCGCATTAAGGTGGTTAGTTCTTGCGGGGAGGAGCTGAAACAGCCGCCGAGGGACCCCAGAAGAGCAGGTTCAGGGCCACTCTGTGCAGAACGAGCTGCACAGTGAAGGTAAGTATAACATGTTTGTTATTTAAAAAAAAAAATTACCTTTACAACCCCTTTAAAGGTTTGTGTGTAGAGTTCTCCTCCTCATATGCAGCACCAACCTACCTTCCGGCTCCTGAGTAATCATCTACATAAATAATATCAGTGTGATAAATATTCATCCTGTCAGAGGGGGGCCTAAAGAGAAACAGTCATTCTCCTGTCTGGTTGCACTATATGGCAAATTGTTTGTGGACCCCCCCCCCAAAAAAAAAGGTGGGATTCAGGAGTGTCCAGTGAGGGGTTCTGGTAATCCTCCTTCATACAAAGACATTGAAGACAATTGTGCTTTTCCAACCTTGTGGGAACAGTTTGGCGAAAACCCTTTTCTGTTCCCCCATGACTGTGCCCCCCCTCCCGTGTACAAAACCAGCTCCATAAAGACATGGTGTGACCAGTTTGTTGTGGAGGAAGTCCAGTGTCTTGTATAGAGCCCTGACCTCATCCCAACTGATCACCTGACCTCATCCCAACTGATCACCTGACCTCATCCCAACTGATCACCTGACCTCATCCCAACTGATCACCTGACCTCATCCCAACTGATCACCTGACCTCATCCCAACTGATCACCTTTGGGATGGAATTGGAATGCGGATGGTGAGCCTGGTCTTCTCATATCAGTACCTGACCTCACAAATGGGCCAAATTCCCACAGCTACCCTCCAAAACCTTGTGGAAAGTCTTCCCAGAAGAGTGGATGATGGTATAGGCACCAAAGAAGTCAACACCATATGTATGGCCATGGGGGAGAATGGGAACTCCATATTAATAGCCATATTTTTGCAATGAGTTGACCAACAAGTTATATAGGTGTGATGATCAGATGTCCATGAAATGTTGGTCTCCTAGTGGGTTTAATTTTAGTGTAGAGAGCAGTGGATGATTCAACTTACAGACCTCTGCTCCTAGCTAGAGACAATAATTGTATGTGGAATGTTCCTTTAAATCTTGCTGTTATTCTATAACATAGTTGGTGACCCTCCTTGGAAGAGTGGAGGTGTTTATAGCAAAACTGGGAGGATTGGGGGATGTGATGGTCCACAAACCATTGGCCATGAAGTGCATATACACACTCTTTGGGGAAGCCATATTTTTCCATTATATATACAGGATTCTGCACAAAGTCTGCACCTCTCTGCTCATCTTTCAGTGTCACTCAACCATCTAAAGCAGATCACACTCATAACAATCTCTGTACAATGCTTATTAGATCTACAGAACTTTGCCTCCAATCAGGCATTTATCAGAATAGTTGTTGGCGGGTGTAGAGGGGTTGTAAACACACACTTCGATGTGTGGAGTTCTCTTATATGGGGGAAAGGTTGATCGTTTTTTCCTTTTGGAATTTCTTCTTACCCTCTTCGCTCAGGCTGAGGTTCTGCAGAGACTTGTTCAGGTTTCGCGGTGTGGTGACGGCTCGGATATTGCCGTAGGAACTGACAGATCTCAGGCGAGGGGTGCTGGGAGATTCCCGCACTGGCGTCAGGCTGCCAGCCTCTGAAACGTTAGAAGTGGGTTAGGGTCACGCTACAATGGAGGTCATACAGGATCTGGTAGGATAGATTCACCAGCAGCCAGACTACCTACCTGTAGAGGCCGGAGATGGCAGATGATAGTTCTTCTCCTCCTCCATAAACTGCAGAGCCACCGTACAAAAATTACTCTCATATTGGACCACCATATGACTGAGCGCCACCACCAGCTCCTGAGGGGACACAATACATGGATAACAGTGTCTGAAATAAGAGCTGTCTGTGTTGCCCCACACCAACCAGGCTATACACTAGCTCCAACCTTCCAATGCAAAGTCTGAATGTAAATATCCCTACAATAAAGTAAAACAACCCATTCTCATTGGCTCATCCAATGTCATTCAGGTAACAGGTTAGTAATGGCTGCAAAGAATTGGGATGCAGGATCAGCACCGGGTCAAAGTGTGCAGAGCTGACTGGTGTTTGTGCGGGGAAGGGAAATTTAGGGGGGGGGGGCGGGATTTGTGCTAGGATAGGGAATTGAGGGTGGATAATGTGTGCTGGGAGGGGGGGGGGGGCGATTTGTTCCCAGAGAGTAAATTTGAGGGGTAAAAAAAAAAAAAAATAGTTTTTGTGCTAGGAAAGTGACATTTGTTTTTGGGGGTGGGGGGTTGGGATTATAGGATGGCCCCTCCCCCAAAATGGTGCCTGTACTCAGTGTATTGATGTCATTACATCAGCACTGCTCTCTGCATCATCCAGGACCACCCTACTGCCATGCGAGGACTGAGGAGGAAGAGAGCCCAGCATGTCACATGGCTGACCAAAAAAAAACAAACTACCGTATTACCAAGGGGGTGGGGGTGGGGAGATTGAGCACAGATCCCAAAAATAATCTTGAACCCAGTGGACACAAATGACAGCCAGGGAACTAGTATTTTCATAAACAATGGCTGCCTATAGACTTCCTCAGTAGAGGTTCTCTTTAAGAGGAACCCCACAAAACAGAAATAATGAAGCTGCCATTGGTGGCAGCAGTCCTGGATATTCCTTCACCACACAGGGAGTCGGGAAGAAGCTGCGTATTTCTCAGAAATCATCCTGCAGCGACTTCTGCCCCAGATCTCCTGTTTCAGGGTGGCTCCTTCTTCTTGCAGCAACTTATAGGGAAACCCTTGAGTGTGGGGATTAGAGTTGTGTCTTCCCACACTGTGTGCATCAATAGAAATATACAGCCCCATAGCCTAGAATGGCAAGACCCTGCTCCACCCACCTTCAAGCTAACATGTACTGGAGAGATGTGCTGAACGCATTTTTTTTTTTTTTGCAAATCTTTATTGAAAGTATCCAGCATCCACAGAGCAGCAAAATGTTTTTTTTTTTTTCTTGTTTACTTTTAACTTAGCACTGATATATATTTTAGACTTTATATTTTAGGATATAATATGATCCAGTATGCCAAGAAAAAGTCCAGGTATGGCTGTATTACACATTGTTGCATTGGTTTACCTTGTACCAACTACATTTATACCATACCTGGCCGATGCCCCGGAAGCTGGAAATTCACTGAAGTAGACACCACTACTACACCTTTACTACAGTGATCTCCACTTGCCTCCAGGTCCCGGTGCTAAGCGGCCGCCATGATGCATTATGAACACAGGAGGTTGGCCGCTCACCACAGCTGCCAAATTCATTGCATCTTCTGAAGGAATGTAATGGTTCTCTGATTGGACTAGGTGTAGTGTGTGACCTCACTACTCCACCTCATCCATTTATAGAACCCATTCAAAGCAGAGTCTTCTCTGAATGACACCCATGTTGAGGGGCCGACCTCCTGTGTTCAGTAAACAGCGGCTTGGCACAGGACTCTTGGAAGAGGAGGGGACTAGAATTATTCTTTATGCACACTGGAACTGGACACGATGACCATACGTATATATTAAATATGTAGAGTACAAGCAGGAGGCACTCACCTTGCGCACCATCGAGCTACCATCGTTGATGAGCTGGGCCAGCATCATAGCCACGTTGTGGTCAATTGTTGTGGAATGATCCGTCCTCTCCCCTGAGTTCCCCACAAATGTTCCGAGGGCAAACACAGCTGCCGTGCGGACCTGGAAGATAGGAGGATGGCTTAGTATTTCCTGTGCTGGATCTCGCATTGACTTCTCCTTTAAGGCTACATTCACATGGCAGCACAGGGGCGGCCAGCACTGAGAATCTGTGAATTCTAAAAACTCTGCCTGAGCCAAATGTGTGTGCAAAGCAGCTGCTGTCCCATTCGTCTTCTCTACAAATCCATGGCTGGATGCCGCTGCTCTTCACATGCAGATAGAGCCAGTGACTGACCCTGGAGACGGACCTTGTGCGCCCGGGGTCAGCGTTTCTGCGGAGTTCTGACTGCACACACTATTCACTGCTGTCCACCTGTGTGAATGTAGCCTAAGAGGACCTGTCAGGATGGAGACATGGAGCAGCCTCCATTGTAAAGGGGACTGTGAAGGGTTCCTCTCACCTCTGGTATGGAGTCTGCCAGGAGGCTGTAGAGCTTCTCATGGGCACTGTCCCGGACACCACACCAGCGAGCGGCATCAAAGTTCTGCCAGATTCGGCCCAGGCAGATGGCCACCCATTGGCGGAGCAGGGGGTGCGGATCATTCAGCTGCTCCAGGCAGATTGCAATCAGGTTTCCCTGTAGACAGGCTTCCTGGGGGGGGGGGGGAGAGAAATATGATGATTAGCAGTGAGTCAGTGTAAAGGGGCTCTTCCATCCAAAGCACATATCTCAGGGTCCATTGCCCTCTCTGCTGCACATACTTCCCCGGAAGTTGCTGAGTCTCTTCAGGGAACAAAGACAAGCCGCCCGGCCCCTCTACCCCACTGGATGAAAGCGCCTGAGCTGGGGGGTGGGGCAGAGGAGGCCGGCGCCTGAGCGGGGGGCAGAGGAGGCCTGCGCCTGAGGGGGGCAGAGGAGGCCGGCGCCTGAGCGGGGGGGGCAGAGGAGGCCGGCGCCTGAGCGGGGGGGGCAGAGGAGGCCGGCGCCTGAGCGGGGGGGGCAGAGGAGGCCGGCGCCTGAGCGGGGGGGGCAGAGGAGGCCGGCGCCTGAGCGGGGGGGGGCAGAGGAGGCCGGCGCCTGAGCGGGGGGCAGAGGAGGCCGGCGCCTGAGCGGGGGGGGCAGAGGAGGCCGGCGCCTGAGCGGGGGGGGCAGAGGAGGCCGGTGCCTGAGCGGGGGGGGGGGGCAGAGGAGGCCGGCGCCTGACCGGGGGGGCAGAGGAGGCCGGCGCCTGAGCGGGGGGGGCAGAGGAGGCCGGCGCCTGAGCGGGGGGGGGGCAGAGGAGGCCGGCGCCTGAGCGGGGGGGCAGAGGAGGCCGGCGCCTGAGCGGGGGGGGCAGAGGAGGCCGGCGCCTGAGCGGGGGGGGGGGGGGCAGAGGAGGCCGGCGCCTGACCGGGGGGGCAGAGGAGGCCGGCGCCTGAGCGGGGGGGGCAGAGGAGGCCGGCGCCTGAGCGGGGGGGGGGGCAGAGGAGGCCGGCGCCTGAGCGGGGAGGGGGGGCAGAGGAGGCCGGCGCCTGAGCGGGGAGGGGGGGCAGAGGAGGCCGGCGCCTGAGCGGGGAGGGGGGGCAGAGGAGGCCGGGACCTGAGCGGGGGGACAGAGGAGGCCGGGACCTGAGCGGGGGGACAGAGGAGGCCGGCACCTGAGCGGGGGGGCAGAGGAGGCCGGCACCTGAGCGGGGGGGGGGCAGAGGAGGCCGGCACCTGAGCGGGGGGCAGAGGAGGCCGGCACCTGAGCGGGGGGGCAGAGGAGGCCGGCACCTGAGCGGGGGGGCAGAGGAGGCCGGCACCTGAGCGGGGGGGCAGAGGAGGCCGGCACCTGAGCGGGGGGGCAGAGGAGGCCGGCACCTGAGCGGGGGGGCAGAGGAGGCCGGCACCTGAGCGGGGGGGGCAGAGGAGGCCGGCACCTGAGCGGGGGGGCAGAGGAGGCCGGCACCTGAGCGGGGGGCAGAGGAGGCCGGCACCTGAGCGGGGGGGCAGAGGAGGCCGGCACCTGAGCGGGGGGGCAGAGGAGGCCGGCACCTGAGCGGGGGGGCAGAGGAGGCCGGCACCTGAGCGGGGGGGCAGAGGAGGCCGGCACCTGAGCGGGGGGCAGAGGAGGCCGGCACCTGAGCGGGGGGGCAGAGGAGGCCGGCACCTGAGCGGGGGGGCAGAGGAGGCCGACACCTGAGCGGGGGGGCAGAGGAGGCCGACACCTGAGCGGGGGGGCAGAGGAGGCCGGCACCTGAGCGGGGGGGCAGAGGAGGCCGGCACCTGAGCTCACCTGTCCTGTGGTGTAGTTATTCACAATTACTCCCAGAATGAAGGCTGTCATTGTGCGGTGCTCAGCCTGGAAGACACAGAAGGATCAGAGGATGAATAAAAGGTAACAAAAGGATACAATAAACTAATAAGGAACAAAACTATCATTTACAATAAACCTGTACTCTATAGGGTAGGGTAACTTGTCAAGCACACCTGGATGGAGGAAAGCCACGCCTCCTCACCTTTGACCTTCAAGGGAAAACCCTGATCCCCCTCCCACACACAGTGGGTCCCTTGCACTGCAAGGGTTAAATACTCATTGAGTCTAGAGGTAGAGGAATGGGGTTAATTATCTTATTCTTCCTCTTCTCTCCTCGCGGTCCTCAGGACTAGCAGTGTCACATGGTATGTGATGTCATCAAGAGTGAGACTGTTGGCCCGAATGATGAAGAGAAGAGTGGAGATTGGCTCTGAGCTCCCTCCTTTTTTCTTGTTTTAATTATACAGATCACACATAGCACATTATTGGTAGGAAAGGAGCTCAGTCAGGATTGGGGGTTACTGGTCAAGGTTCAAATAATGATAAACTTTTTACTGGCTTCCTAATAGAGGAGCGAAGGAAAGAGAAGAAGAACTGGCCACAGGGAAATATCCATTTATAAAAAAAGGCCGGCCCATTGTATGACCCTGATATGCCCCTTATAAAATCCCTCAAAAACAGAACTTCGTGTACACAGCAGAATTGGTATTCGCAGGGTCGCTGTGCCAAGCTTCTCTTAAACGCCGCCTTCAATACAGGAACATAACTTTATCTCCAGAGATACCGATCGTTCTGACACTGTACACTGAAGGCAACATCTGCTTCATAGGTCCGGTCTGAACTGGGTTTATGAGAGTTTCACTTTAGAAAAAGAAAAAAAAATTACATCATGAGATATATTAGGAGGAGGATGACAAACTTACCGGCATGTACGGATCTGTAAGAACAGACAGGAAATATTTGTGCCCGTTGTCTTTCACCAAGTCTGCCTGGCATGACTGCAGTCAGAGGAGGAAAGAGAAGAGAGTTATTAATTGACACTCCCGAGATCTGTCTGTGCCACTTACATTATTATACAGGATTTATACATTACTCCTCACTGTCACACCTGCCTATAGGACCGAAGTATGTGAGCCCCCTCTTCCCCCCCTAACAGTTTGCTAAAGACCCTTTTCTGTCCGACCGTGTACTATAGAACACCCCCCCCCCACACACACACACAAAGCCAGCCCCATAAAGACATTACTACCCCCCCATACAAAGCCAGCTCCATAAAGACATGACTGTGCCCCCCCCTGTGTACAAGGCCAACGCCATAAAGACATGACTGTCCACCCCGTGTAAAAAGCCGACTCCATAAGGACATGACTGTCCGTCTCCCCGTACAAATCCTGCTCCATAAAGACATGGGTGACCAGTTTTTGGTGCCCAACACCAGTACCTAACCTCACAAATGGGCACAAATTCCAACAGACACCCTCCAAAATTTAGTGGGAAAGTCCTCACAGAAAAGTAGAGGAATGTTATAGCCACAAAAAAAAAAAGTAACTCCATATTAATGACCATGGGGAGAGGGAAGGCATCTCTACAAAAGACATAGTGTGACCAGTTTGGTGTGGAGGAACCCCAGTGTCCTGTACACATCTCTGACCTCGACCCTACTGGTCACCAGACCTCGACCCTACTGGTCACCAGACCTCGACCCTACTGGTCACCAGACCTCGACCCTACTGGTCACCAGACCTCGACCCTACTGGTCACCAGACCTCGACCCTACTGGTCACCAGACCTCGACCCTACTGGTCACCTTTGGGATGGATTGTTTGGATGAGAGGACCTGGCTCACAATTGGTGTTCTAACTTCAGTACCTGACCTTATAAATGGCCAAAAAAATCCCCACAGACACCCTATAAAATCTTTTGGAAATCCTTCCCAGAAGAGTGGAGGATGGTATAGCTGCAGGGCCACTCCTTATTACTGCCCACGGTATATCAAACAAGCTCATATAGGAGTGATGGTCAGGTGTTCACAAACCTCTGGCCATCTATTGCATCTCAGGTAAAACTAAGTGCTAGGCTGTCTGGTGAAGGTGTGAATAGGCCTTCTATAGACTTGGCTGCCAGGAGCCTTCACTTACACTGTCCACGGCAAGGATTTTGGCCCAGATGAAGACGAGGAGTGGGCGGAGCTCCCGCGCTGAGCTCTGCAGTAGTTTCAGGACATAGGGGAAGATTCCCACCGATAACGCCTGTAAGGAGAAAAGACAAGAGGATAAAACCTGCTAATAGCCGACCCAGTAGAATGCAAAAACAGCCTTGTGTGGCAAAAACACCACTGGATGGGCTAATATGTGATTGGGCCAGAGGTACACAGTGGCCATTTTGTTCCGTACGCATGCACTGCTGACTCACAGCAAATAAAAGGACACAACACAGTGAAGATCTGCAAAATCTGGATCTGGTATTTAATGTAAAATCTATCATAATCTGGAGTAATTTCTCTTATGGCTGAGCAAAAAATCTGATGATGGGCTGCATATTCTCCCGGCTGGGCATTCCCTTGGATGGGCCTTCTCTGGGCTGGGCATGCCCAGGGATGTGCAGTGCATTCTATGGGCTGGGCTCTCTATGGGCTGTACATTCTCAGGGCTGGGCATTCACTGGGCTCTCTATGGGGTGGGCATTTCCTGGGCTCTCTATGGGCTGCGCATTCTCTGGCACATCTATATCTCTTGAATCATCAATGTTCTAGGTTCTTCCCCTTAAATGTCTCTGCAATTGCACAGCAGCAAAGCATTTCCTCCACCATCAGAGCTGTCCTTTGGGTCATCGGCATTCGCTCTAAATCAGGTTATCTGCATTCAGTCACTGCGTACAAGATCCATCTACCAATCACAGCACAGACACTCACCAGGCTGACGGCCCAGGGTCCCAGGTCCAGGAATCGTCCCAGCAGGTCCAGGGCACGCAGGCGATGAACCTGACTTAGTAACACCTGAGAGACAAGAAGAAGTTAGACCACAGCCGGCCACAAATGTCCAATTAGAGGGAAATAAGAGCATTCTATACCATACAGAGCGTGATCGGGAAACTTGGTGTGAACAGACAATTCTGAAGGAACAATCTCTACAGAAGAAAAATCTGAGCAGAATGAAAGGTTTGCTCTCCAGGTACCACACTGACCCCATTACTTCATTATATAGATTTAATGACTTCATAAACCTTTTTTCCACATCTGTAGTCATTTTAGGTAGGGTGTCACTATACACTTAGGTGTCACACCTCATCTAAGGATTTATGGAAGGATAGATCTCAGGTAATATGGCCTTGTTCACATGGGTGTCACAATGTGTACAAATGGTGACCGCCCCACCCTATGCATACCCCCGTGTGAGGGCAAGGTTTCCTGCATGGGGATGCTCAGTTAGTTTCTCCCCCCCATGCAGGCATTCATGTCAGTGGCTGCACAGACACAACTGCTGCTCCCAGTCTGACATGTGTTTCTCTGAACGTAGACTGTGTGCATGGGGGGGGTTGGCTGGGCATCCACACGCATGTCACAGTGAGAGCAGTGCTGTGTCCCAATAGACTTGAATGGGAAGGCCTGCACAGAACACATGTACATCCCTTTAGCCCAAACACTGCCCTCATGTGGGTGTAGGTCGTAGTATGCCTGTATTAACAAAGCCTATCAGTTAGGAAGGGGAGGTAGTGTGAGGACACGGCCCCTACCTGCAGGACAATTGGCAGTTGCTCCGGTGGGTTTCTGTTCTCCACGCCCATTGTCAGCCAGACCTGAAATGCCGTCAGCTGTTCCGCGAAGAACGGGCTGTGCTGTAAGAGGAACACAGGATGTGAGAGGCCGACTCAAGCTCCCCCCACCATTCCCCCCACCCTTCCAACTTTCTCTCTCTTTTTATTTATACACCTCTTATTTTCCATGTCACGTCAAGGCACTCCTCCACCACAGCATATCGGGGTGCTGCAGCGAAGGGAACCCACATAATGACATGGGTGCTGATCCCTGCATCATTCCACAGTGAGCCCAAGGGGGCTGATGGTGTACCTCGTGGGGAGGAGAATGGTGTACCTCGTGGGGAGGAGAATGGTGTACCTCCAGGGGTGCCGATGATGTACACCCAGGGGGGCTAAGGATGTATCTCGGGTGGGTTGGGGGGGGGCCCGAGGATGATGTATCTACTGGGGGGGGGGGCCGAGGATGATGTACCTACTGGGGGGGTGGGGGCCCGAGGATGATGTACCTCCTGGGGGGGGGGGGCCCGAGGATGATGTACCTCCTGGGGGGGGGCTTGGGGCCCGAGGATGATGTACCTCCTGGGGGGGGGGCCGAGGATGATGTACCTACTGGGGGGGTGGGGGCCCGAGGATGATGTACCTCCTGGGGGGGGGGGGGCCCGAGGATGATGTACCTCCTGGGGGGGGCTTGGGGCCCGAGGATGATGTACCTCCTGGGGGGGGGCCCCGAGGATGATGTACCTCCTGGGGGGGGGCCCCGAGGATGATGTACCTCCTGGGGGGGGGGGGCCCCGAGGATGATGTACCTCCTGGGGGGGGGTGGGGGCCGAGGATGATGTACCTCCTGGGGGGGGGGGCTTGGGGCCCGAGGATGATGTACCTCCTGGGGGGGGGGGCTTGGGGCCCGAGGATGATGTACCTCCTGGGGGGGGGCTTGGGGCCCGAGGATGATGTACCTCCTGGGGGGGGGGGCCCCGAGGATGATGTACCTCCTGGGGGGGGGGGCCGAGGATGATGTACCTCCTGGGGGGGGGGGGCCGAGGATGATGTACCTCCTGTGGGGGGGGGGGGCGAGGATGATGTACCACCTGGGGGGGGGGCCCGAGGATGATGTACCACCTGGGGGGGGGGGGCCCCGAGGATGATGTACCTCCTGGGGGGGGGGCCCCGAGGATGATGTACCTCCTGGGGGGGGGCGCAAGGATGATGTACCTCCTGGGGGGGCAAGGATGATGTACCTCCGGAGGAGGGGGGGGCCCGAGGATGATGTACCTCCTGGGGGGGGGGCCCCGAGGATGATGTACCTGCTGGGGGGGGGGCTCGAGGATGATGTACCTCCTGGGGGGGGGGCCCGAGGATGATGTACCTCCTGGGGGGGGGCCCCGAGGATGATGTACCTCTGGGGGGGGGCCGAGGATGATGTACCTCTGGGGGGGGGGCCGAGGATGATGTACCTCCTGGGGGGGGGCCGAGGATGATGTACCACCTAAGGGGGGGGGCCCCCCCGAGGATGATGTACCTCCTGGGGGGGGGGGCCCGAGGATGATGTACCTCCTGGGGGGGGGCCCGAGGATGATGTACCTCCTGGGGGGGGGGGCCCCCCCGAGGATGATGTACCTCCTGGGGGGGGGGCCCAAGGATGATGTAACTCCTGGGGGGGGGCCCAAGGATGATGTAACTCCTGGGGGGGGGGGCCCAAGGATGATGTACCTCCTGGGGGGGGGGGGGCCCAAGGATGATGTACCTCCTGGGGGGGGGGGCCCGAGGATGATGTACCTACTGGGGGGGTGGGGGCCGAGGATGATGTACCTCCTGGGGGGGGGCTTGGGGCCCGAGGATGATGTACCTCCTGGGGGGGGGGCTTGGGGCCCGAGGATGATGTACCTCCTGGGGGGGGGGCCGAGGATGATGTACCTACTGGGGGGGTGGGGGCCCGAGGATGATGTACCTCCTGGGGGGGGGGCCCGAGGATGATGTACCTCCTGGGGGGGGCTTGGGGCCCGAGGATGATGTACCTCCTGGGGGGGGGCCCCGAGGATGATGTACCTCCTGGGGGGGGGGGGGGCCCGAGGATGATGTACCTACTGGGGGGGGTGGGGGCCGAGGATGATGTACCTCCTGGGGGGGGGGGCTTGGGGCACGAGGATGATGTACCTCCTGGGGGGGGGGGCTTGGGGCCCGAGGATGATGTACCTCCTGGGGGGGGGCTTGGGGCCCGAGGATGATGTACCTCCCTGTGGGGGGGGGGCCCCGAGGATGATGTACCTCCTGGGGGGGGGGGGCCCCGAGGATGATGTACCTCCTGGGGGGGGGGGGGGGGGCGAGGATGACGTACCACCTGGGGGGGGGGCCCGAGGATGACGTACCACCTGGGGGGGGGGGCCCCGAGGATGATGTACCTCCTGGGGGGGGGGGCCCCGAGGATGATGTACCTCCTGGGGGGGGGGGGCCCGAGGATGATGTACCTCCTGGGGGGGGGGCCCCGAGGATGATGTACCTCCTGGGGGGGGGCGCAAGGATGATGTACCTCCTGGGGGGGCAAGGATGATGTACCTCCGGAGGAGGGGGGGGCCCGAGGATGATGTACCTCCTGGGGGGGGGGCCCCGAGGATGATGTACCTGCTGGGGGGGGGGGCTCGAGGATGATGTACCTCCTGGGGGGGGGGGGCCCGAGGATGATGTACCTCCTGGGGGGGGGGCCCCGAGGATGATGTACCTCTGGGGGGGGGCCGAGGATGATGTACCTCGGGGGGGGGGGCCGAGCTTGATGTACCTCCTGGGGGGGGGGGCCGAGGATGATGTACCACCTAAGGGGGGGGGGGCCCCCCCGAGGATGATGTACCTCCTGGGGGGGGGGGCCCGAGGATGATGTACCTCCTGGGGGGGGGGGCCCGAGGATGATGTACCTCCTGGGGGGGGGGGCCCCGAGGATGATGTACCTCCTGGGGGGGGGGCCCAAGGATGATGTAACTCCTGGGGGGGGGGGCCCAAGGATGATGTAACTCCTGGGGGGGGGGCCCAAGGATGATGTACCTCCTGGGGGGGGGGGGCCAAGGATGATGTACCTCCTGGGGGGGGGGCCGAGGATGATGTACCTACTGGGGGGGTGGGGGCCGAGGATGATGTACCTCCTGGGGGGGGGCTTGGGGCCCGAGGATGATGTACCTCCTGGGGGGGGCCCCGAGGATGATGTACCTCCTGGGGGGGGGGGGCCCGAGGATGATGTACCTACTGGGGGGGGGTGGGGGCCGAGGATGATGTACCTCCTGGGGGGGGGCTTGGGGCCCGAGGATGATGTACCTCCTGGGGGGGGGGGCTTGGGGCCCGAGAATGATGTACCTCCTGGGGGCCCCGAGGATGATGTACCTCCTGGGGGGGGGGGCCGAGGATGATGTACCTCCTGGGGGGGGGGGGGGGCGAGGATGATGTACCTACTGGGGGGGGGGGGGGGGGCGAGGATGATGTACCTACTGGGGGGGTGGGGGCCGAGGATGATGTACCTCCTGGGGGGGGGCTTGGGGCCCGAGGATGATGTACCTCCTGGGGGGGGGCCCCGAGGATGATGTACCTCCTGGGGGGGGGGGGGCCCGAGGATGATGTACCTACTGGGGGGGGGTGGGGGCCGAGGATGATGTACCTCCTGGGGGGGGGGGCTTGGGGCCCGAGGATGATGTACCTCCTGGGGGGGGGCTTGGGGCCCGAGAATGATGTACCTCCTGGGGGGGGGGCCGAGGATGATGTACCTCCTGGGGGGGGGGGGCGAGGATGATGTACCACCTGGGGGGGGGGCCCGAGGATGATGTACCTCCTGGGGGGGGGGGCCCCGAGGATGATGTACCTCCTGGGGGGGGCCCGAGGATGATGTACCTCATGGGGGGGCAAGGATGATGTACCTCCGGAGGGGGGGCCCGAGGATGATGTACCTCCTGGGGGGGGGGGGGGGGCCCCGAGGATGATGTACCTGCTGGGGGGGGGGGGCTCGAGGATGATGTACCTCCTGGGGGGGGGGGGCCGAGGATGATGTACCTGCTGGGGGGGGGGGGGCTCGAGGATGATGTACCTCCTGGGGGGGGGGGCCGAGGATGATGTACCTCCTGGGGGGGGGGCCCCGAGGATGATGTACCTCTGGGGGGGGGGCCGAGGATGATGTACCTCTGGGGGGGGGGGCCGAGGATGATGTACCTCCTGGGGGGGGGCCGAGGATGATGTACCTCCTGGGGGGGGGGCCCGAGGATGATGTACCTCCTGGGGGGGGGGCCCGAGGATGATGTACCTCCTGGGGGGGGGGGGGGGGCCCGAGGATGATGTACCTCCTGGGGGGGGGGGGGGGGCCGAGGATGATGTACCTCCTGGGGGGGGGGCCCAAGGATGATGTAACTCCTGGGGGGGGGCCCAAGGATGATGTACCTCCTGGGGGGGGGGGGCCCAAGGATGATGTACCTCCTGGGGGGGGGGGCAAGGATGATGTACCTCCTGGGGGGGGGCGCTGAGGATGTATCTCTCTCTGGGGGGGGCTGAGGATGTACCTCCTGGGGGGGCTGAGGATGCACCTGGGGGGGCGCTGAAGATGTACCTCTCTCTGGGGGGGGGGGTGTTCCCTTTTTTATTGTAATGAATGGCTGGGCTTGGGCTTTGCCGAGGTTACCCTCCCACATACAAGACTTCCATCTTTAGGTTGCACCTTGCTGGAGATTTTTCCCTCACTTGCTGTTTGGTGAAATCTTTGTCACCAGGACAGTGAAGGGAAATCTCTTTCAGGCCTCAGACTGGTTGGACTTTGGGGTCATTACAGTCACACTCGGGGAGGAGGACTGACCCCCGGCCTCCATGTGGGAGGACTGAATTTCCATACCTGGAAGGCCGTGCCCTCTTCTATGATGGTCGGCAGCTGGGAAAGACAAATATCCACGGCCAGATCCCACGCTTGCCTGAAGGGAGGGGAGGAAAGACAAATGAAGATTGAATAATAATAATAATGAGAAACATTCATCATCTTGTTCTATGAAGATCACTAAATGCGTTTACATCGGCCACCTACCACCCCTCCCCCGTAATAATGAGGGGCCGGGGGGCGAAGGCCTGGGGGGGGGGGGGACTGGTGATGACGTCCATTTAAAATTTCTTTCAGAATTTCCGTCATTCGCACTGGACCCGCAGACCTCCCTCCTATTTGCTTCAAGCAGCGATTCCCTCCCCCCACACTTGTATGGAAATGCCAAAACCTAGTTCATCTTCGGGCAATTATTACCACCAACACCCCCCACCTAAGTTCCCCCTCCAGGTCCCTTATACAGGGGCCATTTTTGGAGGAGGGGGGGGGGCTCACTAGTCCAGCGCGGTAGATGGAGGGTTATGACATCACAACTTCCTCTGATCTCCGACATCCGGGAAATATGGTGGCGGCTATGATGGGCTATGATGGGTCAGGGGGACCCTCCGCAGACTGCTGCTATCCCACAAAAATGTGACAACTTCTCCTCCAAATCTGAGCAACAAACCAAATAGTTTTATATTCAATGGAGGGGAGAGAAGTCACTTGTCATATTTGTATTGCTTTGTCCTCATTGGACCTACATGAATATTAATGAACCTCCTGCACATCACTGAACCGGGAGCAAAGTCTGCATCGCAATACAGGCCTCTGCTAAACTGGAATAAATATACGTGTCGGCAGGGGAGCGGCCACTACTACTACTACGATACCTTTCATGATGTCCGCCCGGCTCTGACTGCTGGCCTATAAAGTGCATGTGTTGGCAGGGGAGCGGCCACTCGTCGGCAGGGGCGTGGCCACACGTCGGCAGGGGTGAGGCAACTACTACTACTACGATACCTTTCATGATGTCCGCCTGGCTCTGACTGCTGGCCTGTAAAGTACATGTGTTGCTTCCTGTCCTTGAAACACACTTTGGCTGGGTGTATCTAAACCCAAAACCACAAAATAAATCAAAAGTATTGGGGGGGGGATTGGATATTGTGTGGGGCGAAGTGGGGGGGGGGTATATTGTGATACAAGTTGACATCTGCACACATCTCTGGCAGTTAGCGGCAAGAAAATTTGAAGGTTGACCATCTGATATCATGTAGCAGACATGGAAGGTGTGACTGGCGCCCGGCCCGCAGGATGTGATTTCCGATCGGCGATGAAGCCGGGTCTCAGGTGTCGCTCCGGTTATAAAATCACAGAGTCATCCCAATCATGGAGTGGAAAGTCCCGGCACTGAGGGGGTTAAATAATCCCGCTCCTGTGTAACAACCAGGGAGATTAGCGATCGATCCCCTCTGATGGACAGGATGATCTTTTTATAGCTCCGGAATTATCAGCCGGCGAGTGATTTACTCCCCAGGAGGGAAAACATTCAGCTGCTGCGGAGATCCTCTCACCTCGAAAGGGCCAAACGGCCCCCGACCTCTGCCTAATGAGCCCCCCCCCCCCCCACATGCTGCAGAGATCCTCTCCCCTCATAGGGGCTAATCAGTGGCCTCTCTGCTGCTAAGACAAGGGGGGGCGGAGATGAAGGGTGTCACAGCTGCAGGGGAGGTGCGAGAATCACATGAAATGACCTGGCAGGCCGGATTCAGGCCACAGTCTTGTGTTTGACACATGTGCGCCAACTGCAACATCTGCTGGACAGCATGGTCTGTTAAAATACAACAGACTTACTGGCAGGATCACCAGGTGAAAAGGGATGAAAAAAAGCCTAAAAAAAATAAAACGAATGCAGCCACCACATCGAATGATTGATGATCTGTAATATAAGAAATGTGTGATTTTGGGTGTAATACAGATTTCAGGCCGACTCTCCATTGGTGTACAGAGATATCGGGGGAAGGGGGGGCGGGTTGTGTGAACATCTCTGACATGCGTGGTAAACGTGACGCAGTGTGCGCCAAATTCCCACCCGCGTTCTAGACAGGTAGGTGGATTTGGCGCATTCTGCACAAGCACAAGAGCCACTTGCCAGCGCCGGTCTTTAGGAGTTGCAGGGATTGAGTATCAGAAGTTGCAGCAAGTCAGGTAAAAAGCCAACATCATTTCCTGGCTGGACGTCCAGCACCATCTAGCCCTTTCCTCCCCAGTCTGACTGTTCCTTGCCCTGTCCCGTCCCTTTCATTCATTTGAATTCCAATTCTTTCAATCACGGAGAGTCAGCATCATCTGGGTGTTAACCTAGGGAGGGCTGCATAGGAATGCCCACTCCTCCAGCCAGACTAGTACTTGCATCAGGGCTGTGGAGTACATGAAGCTGCACCCCCTGCTGGCCCCTCCTACTATGTATGATCTGAAGGCATTGCAGAGAGAATCACAGAGACCCAGTGATGTCATTAATGGGTCTAAAATTAGATATGTAATAAAAAAAAAAAAAAGTTTTATATAAAAAAACAAAGAAAACAAGTTGATGAGAAGGGGGGGGGGGGGGGGGATCAGGGAAGGTGAAATATAAGCAGAATGAACTTCAGGTTGCCCACAGCTCAGTATAGCGCTATATAATTATACTGTAAATATATAGGTGTGCGGCCCCTTTAAATTTATAAAAAACATATAAAATTGTTATGAGTAAATAAATATTTATCCCCAACTGTGATGTCAGCAGTTCTTTAATAAGAGGTCAACAGAGAATTAGACCGATAGACACCCCCCCCCAGACACGTCCTCGCTAAAAACATCAACACGCCGCCTCTGCCGACACGCCGCCAACACGCCGCCTCCGCCAACACGCCGCCTCTGCCAACACGCCGCCTCTGCCAACACGCCGCCTCCGCCAACACGCCGCCTTCGCCAACACGCCGCCTCCACCAACACGCCGCCTCCACCAATACTCCGCCTCGTGGTCGTGGTCAAATATTAGATGCTAGCGGCCCTGGCTGGACTCACAGCCCCAATACAAATTAATAGAAAGAAGATGTACAGCATGTAATATCAATACCGACTCAGCATGCTGCCCACCTGAGCGCGCCTGTGTGATGATGTCTGTATCAAGCCTCTGCCCCTACGGGTTGCGTCCTCGTAGACATCCTCATGGGGGGATGGGAAATTGGTTTGGACCAGTCTGTTACTTCAGAGCAGGTTCATTGCTGTTGGTGATCTACATACACTCACCGGCCACTTCATTAGGTACGCCTGTTCAACTGCTTGTTAAAACAAATTGCTAATCAACCGATCACATGGCAGCAACTCAATGCCATTAGGTCTCTAGACGTGGTGAAGACAACCTGCTGAAGTTCAAACCGAGCATCAGAAAGAGGAAGAAAGGGGATTTAAATGACTGAAGTGCATGGTTGTTAGTGCCGGACGGGCTGGTCTGAGTATTTCTGGGATTTTCAGACACAACCATCTCTTGGGTTTAGAGAATGGTGGGAAAAAGAGAAAATATATTATTGAGCGGCAGTTGTGTGGAGAAAAATGCCTTGTTGATATCAGAGGTCAGAGGAGAATAGGCAGACTGGTTGGAGATGATAGAAAGGCAACAGTAACTCAAATTACCACTCGTTACACCCAAGGTGTGCAGAATACCATCTCTGAAGACATAACACAAACCTTGAAGCAGATGGGCTACAGCAGCAGAAGACCACATCGGGTGCAACTCCTGTTATCTAAGAACAGGAAACAATTCGCAGAGATCACCAAAATTGGACAATAGAAGATTGGAAAAACGTTGCCTGGTCTGATGAGTCTGGATTTCAGCTCCGACATTCAGATGGTGGGGTCAGAATTTGGCACATGGATCCATCCTGCCTTGTATCTCCGGTTCAGGCTGGTGGTGGGGGGTGTAATGGTGGGGGGGGGGGGGGGATATTTTCTCGGCACACTTTGGGCCCCTTAGTACCAATTGAGCATCGTTTATACACCACGTCCTACCTGAGTATTGTTGCTGACCATGTCCATCCCTTTATGACTACAGTGTCCCCATCTTCTGATGGCTCCTTCCAGCAGGATAATGCCCCATGTCACAAAGCTCCAATCATCTCACCACTGGACAATGAGGTCCCTGTACTCCAATGGTCTCCACACTCACCAGATCTCATCCAATAGAGCACCTTTGGGATGTGGTGGAATGGGAGATTCGCATCATGGATGTGCAGCTGACAAATCTGCAGCAACTGTGTGATGTTATCGTGTTACTATGGAGCAAAATCTCTGAGAAATGTTTCCAACACCTTGTTGTATCTACGCCACCAAGAATGAAGGCAAAAGGGGGTCCAACCCGCTACTAGCAAGGTGTACCTAATAAAGTGGCCGGTGAGTATATATTTGCCATTTTATTTATTTTTTTATATGAATTTAAAGGGACAGCGCACCTACATATTAACAATTTATTTGTCAATATCCTGACATTGTATAGCATGCGGTGCGGTGCCTCCATATATATTGGACGTTTTTTTTTGCTTTGTGACACTTTTTCATTTATTTAATTTCAGTTTTTTTTGTATAATTGTGACCTCCAGAATCTTCTGTGTAGATCAGACCCACCTTGTCCCGGATGACCCCCCCCCCCCCAAAGTGCTGGACCGCCCCCTGGCACTGTGGGTCTCGCCAATTGTTGAAGAAGCCCGGATGGCATTGTGTGATGTGGGCTGGAAGGAGGATCCAGGCCTCTAGATCTGTATCCGGGGTGCGCTCCAGATTTAGGGGAACCCAGCAGAAGAACTTTATTAGGGCCATGAAAGGTGCCGCCACCTAGAAGAGCCTTCCACTCACCAGTGCATGTGACAGGTTCTCTTCAGTGCCTGTGATCACAGCAGACGACGGCCGGCCATAATCCCCGCTATTCAGGTCACTGTATTTGCTCCGGCTCTGAAGGTGACATTGCCGCGTTCCGGAAGGCGGTGAGTGACAGCGGATTGCGTTTCACTTGCCAAGATTAAAGATAAATCTCCTTTTAAGACTTCTAAGAAAAACGATCAAAAATCTATTTTGCCCTCAGATGGTAATCTCAGGAAAATTATATTTCCAGCGTAAATGTTCAGAGAAGTCGCAAGTCTCATCAATAGATGTCCTGAGATGGGGGAGGGGCAGCAGATTACATGGAAGGGAGGCCGGCTGACATCGCCATTTCAATAAAAATCCACAAAAACAGATGAGAGGAGCCGCGTACGGGAGGATTTACACATCTAGCAACTGTACGGAGCCCCTCCTACGCTGCCTAAAGATGGGGAGCAGAGACAACCTGACACCCCGGCTGCGGGAGGGGCGGCCCACCCATACACCCCGGCTGCGGCCCACCCATACACCACGGCAGCGGGAGGGGCGGCCCACCCATACACCACGGCAGCGGGGGGGGGGAGGCGGCCCACCCATACACCCGCCTGCGGGAGGGGCTGCCCACCCATACACCCGCCTGCGGGAGGGGCTGCCCACCCATACACCCGCCTGCGGGAGGGGCTGCCCACCCATACACCCGCCTGCGGGAGGGGCTGCCCACCCATACACCCGCCTCCGGGAGGGGCTGCCCACCCATACACCCGGTTCCGGGAGGGGCTGCCCACCCATACACCCGCCTCCGGGAGGGGCTGCCCACCCATACACCCGCCTCCGGGAGGGGCTGCCCACCCATACACCCGGCTCCGGGAGGGGCTGCCCACCCATACACCCGGCTCCGGGAGGGGCTGCCCACCCATACACCCGGCTCCGGGAGGGTGCATACAGCTGACTCCAATAACAAGGAGACTCCAAAATAATTGAAGCACTACCGCCCACCAAACACGACCTATTCAAGAGAAGGGGACCATGCTGTAACCACGCATTTTCGATGCAGTAGTCCAGTATTTTAGGAGGTGCTGATACAAGGCGATACAACCCCAGCTCACCGCCTGCTCTCAGAACGACGATCCAAGAGTGGATCGTTCTTCAAAGAGCAAAGCAAGTGTAAACAAGGATTTAGAGTCGCACATAATTGCTCATGTGTGGGGTATTGCTGTCAATACAGCAGCCGATATCCCCTCCCCAATCCCTATGAGATGCTGGAGAAGGTAACCCGCCAGTCACATGACCACAGATAACACTATTATGGGGGGCTTGCAATGCGTCTTCCTATGTATTGTGCAGAAGTGGAGAAGTTGTCAGCGGATTCGATAGGAAGAGATGTAAGGAACGCCGAACTATAACTATTCTTATAAACGGCCCCTCTCCCCTGCAAAGAAAATATCTGTGTACTTACCTATTTTCAATCCACTCTGGTCCAATCCAGTCACATGATCCCTCAGCTCTGTGTAAGGGAGCGGCGACATCACCCATTGGCTCCCATGGCCCAGCCGTTGTTGCCGCACTCCCCCCCCCCCCCTCTCCCCTGCAGCAGCCGCTCACTGACACAAGGGAGCTAGAGTTGTGGGATCATGTGACCGGACCCAATTAAGAATAGGTAAGTACACAGACATTTTATATATAGGTTAGGTAGGACAGGCAGGAGGAGGGGGAGGGGACATTGTGAGGAACAGATGTAGTTTCTCTTCCGCTTTAAAGTTTCAGAGAGATTTAAATTAAGAACAAAAAAGAAAAGCCAACTGTAAGGACTTACCACATGGCATGCATGAAAGTGGGGGGCAGCCGAGGACTGCTGACAGGCGTGCAATTGTAAGACCTCATAATCCTCTCAGCCAATAGGAAGTTGCGGAAGAGGCTGGCCACCAGCAGGTCCTGTCGGAACAGCTTCTGGAAGAGATCTGAGAGAGAAGAGAGGCTCGGATCACCAAGGATCAGGACAGCAGAGAAATCTTGTCATCTATGGAGCTGCTAAAGCCGGTTATGGATACAGCAGGGGAGGAGCTAAACTTTTTTTTTTTTTTAATTTCCTGTGTCCTCAATGAGGAAATTTCCTATCACTTCCTGTCCTGAACACAAGAGGAAATGAGGGAAAAATTCTACAGACAGCAAACATCCTATATCTTAAAGTGAGTGTAAACCCTCCATATCCCCATTGAGGTGACTAGCCTCAGAGAGTGAAAAAAATTCCTTCAACATAAGTTGTACCCATTTATCTGCACTCTTCTCTACAACCATTCAAAGTGCAGAATTTACACAGGATTTCTCAGCTCCAGAAGGCAGGGGGCAGGGATCTGATATCACACAATGCACAGCACAGAGCAAGGAGCTGAGTGTAATCTGAGACATGAGTGCAGGGAATGGTCACACCCCCCTCTACAAGGTGTCATAGGGAAACATGCACAGCTAAGGCTGTCAGTCATCTGCGCTGTGTGTGTGTGTGTGTGTGTGTGTGTGTGTGTGTGTGTGTGTGTGTGTGTGTGTGTGGCGCCTAAGTACATTACTTACCTCTATGGGTGATGAGCTGTCAGTGTCCATGCAGCCGGTGTGGTGGTCTGAGGATTCTGAATCCCGGCTCTTCTCTCAGCTATATACAGTATACAGCACTGTGTTCCGGTAGTGGGGTGACGGGTAGGAATGGGTTAAATACAGTGCATCCGGAAAGTATTCACAGCGCTTCACTTTTTCTACATTTTGTTACGTTACAGCCTTATTCCAAAATGGATCATTACTTTCCTTAAAATTCTACAAACAATACCCCATAATGACAACATGAAAGAAGTTTGTTTGAAATCTTTGCAAATTTATTAAAAATAAAAGGAAAAAATCCCATGTACATAAGTATGCAGAGCCTCAGGTGCATCCTGTGTCCACTGATCATCATTGAGATGTTTCTACAACTTGATTGGAGTCCACCTGTGGTAAATTCAGTTGATTGGACATGATTTGGAAGGGCACACACCTGTCTTTATAAGGGTCCCACAGTTAACAGTGCATGTCAGAGCACAAACCAAGCCATGAAGTCCAAGGAATTGTATGTAGACCTCCGAGACAGGATTGTATGGAGGCACAGATCTGGGGAAGGGTACAGAAAAATTTCTGCAGCATTGAAGGTCCCAATGAGCACAGTGGCCTCCATCATCCATAAATGGAAGAAGCTTGGAACCACCAGGACTCTTCCTAGAGCGGGCCGCCCGGCCAAACTGAGCGATCGGGGGAGAAGGGCCTTAGTCAGGGAGGTGACCAAGAACCTGATGGTCACTCTGACAGAGCTCCAGCGTTTCTCTGTGGAGAGAGGAGAACCTTCCAGAAGGACAACCATCTCTGCAGCACTCCACCAATCAGGCCTGTATGGTAGAGTGTCCAGACGGAAGCCAATACTCCGTAAAAAGGCACATGACATCCCGTCTGGAGTTTGCCAAAAGCCACCTGAAGGACTTTCAGACCATGAGAAACAAAATTCTCTGGTCTGATGAAACAAAGATTTTACTCTTTGACCTGAATAGCAAGCGCCATGTCTGGAGGAAACCAGGCACCGCTCATCACCTGGCCAATACCATCCCTACAGTGAAGCATGATGGTGGCAGCATCATGCTGTTGGGATGTTATTCAGTGGTAGGAACTGGGAGACTAGTCAGGATTGATGGAAAGATGAATGCAGTAATGTACAGAGACATCCTTGATGAAAACCTGCTCTGGACCTCAGACTATGGTGAAGGTTCATCTTCCAACAAGACATCGACCCTAAGCACACAGCCAAGATAACAAAGGAGTGGCTATGGGGACAACTCTGTGAAGGTCCTTGAGTTGCCCAGCCAGAGCCCAGACTTGAACCCGATTGAACATCTCTGGAGAGATCTGAAAATGGCCGTGCACCGACGCTCCCCATCCAACCTGATGGAGCTTGAGAGGTCCTGCAAAGAAGAATGGGAGAAACTTCCCAAAAATAGGTGTGCCAAGCTTGTAGCATCATACTCAACAAGACTTGAGGCTGTAATTGGTGCCAAAGAAGCTTCACCAAAGTATTGAGCAAAGGCTGTGAATACTTATGTACATGGTATTTTCTTTTATTTGGAATAATTTGCAAAGATTTCAAACAAACTTCTTTCACGTTGTCATTATGGGGTATTGTTTGTAGAATTTTCAGGAAAATAATGAATTTATTCCATTTTGGAATAAGGCTGTAACATAACAAAATGTGGAAAATGTGAAGCGCTGTGAATACTTTCCGGATGCACTGTATATGTGAACGCCCCAGCAAGTGCCTGGTATATAAATCTCAGTTTTGAGCAGAGGAGGGGCCCCCAGTTTTGAAAGGAGGAGGGGCTCTCTCTGTGACTATTCTCATTAGTGGATATATGTGGGATCCAGGAGCTGGAACAGTTCAAAAGAAAAAGGGTTCCAAAAAGGGTAACCCAAGGTCAGACTTTAAGGGCACAGCAAACAAAAGAGATATGAAAAAATATATCAACTTTTATTGAAACACAAATATAGATATATATATATGTATAGTACAAAAAAGGACATGAAAGGAACATATAAAAATCATATATACAGAATATACATGATGTGAGCCCTAATGCGTCTACGGGTTTCGTTGTCAAAACTTCTTCAGGACACACTCGGGGTTCATTGATTGCAAGAAAGAGAAAAGGTCTTACTATCTTGCAGAGGAGTCAACGCCAATCAAAAGGTAGTAAAAAAAATGGGAATTTCCAATATTGGGACGGATGACTCGTAATAAGCGCAAATCAGAGCACAAGGACAGATGAGAGCCGACTGTGAGCAAAGCAAAAATAGGTGTCCAGGTGTGGCAGTCTCGAACAGGGGATACCCTACAGAGTAAAAGACAGTATATAGCCATATAGTGTTGATATAAACAAGAAGGTTCTATAAACCAAAGTAGCCAAAACGGGAGCTTGATTGTACCCCAAGTATGGTCCACAGATAGCAGTCCAAATTGGACTGTTGTAGTCCAAAACAAAAACTGTGGGGAAAAAATCCCCTGAGGAGAGCAAAAAAGCTTGAAGAGCGCTTTTGCTCTCTCCCAGGGGATTTTCGTTACACTACCATACCCACAGTTTTTGTTTTGGACTACAACAGTCCAATTTGGACTGCTATCTGTGGACCAAACTTGGGGTACAATCAAGCCCCCGTTTTGGCTACCTTGATTTGTAGGACCTTCTTGTTTATATCAACGCTATATGGCTATATACTGTCTTTTACTCTGTATGGTATGCCCTGTTCGAGACTGCCACACCTGGACACCTATTTTTGCTTTGCCCACAGTCGGCTCTCATCTGTCCTCGTGCTCTGATTTGCGCTCATTACGAGTCATCCGTCCCAATATTGAAAATTCCCATTTTTTTACTACCTTTTGATTGGCGTTGACTCCTCTGCAAGATAGTGAGACCTTTTCTCTTTCTTGCAATCAATGAACCCCGAGTGTGTCCTGAAGAAGTTTTGACAACGAAACGCGTAGACGCATTAGGGCTCACATCATGTATATTCTGTATATATGATTTTTATTTGTTCCTTTCATGTTCTTTTTTTGTACTATACATAATATTAATATATATATATATATATATATATATATATATATATATTTTTTTTTTATATCTCTTGTTTGCTGTGCCCTTAAAGTCCGACCTTGGGTTACCCTTTTTGGAACCCTTTTTCTTTTGCACTCTCTCAATGATTTAAGGATGAGGCAACTGGAGTGTTCTCTTTCCCTTATTTCCAGGAGCTGGAGCAGTAACTGGTCAATGAGAAGACACCCCAGATACAATATGGCAGAAGGAAGCTGCGTTGTGTGCCAGTCTATCAGCAGGCGCGCAGTGACGGCCAGTATCTGCGTACCTCTTGGCAGGACATTCCATGCGATGGTGTCAGTAATTGCGGTGAAGATCCAGTTGAGTTCTCCTAGAGGAGTGCGCCTGTCATTCAATCGTCCCGGAATCCTGAGGAGGAGAAGAAAGACACATGAGTGGAAAGGAAATACAATTACCTTGGTGGTGGCGGAGGGAATCCCGCTGGGGATGACGACAAGTCACCGCAACATGACAGGAGAGACGAGGGTCACAAATCCAATCACTGACGCCGATTCCCCAGCGAGGACTCAGAGCTTAGAAAACATCAAAGTCGCCAAGATCTGTAACTGACCAATGGGAAGACGGAACATTTTCACCTCCTGTTCAGATTTACCATTTTAACTTTTATTTAATGAAGATTTAACGGCAAAGGAAAGACATTTTCTTCACTAATGTATCTAGTTTTGCCTTTTTTTATTTCATGCTTTGTTACATCTCAGCCCTGCTGATCTCTTGCAGCCTCTTTAAAGACACATTGGGGGAGATTTACAAAAACTGGAGCACGCAGAATCTGGTGCAGCTGTGCATGGCAACCAATCAGCTTCTAACTTCAGCTTGTTCAGTGAAGCTTTGACAATAAAACCTGGAAGCCGATTGGCTGCCATGCAGAGCTGTGCCAAATTTTGTACTCTCCAGTTTTAGTAACTCCTCCACTCTTCAGGTCTACATGCCTTCCAACTACGCATTCCTCAGGGTGGATCTCCCATTGGTGAGAACAGCGCACCATGCCCGTGTAGTCTTTATTAGACGCTGTGAGAGAGGGTGACAACTGGAAGACAGGGACAAAGTGGTGTCACTTAACAGGAAATGCCTGGATGAGGAACCTCCATAGTGTCCATTGATGTAATGAAAGATGCAGATTTTAAAACACTCAAAAATGACTTAAATAAAAACCATCCATGCTACTCCCCATTAAAAAAAAAAAAAAAAAACCTCCCCCAAAAACTCCCCTCCGTGGTGCAGAAGTGGTGTGATCTGCCGTTGACCCATGTCAACTCCGAACACCGAGATCTGAGTGATCACATGACCGCTGAGCACTCAGTCTGCTCCAATCACAGAGGAGTGACTGTCAGTCCCTGCTGTCTGCTCTGCCCCTCCACCGCCAAGCTTTAGAGGAGAATGAGCACGGCTGGCTCCAGCTATAATCCATGCGCTGAAAAGGTGGAGCCAGCTGTCAATCAGGAAGCCGAGGGTGGACTCTGACAATATTGTCTGGATGCTTCCATGCTTCTGCCGCACCAGATAACAGCAGGGAAGCAGCCACTATAAGCCGACTCTGGGCCACAGGGGTACAAGAGTGAATGGGACCCACCCACCCAGGGAATGGGAAAGAGACTCCTAGCCACACTTTCTCCACACTTCTCCTAACTTGCAGATACAGTTGTGGAGAGGAAAAACAGACTAGTTCTCCTTTCCATGTGATATGTATGGCAGAATGTTTCGGTGATGCTCTCACTTTAACAAAGATGGAACTTCCACTTTTCGGTTTGTCGCAGGGGGAAGGGGAAGGGAGGTCGGATGCTCCAAAGTAACATGTTGCAAGAAGGGCCCAACCATTCAGAACACAGCAAATCGGTAAATGGAGACGAAAGCCGGACGCACACATGTAGGATTTTTTTTTAGAATATTAGTCTAAATTTCTATAGAGAGGTCAGATTGATTAAGATGGAAAGTGTTTCTAATGGTGACCGCAGCTTTCATTTGGGAAAAATAGCATGTTCTGCAATCGAACGTCGGTAAAAAAAAAAAACATCGGCATGGCGAGCGAATGAATTTCTCAGTTTTCACTCGGAATTTCTTGCTCCGATTTTTCGGAATTTGGGAGGAGATTGTACGGGGTGTATGGCTGGCTGTAGAGGTGTATGAAGATGAAAGATCTGCTGGCTGTGTGTAGAGCGGCCGGTCGTCTCCTCCCAGCTGCTGCAATAAAGGAAACAATAGCACTGCGCTCTCCCCCGTGTGCCTTATGTAATGGGCTGCGGCGGTGTGACTGCAGCTCTCCTGACTTGAATGCTGCAGATCACATCAATAATTTCAGAGAAACAAACAGGAAAACATCTGGTGAAGTCGCAAGAACCCGCACCTTCGCCATACGCCTTCATTGTCACCGAGGGGTCACTGGGATTGGCGTCTTCCTACCCGGCATGGTTATATCCCTCTACCTGTTCAAAATCTACAACCAACTGAAGGCAGACTGGCAATGGTGATAATTTTTCACCAATAAACCCTACCCCCCATCACTGCCTGTGATTAGCTGCGGGGGACACATTGGGGGTTCCCTGTGATTAGCTGCGGGGGACACGGGGGGATTCCCTACTCTTAGCTGTGGGGGGGACACAGTGGGGGATCCCTGCGATTAGCTGCGGGGGACAAAGTGGGGGTTCCCTGCGATTAGCTGCGGACAGAAAGCCTCATTGAAAGCAATAGGAGACTGAGAAAAGCAAACAGCTCTATTCACGTCTGTAAAGCAAACCTGTCACATGAGCAATGCAGGTGCTGCGATCGGCGACTTTCCTCTTGGGGGGCTCATTCACATTGGCTGCGTTGATCTGCATTCTTCAATGCCGGCTCCACACCAGAGCACATTGGAGGATAATTGTTTTTCATGCGTCCGGCTCATACCGTACACGCTGTAAAAATGCAGAATATCTGCAGCGCACATCACCCCGCAGTGTCACAGCGTGCTGCGCTGAATAAAGTTTAGTGAAGTTTTTTTTTTCACTTTCAATACATAAAGAAAAAATAAAAAATAAACAGTTCCAGTTCACGTAACACATCACATTGCACACCAGCGCATGTGTTACACAGAGCAGAACACCTGCCTGCTGGTGGGAGGAGCCCAGAGGATTTAACGCAGATCTACGCCCAACCAATAACATTTAACATTGGTTTAAAACTTTAACCTCTTCCCACCCCGAAATGTATACATACAGTGGCAATAAGAAGAGGCTTCAGCGCCCACATGCAACCAGAGGTTGTCACCTCTCGGTCTGTACTAACTGGCGGGACTGATCATGTGACCACTGAGAGCCAATCACAGTGGTCACATGATTAGGCAGACCTTCCCTCCCCCAGGTGTACAAAACCAGTTAAATGAATGCCAGGATGAGCGGGCAGGAGGGTGTTAACATGTCATTTTCAAACTTCTTCAATCTGCATTCTTTCACTGTAATCATCCCCGGTGATCCCGCCATGGCGCTCCTTGCTCAGACACCTCCTGTTATTAAAGGACGTTTTGTCCCGTCTCCCAATTGCACTCCTGTGTTGTCACGCTCTCACACGGCTTCTATTTGAGACTACAAGAGTCAGTTTCCACGCACATCATGAAGGCGGGATCCACTGTAATCACCGTCAGGGAACCTGCCCTGAGAAATGCCAGGCAGACATTGGAGTGAATGGAGATAGGAGGTGGCTGCAAAAAGGCTGTAAGGGTTCCGCAGCACTGAAATGCATCGAAGGATGAAAGAAAGCTGAAAACAAGATTTTTATTTAAAAAAAAAAAAAAAGTAATTGTTTAGAAGCCATTGGCTTTTGATGGCAGCTATAGGCGGTGCCACAGCTCCCTGGCAGGAACACAGCAGACATCTCACACTTCATGACTTCAGAACTGTGGAAACGTCTATAAGGTCACTTTACAAGAAAATAGGGAATAAAAAAAAAAAACAAAACATTTATACTCCCCCCCCAGATGGCTGCAGCAACGATCCTAGCAGCCACCATCCCCCCCCCCCCCCCACACACACACACGAGAATTGAACGATCAAAGTCCATCGATTGCTCAGTATTCAGTCTGCAGTGCCGGTGACTGTCAGGAGGGATTTATCCCGCTGTCAGCTGAAAACGGGTCACAGGGGTGCGGAATGAGGTGCACACTGGTCATCCATAGGAGTAGGGGGGCCATAGGAGCTTTCCCCATACCTCTCCTTTACTCTAGGTTCACACATGTGGGATCATACAGGCCACGGGTTTTACGGGCACAAGAGCCCAATCATTTGAATGGGCTGCCGCACTCCGTGGGAACAGCAGCCCACATGGGAACCGCTTATACAGCACGGTTCCGATTCCCAGTGCGGATGGCGTGCCATTAGGATAACTGGGCCACGCATTTCCCTTTGCGGGTCCTGCAGCAGTGGCACCACCTGCACAGGTGTGAACCTATCCATAAAGTGTTACTAAACCCAGGAGCCTGCATTCACTAGATCTGCTCTCCCCAGGACCCTGCATTCACTATAACTGCTGTCCCCAGGACCCTGCAGTCACTATAACTGCTGTCCCCAGGACCCTGCAGTCACTATATCAGCTCTCCCCAGGACCCAGCAGTCAATATATCAGGTCTCCCCAGGACCCAGCAGTCAATATATCAGGTCTCCCCAGGACTCTGCAGTCACTATATCAGGTCTCCCCAGGACTCTGCAGTCACTATATCAGGTCTCCCCAGGACTCTGCAGTCACGATATCTGTTCTCCCCAGCACCCTGCATTCACTATATCTTGTCCACCACAGTACAGAGAACATGGAAATGCAGTTATTTTAGTAAACAAACTGCTAAATACCTTATCTCATCAGCAGTATATAGCAGTCTTGTTACTTCTGTCAGTGTCTGGTTAAAGCTTGTAGGAGTTGTTTTCATTCTCCTCTGGCTGTCCTATGAGGCTGCATGACCCCTGACCATCTGTCTGGACAGTGCTGATTGGCCCTGTGCTGATCACATGCACCCTCCCAAGAAAAAAAAAAACTCTTTAGCAATACACACCAAACTGAGCATGTGCAGAGTGCCCCCAAGGCTCTCTACTATTATCAGGAGATGGCTTGGAGACAGTGGAAGACTGGGAGGATCAGAGGAGTCCGGATCAAAAAGCCTTTTTACACAATGCAGAGAATTAACCCCTTAGGTTCCACAGTGAGTATAACGAGCATGCTTTACTGCATATACACACTGATTTTACTGTTGTAGGTTTAGTAACATTTTAAGGCGAGCTGTACGGGGGGTCCATTGCACTGGTTTGTAGACGAAAGAGCTGAATTTAGGGGGGCATGAGGCTTCTATATAACTGGTAACTCAGCATCTTATCGACAAATCTTCATCAATTAAGTATTTTTTTTTTCTGTCACTTTTGGCCGCGGAGCTCCTAATGGAGATGAACCAGAAAGCGAGGCCGGCGGATCTCCCGCAGCCATTGAAAGAAGAGAATAATGTATCTGCAGTAATGACTACATGAGCGGGCGAAATTCGCTCTGATCCCGTCCTTCAGCCACCGCTTGTCCTCGCCGCGTCTGTCCTAATCGCTCATGCTTTACCCATAAATACAGCAATTTACTGTCATTAGCCTTTTGACTGCCATCCTTCTAAACTATTCCCTGGATGAACGCACGGGAGGAGGCTGCCATCTGGGGCTGTGCGGCTTCGTCTGCCGCAGCCTCTCCTCTTCACTGCATAAATGACCCCGGCGCACAGCGGCGCTCAGCCACTTCACCTGCTTACACAATAAATTACAAGTTAGTGCTGCAAATTACCAATCTGCTCAGGCGAGCCGGACGATCAGGAAAGAGAAAATTAACACTAGACTCCGACGCCGAGAGGGGTCTCTGTTCCCCTTCCAATAGGAGCTAGTCTCTGCTGACGGCACACCAACATCGAGTGTTCAGGCAAGGTCTGCTACCATTGTATTCATCGACCGCAAGTCATAAATCATTATAAGGACTATTACCAATATTATAAATAAACCCGGATCAATCCAAATACCACAAAATCTCAACATGACCAACAAAAAGGAGGACAAAGAACAGAAGGGACCGTTCCTGAACCAATGGACCGCTCCAAGCAAAACACGCCTCACACCTCGAGATCATCTCCAATTTCACAAAGTTGGTTACAACCGATTGGATTGGAAGCAGGAAATAATTTCCAGATTCAACGCATCCAAACGTTCGATGTGTTAATCATCTCTTTTTGCTGATATTTGTAGGACCAGCATTAAAAAGTCTGTAAACCCTGCATATCCCCAGTGAACTGACTGGCCTCAGGTGATGCAGACATTACACAAATCCTCCTACAAAGTTGTACCTTATCTGCAGTCTTCTCTACATCCAAAGTGCAGAATTTATAAAGTTTGTCTGAGCTTTCCGAAAAAAAAAAAAAAGGGTGGAAAACCGAAGTCACACTCTACAGAGGCCAGAGAGTAGAGCTCTGAAAGCCGATTTCTGGTTCCTCTATGTAGATCTTATCACTAGAGGGGTCACCAGCAGGTGGAAGGAGGTCTTGATTCCTCTATATCAGGTGTCTCAAACTGGCGGCCCTCCAGCTGTTCCAAAACTACAAGTCCCATGAGGCATTGCAAGGTTGACAGTTGACTCCCACAGGCAGAGGCATGATGGGACAGCTGTTTCGCAACAGCTGGAGGGCCCCCAGTTTGAGACCCCTGCTCTATATAGATCTTTATATCACTAGAGGGGTCACACCAGCAGGAGGAAGGAGGTCTTGATTCCTCTATAGAGATCTTTATATCACTAGAGGGGGTCACACCAGCAGGAGGAAGTTGGTCCCGATTCCTCTATAGAGATGTTTATATCACTAGAGGGGTCACCAGCAGGAGGAAGGAGGTCCTGATTCCTCTACAGAGATCTTTATATCACTAGAGGGGTCACCGGCAGGAGGAGGGAAGTCCCTTTTTCTCTACAGAGATCTTTATATCACTAGAGGGGTCACCAGCGGGAGGAAGGAGGACCTGATTCCTCTATATAGATCTTTATATCACTAGAGGGGTCACCAGCGGGAGGAAGGGGGGGGGGGGTGATGGATATCGATCGTTATACTTTTCTTGCATGAAGAGTAACACCAATACAAGCCAGGAGGCTCTGAGAAGAATGCCGAATACTCGGACAGGTAAATTCTTATTTCCAATGCGGTATCCAGCTCTGCGGTTCCCACGTTCAGCGCTGGACGGCTGATACAAAACAGGTGGTAGACGTCACATGTCCCGCAGGACGCAGCGGTGCTCGCTCTTTTTCGACGTGGAGAGGTTAAAGGAGTCTTCGGATAATTTCCTTCTGTCTAATTAGGAAACAAACTGCCATGCTGGCATTTAAGACGGTTAAGTTGGCCTCCCCAGGTGCAGCGTTACATGGCTGAGAAAGGAGAGGGATCGGATAATTGATATTTCTGGCACGTGTTGAGCAGAGGGACGGATATATCAGATTGGGAGGGGGGATATCCAGAACACACTGTGATTTACCCGGCAGAGAGAGGGAGGAAGGAAAGAGTGTGCTCTACTCCCGTTATTTCCCAAAGCTGCCGCTGCAAAGATTTATTAACCCACAATGCCGGTGATGGGAACACGCTGAACTACCACAGTCCCACATGGGACCACTCCCGCCTGGAGAATGTAATAACACTGCCGGTGACATAATGATCAAGGGTTAAAGCTCAATTCCAGCCTTCCCTTCAGTCTTATATCCTCCCCCAGCCCCCCTTCAGTCTTGCACAGTTGTACCGGCTCCTCTCCTGGGCCGAAATGGCTTCCTGCAATGGCTTTCACTGCACACTGTTAGTCTCTCACAATGTGCATTAGAAGCTGCAGCAAATCATTTCCTGGCTGGAGGACACCCAGCATCATCAAGCTCTTTCCTTCTCAGAATTTCTATCCCACCTCCTTGCAGCTAGAACGGCGTCCACTCTTCTGGGAAGACTTTGCACAAGATGTTGGAGGGTGTCTGTGGGTATTTGTGCCATTTGTGAGGTTGGGTACCAATGTTGGATGAGAAGACCTGGCTCACATGTTGGGCCTCACATTGGGCACCAAAAAAAGACAGTCAGCATTCCAATTAATTCCAAAGGTGGTCAGTAGGGATGAGGTCAGGGCTCTGTACAGGTCACTGGAGTTCCTCCAAACTATTCACACCATGTCTCTGGATATCTTATTTCAAGAACCATGGCCATTATTATGGAGTATCCCTATGGCCATTATATGGTGTTACACCCCCCCCCCTCTTCCCACGTTCCCCCCCATGTCCATTAACATACAGTTACCCTCCTTTGTGGCTACAACATCCCCACTCTCTGGTGTTTCCATTCATCCTAAAGGTGATCAGTAGGGATGAGGTCAGGGCTCTGTACAGGACACTGGAGTTCCTCCACACCAAACTGGTCATACCATGTCTTTAGGTTGGAAGAGCACAATTGTCTGCAAAGTCTTTGTATGGTGGAGGGTGCTGCTCAGGTGCTGCCCATGTGATCGGCATTTGGTCATGTGATCCCTTAGTTGCTGCCCATGTGATCTTTCAGGTGCTGCTCATGTGATAAGCATTTGGCCATGTGATCCCCCAGGTGCTGCCCATGTGATAGCCATTTGGTCATGTGTTCCCTCAGGTGCTGCCCATGTGCTCACCATTTGGTCATGTGTTTCCTCGGGTGCTGCCCATGTGATTGCCATTTGGTCATGTGTTCCCCATGTGACCGGCATTTGGTCATGTGACCCCTCAGATGCTACCCATGTGATTGGCATTGGGCCATGTGATCCCTCGGGTGCTTCCCATGTGATTGGCATTTGGTCATGTGATCCCTCAGGTGCTGCCCATGTGATCAGCATTTGGTCATGTGATCCCTAAGATGCTGGTCACGTGATCCCTCAGGTGTTGCTCGTGTGATCAGCATTTGGTCATGTGATCGGCGTTTCGTCATGTGATTCCTCAGGTGCTGCCCATACAAATGGCATTTGGTCGTGTTATCCCTCAGGTGATCGCCATTTGGTCATGTGTTTCCTCAGGTGCTGCCCATGTGATCGCCATTTGGTCATGTGTTTCCTCAGGTGCTGCCCTTGTGACCAGCATTTGGTCATGTGATCCCTCAGATGCTGCCCATGTGATTGGCATTGGGCCATGTGATCCCTCGGGTGCTTCCCATGTGACTGGCATTTGGTCATGAGATCAGCATTTGGTCATGTGATCCCTCGGGTGCTTCCCATGTGACTGGCATTTGGTCATGAGATCAGCATTTGGTCATGTGATCCCTCAGGTGCTGCCCACACAAATGGCATTTGGTCGTGTTATCCCTCAGGCGATCACCATTTGGTCATGTGTTGCTGCCCATGTGATCGCATTTGGTCATGTGATCCCTCAGGTGCTGGTCATATGATCCCTGATGCAGATCCTTCAGCAAGAACCATGTGAAAACACAGGTAACAGTTGAGCACAGATCAGCTGTAGCGTGTCTAATGTGGTATGGAAATCGAATTGTAAGCTCCTGGGGTGCAGAGACTAATGTCCATAGTACAAAGTTTTCTGCTGAATCATGTCGGTGGAATGTGAATGAGAGGATAGCGGTGTTCCCATTTAGCTGAGAGTAAATGATTGTCCCAGCAGAAGAGGGGTCAATGTCTCAGTGGATTGTCGCCTGGCATGGAATAGGAATAATTACCAGCCGCCCCTCCGCTCACCAACTTCTCTAATTAATCTGAAACCGCTGCTTCTCCAGGGAGCGACTCCTCTAAATCCAATTATATCCTTTCTTGGTTGCTTCTGGGCCGAGATCAGCGAGAGGTCGTCTGATGAATACAAGGTGAGCTCGTCCTGTGCAAGTGACCCTGCCAGTTCCTGATCGACGCTCAACGTTCGCCCTTATATATAAACGAGGGATGAGATTCGCTGAGAGTTCTGTGAAGCTCATTGAAGTCAAGGGGGGGGAGGCTAAATCCTGTAATCAAATTTCGGACAATTTTGGGCACAAAAGGCAAACTACCGGCAGAAGAGTCATGGGAAGCTGGGCACTGCCACGGTGGACATATACCAGTGGCGGGGGGGGGGGGGGGGGGGGGGGGCTAGTGGGGAGGGTTATTTTCAAATGGGTTCGAGGTTAACGCTGAAATCTTTGACATTACAAGCTTAAAGGGGGGTGGGGGTGGGGGGGTTGCTATAACGCTGTACTATTACATAACAGAACAATTTGTACAAGCTTCGCTGCAATTTATATTTAGCTGTAAAATGTATGTTTTTATTTTACAATTATCTTGGCATTGATACAGTAGCAGCCAATCCGATTCATCTCAGTCTAAAAAAAATAAAAACATAAATAAAAAAAATATAAAAGTTAGCGTTAGCAGTGACACATGCTTTGTCATCAAACCCTAATAAGTCCGCTTTGACCAGTAGTTAGCTGAGGCTGTCCCTATCCTTGCTGATAGAAAACTGTTCTGCCGCTGGTCAATTTCTATCATTTTCTTATTAGGAGATTAGAGACCGCAGATAATAAAGCAAAGTATAGATTGCAAGCAGCATTAGAGGAAAAGAGTGCAGGCAGGTGTTTCACTACAAAAATTGAGGGGCCGTAGGTGACATAGCAGTGTAAAATTGGCCTGCAGCAGGACAACTTTAATGAGCAAGGCTAGGCCTAAATGTACTAGAGACAAGCAGCACAGGCTGGGCTTTATTACTAGAATTAGGATACAGCTGTGTAAGATTGAGCAGCAGCAGGACAGTTTTATTTAAGGACAATAGGCCTAACTGGTGTAAACCCAACATGTATTTTATCTATGGGGATATGGGGGAGTGCGGTGGATGTGAGTGATATAACGTGAGGTGGTTTGGGTGCACACTGTTCTTGCAATTAAAGTGATTGTAAAGTCTTGTTTAAAAAAAAAAAAAAACATGTTATACTTACCTGCTCTGTGCAGTTGGTTTTGAACAGAGCAGCCCATATCCTCCTCTTCTTGGGTCCCTCTTCGCTGCTCCTGGCCCCTCCCTCCTGTCGAGTGCCGCCACAGCCAGCAGCTTGCTATGGGGTAGAGCTGCACGATTAATCGTTAAAAAAATCGTGATCTAGATTCAACCCCCCTCACAATCTCTATACAGAATTTCCCGGTTAGTTCATGTAACAAGTGTAGAGAATTCTCTGCTCACTCAGCTGTCAAAAGAAAAAAAACGGGCAGTCTGCCAAGTTTTTCACAACATTGTTGGTGCTGGTAGAGAACTATAAACATTGTAACTTTTTGTTCTTAGATCAAAGGAATGAACTTTGGTCTGACAGAGAAGTTTAACCACTTAAAGAATAAACCTTTTTACGACACTTGTGTCTTACAAAGTTGAAATCAGTATTTTTTGCTAGAAAATTACTTGGAACCCCAAAACATATATTATATATATGGCTAAGACACTCGTGGACATCGCTGGATAGAGATAGGGCTCAGGTAAGTATTAGGGGGGCTGAGGGAGGCTGCTACACACAGAAGTTTTTTTTTTATCTTCATGCATTCTATGCATGAAGATAAGAAACCTTCTGCCTTTACAACTCCTTTAAGGAATCATTTATAACAGAGAATGGATTTCACTAACTGCTCTTCATTATGCAGGGCTGTGCTATGCACACTGGCTGAGGTAGAGCCACACAGCTGCTTTTTCAAGTGGCCCCTATATTTAGTTTTTGCAGAGAACCTGAACCCCTAAAAGAAGTTAGCCAGTAGCTAGCTGAGGCTGTCCCTGTTCTTCCTGGTGCAAAACTGTCTTGCCACTGGCCAATGTTTATCACTTTTTTGTTAAGAGATAACAACCTGCAGATGATACAGCAATGTAAAAGTAGCCAGCAGCTGAACATTTTCAATGAGGGGGAATTGACTGACATATATTAGAGAAAAAGAGTGCACACAGGTGTACGGTCTACAAGAATTGAGGGGCCGCAGGTGCTGTAGCAGTGTAAAACTGGCCTGTAGCAGGGCCACTTCAATGAGAAAAGATCGGCCTAAATTTAGTAGAGACAAAGAGCAGTAGCTGGACTTTCCTACAGTAATTCGGATACAGCGGAAGATATGGCAATGTAAAACTGACCAGCGGCAGGACAGGTTTAGTCAGGGATAAAAGGCCTAACTAGTGTATACCCAACTTTTATTTTATCTGTAGGAATAGGAGGAGTGCGGTGGATGTGACTGATATAATGCGAGCTGGTTTAAGTTCACATTGTTCGTGCAGCTAACTGCTCTTGGTTAGGTATGGCTCTGCTATGCACACAAGCCACAGTGGAGCCATAATGCTGCTTTTAAAATGACCCCAGACCCAGACAGACTTTTTTTTTTTTTCTTTGAAATGATTTAGCGGCATGCTGCAAACAAACTGCCACTGTTTTGAACACCCCAAATTGCTCACCTACAGTTGTCTGCACCCCCCTTTTGTTATAGTTGTAGCCCCCTTATTATCCTATGAAGCCTGCTGGCCATAGTTCAAAGGCCGCGCAGTGCTTTACAGGTGAATCTGAACAAATTTATCAGGACTGCAAATCTCAAGCATGCCTGATTCACAAGGAACCCGAGCAGCATCCCTAAAAAAAAAAACTGAAAAAATTCTTGGGAGTTGTGACTCTTGGCAGGAAACTAGGGAGCCAAGTGACAAGAGGAAGAGTAGCGCCCTGTACCGGGGGGGGCGAGAGAAAAAAAAAAAACAAACACCATTCGTGCAACTATGTCACAGTGAGGGTAAAGGAAAGTCGGGCCGGTGCTGGTCCAGGACATGTCAGCGGCAGCGATATGGCCCTGACACATCCATGGCCCCCCCATGGAACCTGTAGGACTTCCAACCTCAGTCAGCCTTATGCAGCTGGAAGTTTGCAGCGCCCCCCTCATGGGCAAAGGTTTTCTCTGGAGTAGAGCACTAATTGTATACATGATGAGTGTATCTTCATCAGTGGCCAGTGGGCGATGAAGGGAAAATGTAAATCGGGGGGCCACAAGTAAAGTCATACAGAAAATGGATTGGTACATGCAAAATTCAGCAGGCTGAGTGAGATCACTGCAGATGATGAGGTGGGGATACATGGGGAGTGACATGCACAGGTCACATTCTAGAAAATTCAGAACTTACTTTTCAATGAGATCCAAAGTGACTCCAGGCACCAACTTCACACTCTTCTGCATGCAAAACCTACGAGAGGAAAGGAGACTTTAGTTTCATCAACACGGCAGCCGCCTACAGCAGTCACCCGTCCCAGGGCAGCCGCCTACAGCAGTCACCCGTCCCAGGGCAGCCGCCTACAGCAGTCACCCGTCCCAGGGCAGCCGCCTACAGCAGTCACCCGTCCCAGGAAAGCAGCCTACAGCAGTCACCCGTCCCAGGAAAGCAGCCTACAGCAGTCACCCGTCCCAGGAAAGCAGCCTACAGCAGTCACCCGTCCCAGGAAAGCAGCCTACAGCAGTCACCCGTCCCAGGAAAGCAGCCTACAGCAGTCACCCGTCCCAGGAAAGCAGCCTACAGCAGTCACCCGTCCCAGGAAAGCAGCCTACAGCAGTCACCCGTCCCAGGAAAGCAGCCTACAGCAGTCACCCGTCCCAGGAAAGCAGCCTACAGCAGTCACCCGTCCCAGGAAAGCAGCCTACAGCAGTCACCCGTCCCAGGAAAGCAGCCTACAGCAGTCACCCGTCCCAGGAAAGCAGCCTACAGCAGTCACCCGTCCCAGGAAAGCAGCCTACAGCAGTCACCCGTCCCAGGAAAGCAGCCTACAGCAGTCACCCGTCCCAGGAAAGCAGCCTACAGCAGTCACCCGTCCCAGGAAAGCAGCCTACAGCAGTCACCCGTCCCAGGAAAGCAGCCTCCTGTCCCGCGGCGGCAGCCTGCAGCAGACTCCTGTCCCGCGGCGGCAGCCTGCAGCAGACTCCTGTCCCGCGGCGGCAGCCTGCAGCAGACTCCTGTCCCGCGGCGGCAGCCTGCAGCAGACTCCTGTCCCGCGGCGGCAGCCTGCAGCAGACTCCTGTCCCGCGGCGGCAGCCTGCAGCAGACTCCTGTCCCGCGGCGGCAGCCTGCAGCAGACTCCTGTCCCGCGGCGGCAGCCTGCAGCAGACTCCTGTCCCGCGGCGGCAGCCTGCAGCAGACTCCTGTCCCGCGGCGGCAGCCTGCAGCAGACTCCTGTCACGCGGCGGCAGCCTGCAGCAGACTCCTGTCACGCGGCGGCAGCCTGCAGCAGACTCCTGTCACGCGGCGGCAGCCTGCAGCAGACTCCTGTCACGCGGCGGCAGCCTGCAGCAGACTCCTGTCACGCGGCGGCAGCCTGCAGCAGACTCCTGTCACGCGGCGGCAGCCTGCAGCAGACTCCTGTCACGCGGCGGCAGCCTGCAGCAGACTCCTGTCACGCGGCGGCAGCCTGCAGCAGACTCCTGTCACGCGGCGGCAGCAGCCTACAGCAGACTCCTGTCACGCGGCGGCAGCAGCCTACAGCAGACTCCTGTCACGCGGCGGCAGCAGCCTACAGCAGACTCCTGTCACATAGCGGCAGCAGCCGACAGCAGTCACCTGTCACATAGCGGCAGCAGCCGACAGCAGTCACCTGTCACATAGCGGCAGCAGCCGACAGCAGTCACCTGTCACATAGCGGCAGCAGCCGACAGCAGTCACCTGTCACATAGCGGCAGCAGCCGACAGCAGTCACCTGTCACATAGCGGCAGCAGCCGACAGCAGTCACCTGTCACATAGCGGCAGCAGCCGACAGCAGTCACCTGTCACATAGCGGCAGCAGCCGACAGCAGTCACCTGTCACATAGCGGCAGCAGCCGACAGCAGTCACCTGTCACATAGCGGCAGCAGCCGACAGCAGTCATCTGTCACATAGCGGCAGCAGCCGACAGCAGTCACCTGTCACATAGCGGCAGCAGCCGACAGCAGTCACCTGTCACATAGCGGCAGCAGCCGACAGCAGTCACCTGTCACATAGCGGCAGCAGCCGACAGCAGTCACCTGTCACATAGCGGCAGCAGCCGACAGCAGTCACCTGTCACATAGCGGCAGCAGCCGACAGCAGTCACCTGTCACATAGCGGCAGCAGCCGACAGCAGTCACCTGTCACATAGCGGCAGCAGTCACCTGTCACATAGCGGCAGCAGCCACCTGTCACATAGCGGCAGCAGCCACCTGTCACATAGCGGCAGCAGCCACCTGTCACATAGCGGCAGCAGCCACCTGTCACATAGCGGCAGCAGCCACCTGTCACATAGCGGCAGCAGCCGACAGCAGTCACCTGTCACATAGCGGCAGCAGCCGACAGCAGTCACCTGTCACATAGCGGCAGCAGCCGACAGCAGTCACCTGTCGATGGCAGCAGTTTTTAGCATTTTCCTGAGATGATGCAATCTTTTGTAACACAGAAGTTTCAGGATATTGAAACACATTACCCATCATCTGCAATGCAGCAGTCTCTTGTAACACGGAAGCAGCCTCTCACCTGACAGCCACTAGCACAGTGCTATAGTCTCATGTAGCGTGACCGCTCTAGTCACAAAGTTATGGTTAAAACAGATGCCGGGTAAGGCTGCAGGTATAAATTCTGCAGATCTGGCTGGGCTCAGGTGCATTGTGGTGATTGGGTGACACTGATTGGCTATACAGAGCGAACGGACACAGGCTTTATTGTACCTCGCTGTTTCTAGTTTTTGATTCTCCCTTTGGATGGGGGTGAATGCATTGGGCTCTTGAGCAAGTAATGAACGATGCAGGAGAAGCCGTATGGAAATGAAGCATGGAGGCGGTAGTGAGCCTCATTACCAGGCACTCCTCTCCGGTACAATGTGATGAATGAATTCCTGGCAGTGTTTTCGGCGTTGCGGCTGAGCGATGCTGGGTGACACAGACACGTTATGGAGTGTGATGGACATGAGCCTCCATATAAATCAGCCCTCAGCTCGGCGAGAGGTTTGTCTGCGCTGATAGATCTGGTTACTGGAAGCAGACGGCTGTGTGCACTTACCTGGATACCTACCCGTCCGTGACTGCCCTGTGTGTGCATTGCATCATTGCAACTTAAAAGATGTTAAAAAAAAATAAAAAATAAAAAAAATTCATCCATAGTATTCAGGAAACGAGGCACCTTCCTACCTACCTACTTTTATACTGGGTCACCTACTATTCTTGGTTAAACATGTAAACTGTTCCTGGCACCTGAAGCACCGCATATCAAACAATGAATTGTGCTGCATCTCCTGAAGCCTCTTTGCACCCGATTCCTGCCAGCATGGACTCCAGTGATTGGCCATATTACCAGGGTGAGCTTCCTGACAACGGCTGCCCAATTAATGTCAGCAAGGCTGCCTATAATGTGGAAAGTCCATGTGACAGGCTGACAATGCAGGGAGACGGGGACAGAGCGTCGTCACCCTATAACAGGAAGTGCCTGGACAGGGAATTTTTATGGCATGAACACCAGCGATGGTTTTATCTAAAGTACAAAAAGATCCAGAGCTCTTTATGTCATAGTTCTCCTGTGAGTGACGAGGGCGTGAAGTTCTGCTCTCCTGTGGCCCGAATTCAGCCGATGGTGGGCTAAAGCCCGCTGTTGGCTGACATCGCTCAGCTGGTCTAGGTGCAGGAGGGATCCCGACTTTCGTGTCGGGATCCTCCCAGATACCCGAGTGGCAGCTGGCTCCGCCTCTTAGCAAGCCGCGGGGAGACTGAGCCAGCCGCTCCCTCCCTCTCTACGAGCCAGGCCTCAAGTGAGCGCTGGAGGGGCAGAGCAGAGAGCGGTGACTGACAGTCTTTGATTGCTCAGTTCTCTGCGTTAGATGTGGCGGAGGACAGATGCAGCAACGGCAGCCATCTACTTATGAGTGTTTGGTATTTGGAAATCCCATAATTCTCTTTTAACTACTTCAGGACCACCTGTTCACAATTTACATCAGACGGGCGGCCCGTACCGGTACGTCACAGCCGGCTTCTGGGTTAAGGGCACGCGCATGTGCGCCCGCCCCCCGCCGACACCCATTGTGATTGTACACAGCGGAAGTCTGTCAGCAGGTCCCAGCCAAAGATTCACAGCCAGCACCTGTTGATCGCCTGTGTCCGATCACAGGGAACGATCTCTGTTTCTCATCCCTGCATCCCTGTGTGAAAAAAAAAAAATGCTAAAAATGTAATTTGGGTACAGTGTTGCATGACCGCGCAATTACCAGTTAAACTAGCGCAGTGCTGAATAGCAAAAAATGGCCTGGTCATGAAGGGGGTAAATCTTCTGGAGATGAAGTGGTTTAAAAAATTCAGATTTAAAGATCAACTCTGGGGAAAAAAATAACTGTTTAAAATGTGTTGGCAGATGCGGGGGTTATGTGCAATGAGGTGTATGCCTGTCCTGGAGATCATGACATCATCCGCCCACCTCTCCAAGTCAGCAAATCAAAGAAGCTTTGCATTCATTCATAAAAATATAAAGCTCCCTATGAATGGCTGAGCAGCGCTCCAAGAGAAGGACAAGAAGTCTCCATCCCGCTGCCGGAACACAGTGCTGTATACAGGAAGTCTCCAACCATGCTGTCAGGACATGGTGCTGTATACAGGATGTGGGTGAGGATATATACAGGAAGTCTCCAACCATGCTACCAGAATACGGTGCTGTAAACAGGATGTTGGTGAGGATATATACAGGAAGTCTCCATCCAGCTGCCGCCGAAACACATCACTGTATACAGGATGTGGGTGAGGATATATACAGGAAGTCTCCATCCAGCTGCCGCCGAAACACATCACTGTATACAGGATGTGGGTGAGGAAATATACAGGAAGTCTCCATCCCGCTGCTGCCGGAATACAGCACTATATATACTGGATGTGGGTGAGGATGTATACAGGAATTTTCCATCCTGCTGCCGAAACATAGCGCTGTATACTGGATGTGAGGATATATACAGGAAGTCACCATACCGCTGCCAGAACACAGCGCTCTATACAGGATGTGGGTGAGGATATATACAGGAAATCTCCAACCATGCTGCGAGAATACAGTGCTGTATACAGGATGTTGGTGAGGATATATACAGGAAGTCTCCATCCTGCTGCCGGAACACAGCACTATATACTGGATAGAGGTCGACCGATATGGGTTTTTCTCTGGCCGATACCAAAGCCGATATTTAGAAATCGCGGTGGCCGATGGCCGATATGTGATGCCGATTTTTTTGGGCCGATATATTAGGCCGATTTCTTTTTTCTTTTTTTTCCCTTCATCGCATAAAATCTAACAGTTAGACCCCTTTCACACTGGGGCGTTTTTCAGGCACTTTTGGGCTAAAAATAGCGCCTGTAAAACGGCTCCCCTGCAGTCTATGTGAAAGCTCAAGTGCTTTCACACTGAGACGATGCGCTGGCAGGATGTTAAAAAAAAGTCCTGCAAGCGGCATCTTTGGAGCGGTGTATACCGCTCCTCCACCACTCCTGCCCATTGAAATGAATGCGCACCGCTGCCGAAGCGCCTGCAAAGCGTTTCAGCAGCAGCGCTTCAGGGGCGCATTTAACCCCTTTGGCCGCTAGCTGGGTTATAAGCGCCCCGCTAGCAGCCGAATAGCGCCGCTAAAATGACGGTAAAGCGCCGCTAAAACTAACAGCGTTTTACTGTCAACGCCTGCCCGCTCCAGTGTGAAAGCAGCCTTAAGTAATAAGTGATACAGAAAATTTTTTATATTTAAACATTTATTAAACAAAACAAACCTCCAATCAGTTCACTTGTATGTATAATTTAGATTAAAAAAAAAAATAACTATCTTAAATATTAAATACACAAAAACAGGTAATCAAAACTTTTGGACGAAAAAAAATGGGCTAACTTTACTGCTTTTTTTTTTTTTTATTTCATTAGTGTATTTTTTCAAAAAAAATTGCGTTTGAAAGACCGCTGCGCAAATACCGTGTGACATAAAATATTGCAACAACCGCTATTTTATTCCCTAGGGTCTCTGCTAGAAAAAATATATATAATGTTTGGGGGTTCTAAGTGATTTTCTAGCAAAAAATACAGGATTTTTACTTGTAAGCAACAAGTGTCAGAAAAGATTTAGTCTTTAAATGGTTAAACTGAGAACTTCTCCACGGGAGTTGTCTATTGATAAAAGAACCTGAAAGAGATACAATGTATCTTCTTATCAGACTTGGCAGGCTGCCCAGAGGAGTAGAGAAGAAAACTTGCATTGACTTCTATTACTGAAGTCATTTGCAAGTCCCGCTGAAGGTATAATCGGCTTTTTTTATCAGCACAATCTGCCGATTAAGTAAAAAAAGCCAAATATCGGCTGATATATCGGTCGACCTCTAATACTGGATGTGGGTGAGGATGTATACAGGAATTTCCCATCCTGCTGCCGGTGTTCTGACATATAGTGTCCTCCTATCAGATAGTGTCCGCCCCGTACTGCGCAGGCGCAGCGCCTGCGCAGTACGGAGCAGCAGGAGATGCCGAAAATGTCCGAAGTTGATCAGCTGACCATCCGCTGTACACGGCGCTCGGGCACCTGTTAGCGATGGCTGTGTAAGAGGCCCCCTCGCTTCGGGCATGGCCTCGCTGCGCTCGGCAACTATTTATTCTAACTCTATGTCCGCTTGGATAGTAGGGAATGATCCTGGACATATTGTAAGAATAAATGCGCAGGCGCCGTGTACAGCTGACGATCAGCTGTTGAACTTCGGAGACTTTCGGCGTCTCGTTTGTCCACCGTACTGCGCCTGCGCAGTACAGGGCGGACACTTCTGGATAGGGGACCGTATTCGACAAGACACCGGAACATAGAGATGTATACTGGATGTGAGGATATATACAGGAATTCACCATACCGCTGCCAGAACACAGCGCTGTATACAGGATGTGGGTGAGGATATATACAGGAAGTCACCATACCGCTGCCGTAACACAGTGCTGTATACAGGAGGTCTCCATCCCACTGCCGGAACACAGCACTATATATTGGATGGGGGTGAGGATATATACAGGAAGTCTCCCATCCCACTGCCAGAAGACAGCGCTGTATACAGGATGTGAGGATATATACAGGCATAGGTGTACGCAGCCTCTTGCATTAGGGTGTGCACCCCAAAGCTCAAATACATATGCATGTGTATATGTACTGATGGTGTCAGTAGGGCAGTGGACAGTGTCAGTAGTTTTATTTTTATTCCTTTAAATTATTTTATTTTGTAACATTTTTTTTTTGGATGAAATATCAGTGGTCTAAACAGGGGGGAATATGCACCACACAAGGGGATTAGGGTGTGCCCAGGCACACCTGGCACACCCTGTGCGCACGCCTATGTATACAGGTAGTCTCCCATCCCACTGCCAGAAGACAGCGCTGTATACAGGATGTGAGGATATATACAGGTAGTCTCCCATCCCACTGCCAGAAGACAGCGCTGTATACTGGATGTGAGGATATATTGCACTTTATTCAGCACTCACAGCGGGCGTATCCGTTCGTGAAGGAAATGGTTGGTGTGGACCAGTCCTCGGCCCATACTATATAAAATGCAATCATGTCTGGAGTTGGGCTTTAAATGCTTATCTATTTCCTGGATTTCTTCTTTAAAAATTTCTTTGGATGATCAGTTAGGTCAGAGGTGGTTTGGTTCACATTGAAGCCAATAGGAGTTGTCACGAATCTGGAGGATAAAATGTACTTTTATAGAAATAGTTTTCTATTTGCAGTGATGACATTTTATCTTTTGTTCTATGGAGCAAGAACAACGCACAATCATTTTACTGCAGGAAAATGCCCTTTACCCAAGACATTCCATTCATCGTTCAGTCTCTGGGTCACATCGAACGCTGCGGCTCAGAACCGTTTATATAACAGGATGATTGTGCGTCGGTGTACACAGTACAGCAATCATACTCGCCATATCATTCCTTTAGATATTGCAGTTAGCAATCATCACATGTAGCGGCTGCATTAGCTTTCTGTTTTCACCTGGTGATCCTGCCACTTCCTAGTTTGCTCTCCAGCCTGTAACAGTTGTGTTTTTTTTGGGGGGGGGGGGGGGCGCTGATTTTTATCTGTACCCGCTCTCCAAGCCCTGCCGGTTATCAGCGCTCCTCTCACACAAAGCGTATGAGGAAAGAAATGCCGATAACCGGCAAGTCTGTTTACAAGTGATCAGCTGTACCCGGATCTGTGATTGGCATAAAACCAGCCTGTAAAGTAAAGCTGAAGATCTGCGATGAGAGGGAACATGTAGAAAATGTTAGTTTTCTGACCCCCTTTCTCCTGCAAATAGTACTTCCTGCTATATGAATATGCTGCATCTCAGCAGCGTTAGAGCGTCTGAGGCCACCCTCACAAAGACTCTTAGAGGAAGGCGGTTTGGTAAATCAGTCATTGGGAAAAGATCAGCTGCAGGAGATCACAAACACCGGCCCGAGTCTCCTACACTCTCATCACTGGGAATAGCTTGCAGGTCAAGTTCCCCCTCAATGTCCATACTGCTGATCTTCACTGGCTGAGAAGTCTTTGGTAGCCGACAAATTTACAGTTGTGAAGGGGCCGCGGTCCCCCTTCTGGACTTTGCGGTTATTCCTCCCACCGACACCAATGATGGGGCGCCATTCCTCCCACCGACACCAATGATGAGGCGCCATTCCTCCCACCGACACCAATGATGGGGTGCCATCCCCCCCACCGACACCAATGATGGGGCGCCATCCCCCCCACCGACACCGATGGGGCGCCATTCCTCCCACCGACACCAATGATGGGGCGCCATTCCTCCCACCGACACCAATGATGGGGTGCCATTCCTCCCACCGACACCAATGATGGGGCGCCATTCCTCCCACCGACACCAATGATGGGGCGCCATTCCTCCCACCGACACCAATGATGGGGAGCCATTCCTCCCACCGACACCAATGATGGGGAGCCATTCCTCCCACCGACACCAATGATGGGGAGCCATTCCTCCCACCGACACCAATGATGGGGAGCCATTCCTCCCACCGACACCAATGATGGGGAGCCATTCCTCCCACTGACACCAATGATGGGGATACCATTACTCCCACCGACACCGATGATGGGGCGCCATTCCTCCCACCGACACCGATGATGGGGCGCCATTCCTCCCACCGACACCGATGATGGGGAGCCATTCCTCCCACCGACACCGATGATGGGGCGCCATTCCTTCCAAAGACACCAATGATGGGGCGCCATTCCTCCCAAAGACACCAATGATGGGGCGCCATTCCTCCCAAAGACACCAATGATGGGGCGCCATTCCTCCCACCGACACCAATGATGGGGCGCCATTCCTCCCACCGACACCAATGATGGGGATACCATTCCTCCCACCGACACCAATGATGGGGATACCATTCCTCCCACCGACACCAATGATGGGGATACCATTCCTCCACCGCCACCAATGAAGGGGCGCCATTCCTCCCACCGACACCAAAGATGAAGCACTATTCCTCCCACGACACCAAAGATGAAGCACTATTCCTCCCACCGACAGCAATGATGGAGTACTAATCCCCCCACTGATACCAAGGATGGAGCACTATTCCTCCAACCGACACCAATGATGGGGCACTATTCCTCCAACCGACACCAATGATGGGCACTATTCCTCCAACCGACACCAATGATGGGGCACTGTTCCTCCAACCGACACCAATGATGGGCACTTTTCCTCCAACCGACACCAATGATGGGCACTATTCCTCCAACCGACACCAATGATGGGGCACTATTCCTCCAACCGACACCAATGATGGGGCACTATTCCTCCAACCGACACCAATGATGGGGCACTATTCCTCCCACCGACACCAATGATGGGGCACTATTCCTCCCACCGACACCAATGATGGGGCACTATTCCTCCCACCGACACCAATGATGGGGCACTATTCCTCCCACCGACACCAATGATGGGGCACTATTCCTCCCACCGACACCAAAATGCAAATAGTACTTCCTGCTATATGAATATGCTGCATCTCAGCAGCGTTAGAGCGTCTGAGGCCACCCTCACAAAGACTCTTAGAGGAAGGCGGTTTGGTAAATCAGTCATTGGGAAAAGATCAGCTGCAGGAGATCACAAACACCGGCCCGAGTCTCCTACACTCTCATCACTGGGAATAGCTTGCAGGTCAAGTTCCCCCTCAATGTCCATACTGCTGATCTTAACTGGCTGAGAAGTCTTTGGTAGCCGACAAATTTACAGTTGTGAAGGGGCCGCGGTCCCCCTTCTGGACTTTGCGGTTATTCCTCCCACCGACACCAATGATGGGGCGCCATTCCTCCCACCGACACCAATGATGAGGCGCCATTCCTCCCACCGACACCAATGATGGGGTGCCATCCCCCCCACCGACACCAATGATGGGGCGCCATCCCCCCCACCGACACCGATGGGGCGCCATTCCTCCCACCGACACCAATGATGGGGCGCCATTCCTCCCACCGACACCAATGATGGGGTGCCATTCCTCCCACCGACACCAATGATGGGGCGCCATTCCTCCCACCGACACCAATGATGGGGAGCCATTCCTCCCACCGACACCAATGATGGGGCACTATTCCTCCCACCGACACCAATGATGGGGCACTATTCCTCCCACCGACACCAATGATGGGGCACTATTCCTCCCACCGACACCAATGATGGGGCACTATTCCTCCCACCGACACCAATGATGGGGCACTATTCCTCCCACCGACACCAAAATGCAAATAGTACTTCCTGCTATATGAATATGCTGCATCTCAGCAGCGTTAGAGCGTCTGAGGCCACCCTCACAAAGACTCTTAGAGGAAGGCGGTTTGGTAAATCAGTCATTGGGAAAAGATCAGCTGCAGGAGATCACAAACACCGGCCCGAGTCTCCTACACTCTCATCACTGGGAATAGCTTGCAGGTCAAGTTCCCCCTCAATGTCCATACTGCTGATCTTAACTGGCTGAGAAGTCTTTGGTAGCCGACAAATTTACAGTTGTGAAGGGGCCGCGGTCCCCCTTCTGGACTCTGCGGTTATTCCTCCCACCGACACCAATGATGGGGCGCCATTCCTCCCACCGACACCAATGATGAGGCGCCATTCCTCCCACCGACACCAATGATGGGGTGCCATCCCCCCCACCGACACCAATGATGGGGCGCCATCCCCCCCACCGACACCGATGGGGCGCCATTCCTCCCACCGACACCAATGATGGGGCGCCATTCCTCCCACCGACACCAATGATGGGGTGCCATTCCTCCCACCGACACCAATGATGGGGCGCCATTCCTCCCACCGACACCAATGATGGGGCGCCATTCCTCCCACCGACACCAATGATGGGGAGCCATTCCTCCCACCGACACCAATGATGGGGAGCCATTCCTCCCACCGACACCAATGATGGGGAGCCATTCCTCCCACCGACACCAATGATGGGGAGCCATTCCTCCCACCGACACCAATGATGGGGAGCCATTCCTCCCACTGACACCAATGATGGGGATACCATTACTCCCACCGACACCGATGATGGGGCGCCATTCCTCCCACCGACACCGATGATGGGGCGCCATTCCTCCCACCGACACCGATGATGGGGAGCCATTCCTCCCACCGACACCGATGATGGGGCGCCATTCCTTCCAAAGACACCAATGATGGGGCGCCATTCCTCCCAAAGACACCAATGATGGGGCGCCATTCCTCCCAAAGACACCAATGATGGGGCGCCATTCCTCCCACCGACACCAATGATGGGGCGCCATTCCTCCCACCGACACCAATGATGGGGATACCATTCCTCCCACCGACACCAATGATGGGGATACCATTCCTCCCACCGACACCAATGATGGGGATACCATTCCTCCACCGCCACCAATGAAGGGGCACCATTCCTCCCACCGACACCAAAGATGAAGCACTATTCCTCCCACGACACCAAAGATGAAGCACTATTCCTCCCACCGACAGCAATGATGGAGTACTAATCCCCCCACTGATACCAAGGATGGAGCACTATTCCTCCAACCGACACCAATGATGGGGCACTATTCCTCCAACCGACACCAATGATGGGCACTATTCCTCCAACCGACACCAATGATGGGGCACTGTTCCTCCAACCGACACCAATGATGGGCACTATTCCTCCAACCGACACCAATGATGGGGCACTATTCCTCCAACCGACACCAATGATGGGGCACTATTCCTCCAACCGACACCAATGATGGGGCACTATTCCTCCCACCGACACCAATGATGGGGCACTATTCCTCCCACCGACACCAATGATGGGGCACTATTCCTCCCACCGACACCAATGATGGGGCACTATTCCTCCCACCGACACCAATGATGGGGCACTATTCCTCCCACCGACACCAAAATGCAAATAGTACTTCCTGCTATATGAATATGCTGCATCTCAGCAGCGTTAGAGCGTCTGAGGCCACCCTCACAAAGACTCTTAGAGGAAGGCGGTTTGGTAAATCAGTCATTGGGAAAAGATCAGCTGCAGGAGATCACAAACACCGGCCCGAGTCTCCTACACTCTCATCACTGGGAATAGCTTGCAGGTCAAGTTCCCCCTCAATGTCCATACTGCTGATCTTAACTGGCTGAGAAGTCTTTGGTAGCCGACAAATTTACAGTTGTGAAGGGGCCGCGGTCCCCCTTCTGGACTTTGCGGTTATTCCTCCCACCGACACCAATGATGGGGCGCCATTCCTCCCACCGACACCAATGATGAGGCGCCATTCCTCCCACCGACACCAATGATGGGGCGCCATCCCCCCCACCGACACCAATGATGGGGCGCCATCCCCCCCACCGACACCGATGGGGCGCCATTCCTCCCACCGACACCAATGATGGGGCGCCATTCCTCCCACCGACACCAATGATGGGGTGCCATTCCTCCCACCGACACCAATGATGGGGCGCCATTCCTCCCACCGACACCAATGATGGGGAGCCATTCCTCCCACCGACACCAATGATGGGGCACTATTCCTCCCACCGACACCAATGATGGGGCACTATTCCTCCCACCGACACCAATGATGGGGCACTATTCCTCCCACCGACACCAATGATGGGGCACTATTCCTCCCACCGACACCAATGATGGGGCACTATTCCTCCCACCGACACCAAAATGCAAATAGTACTTCCTGCTATATGAATATGCTGCATCTCAGCAGCGTTAGAGCGTCTGAGGCCACCCTCACAAAGACTCTTAGAGGAAGGCGGTTTGGTAAATCAGTCATTGGGAAAAGATCAGCTGCAGGAGATCACAAACACCGGCCCGAGTCTCCTACACTCTCATCACTGGGAATAGCTTGCAGGTCAAGTTCCCCCTCAATGTCCATACTGCTGATCTTAACTGGCTGAGAAGTCTTTGGTAGCCGACAAATTTACAGTTGTGAAGGGGCCGCGGTCCCCCTTCTGGACTTTGCGGTTATTCCTCCCACCGACACCAATGATGGGGCGCCATTCCTCCCACCGACACCAATGATGAGGCGCCATTCCTCCCACCGACACCAATGATGGGGTGCCATCCCCCCCACCGACACCAATGATGGGGCGCCATCCCCCCCACCGACACCGATGGGGCGCCATTCCTCCCACCGACACCAATGATGGGGCGCCATTCCTCCCACCGACACCAATGATGGGGTGCCATTCCTCCCACCGACACCAATGATGGGGCGCCATTCCTCCCACCGACACCAATGATGGGGAGCCATTCCTCCCACCGACACCAATGATGGGGAGCCATTCCTCCCACTGACACCAATGATGGGGATACCATTACTCCCACCGACACCGATGATGGGGCGCCATTACTCCCACCGACACCGATGATGGGGCGCCATTCCTCCCACCGACACCGATGATGGGGAGCCATTCCTCCCACCGACACCAATGATGGGGCGCCATTCCTTCCAAAGACACCAATGATGGGGCGCCATTCCTCCCAAAGACACCAATGATGGGGCGCCATTCCTCCCAAAGACACCAATGATGGGGCGCCATTCCTCCCAAAGACACCAATGATGGGGCGCCATTCCTCCCAAAGACACCAATGATGGGGCGCCATTCCTCCCAAAGACACCAATGATGGGGCGCCATTCCTCCCAAAGACACCAATGATGGGGCGCCATTCCTCCCAAAGACACCAATGATGGGGCGCCATTCCTCCCAAAGACACCAATGATGGGGCGCCATTCCTCCCACCGACACCAATGATGGGGATACCATTCCTCCCACCGACACCAATGATGGGGATACCATTCCTCCACCGCCACCAATGAAGGGGCGCCATTCCTCCCACCGACACCAAAGATGAAGCACTATTCCTCCCACCGACACCAAAGATGAAGCACTATTCCTCCCACCGACACCAATGATGGAGTACTAATCCCCCCACTGATACCAAGGATGGAGCACTATTCCTCCAACCGACACCAATGATGGGGCACTATTCCTCCAACCGACACCAATGATGGGCACTATTCCTCCAACCGACACCAATGATGGGGCACTGTTCCTCCAACCGACACCAATGATGGGCACTTTTCCTCCAACCGACACCAATGATGGGCACTATTCCTCCAACCGACACCAATGATGGGGCACTATTCCTCCAACCGACACCAATGATGGGGCACTATTCCTCCCACCGACACCAATGATGGGGCACTATTCCTCCCACCGACACCAATGATGGGGCACTATTCCTCCCACCGACACCAATGATGGGGCACTATTCCGCTCACCGACACCAATGATGGGGATACCATTCCTCCCACTGATACCAAGGATGGGGCACTATTCCTCCAACCGACACCAACCTCCCACTGGTCAGTCTGTTTCCCCAAAATTCTAAAGGACAGTAAACTGTTTAGAAAGTAATTTAAAGGTAAAGCAGTTCTGGAAATTACAGTTAAAGACGGATGAAAATAAATCTTAAATGTAGGGTCTTCCTTTAAGCTGGCCATACACGGAACATTGTCTGCTTCCTGAGAAGGCGGCTGACATTCACTCAGTAAATGGCCCTGCTCCAGTTAATCGTTGATAGATTTTTGATGGAACATTATTGGTTGACAAGCTGCTCCATCCAATCACACACAGCCTCTATTCGGGTGTTTTGACAGGCCGTGGGAGGCAGTTAGCGTCATCACCAGATTCTTCCATTCGCACTGTGCAGCAATCCACATTTTGTCATGTTACAACCAAGAAGGTAAAAGTATTTTATTGGGATTTTATGTGATAGACCAACACAAAGTGGCACATAATTGTGAAGTGGAGGGAAAATAATAAATATGTTTTCAACATTTTTTACAAATAAATATGTGAAAAGTTTGGTGTGAATTTGTATTTAGCCCCCAAACATACAGCCAGAGCTACAATGGAATGGTTTAGATCAAAGCATATTCATGTGTTAGAATGGCCCAGTCACAGTCCAGACCTAAATCCAATTGAGAATCTGTGGCAAGACTTGAAAATTGCTGTTCACAGACGCTCTCCATCCAATCTGACAGAACTTGAGATATTTTGCAAAGAAAAATGGGCAAAAATGTCCCTCTCTAGATGTGCAAAGCTGGTAGAGACATCCCCAAAAAGACTTGCAGCTGTAATTGCAGAGAAAGGTGGTTCTACAAAGTAGTAACCTTTATCATTTTCCTTCCACTTCACAATTTATTTGCCACTTTGTGTTGGTCTATCACATAAAATTCCAATAAAATACAGCTGCGTTTTTGGTTGTAATATGACAAAATGTGGAAAATTTCATGGGGTATGAATACTTTAAAGGCACTGTAGCTGAGAGTAATGTCTTCTGATTCTCACAGGTACACGTGGCACGGAAGGTGCTGTGGCTGGACTAGGTAGACGTGGCATGGAGTGCGCCGCGGCTAGGTAGATGTGGCATGGACAGCGCTGCAGCTCGGCTAGGTACACGTGGGCACGGAAAGAGCTGCGGCTTGGCTAGGTACACGTGGTAGGAAAAGCAATGTGGCTTGGCTAGGTACATGTGGCATGGAGGGCGCTGCGGCTCGGCTAGGTAAATCTTGCAGGGAGAGCGCTGCAGCTCAGCTAGGTACATGTGGTATGGAGAGTGCTGCAGCTCAGCTAGGTACATGTGGCATGGAGAGTGCTGCAGCTCAGCTAGGTACATGTGGCATGGAGAGTGCTGCAGCTCAGCTAGGTACATGTGGCATGGAGAGTGCTGCAGCTCAGCTAGGTACATGTGGCATGGAGAGTGCTGCAGCTCAGCTAGGTACATGTGGCATGGAGAGTGCTGCAGCTCAGCTAGGTACATGTGGCATGGAGAGTGCTGCAGCTCAGCTAGGTACATGTGGCATGGAGAGTGCTGCAGCTCAGCTAGGTACATCTGGCAGGGAGAGCGCTGCAGCTCAGCTAGGTACATCTGGCAGGGAGAGCGCTGCAGCTCAGCTAGGTACATGTGGCATGGAGAGTGCTGCAGCTCAGCTAGGTACATCTGGCAGGGAGAGCGCTGCAGCTCAGCTAGGTACATGTGGCATGGAGAGTGCTGCAGCTCAGCTAGGTACATGTGGCATGGAGATCGCTGCAGCTCAGCTAGGTACATGTGGCATGGAGAGCGCTGTGGCTCAGCTAGGTACATGTGGCATGGAGAGTGCTGTGGCTCAGCTAGGTACATGTGGCATGGAGAGCGCTGTGGCTCAGCTAGGTACATGTGGCATGGAGAGCGCTGTGGCTCAGATAGGTACATGTGGCATGGAGAGCGCTGTGGCTCAGATAGGTACATGTGGCATGGAGATCGCTGCAGCTCAGTGAATGGGACTGGGAAGTCGGCTTTCAGCACGTATGATGTTCTGCAGATGAATTGATCAATGTCAGGCCAGGCAGCCTCCACTGCAGAGCTTCATTATCATGCAAATTAGCTGATAAAATAAATGAATCATCAGCCTGAACATCCAGGCGACAACTCAGAGAATCCGACAACCCGATCCACAGCACAGCTCGGGTCCCATATGAAAAAGAGGACACATGACTCCCACACCCCTACATCTTAGAATGATATTGTGTAAAGGGACGAAGCGAAACTCGTCTTTCTGCAGTCATTACACCTTCAGGCCTGGTTATGGTTATTATGGCTGCAAAAGTCGCTGAGGTAAGTACTTCCCTCCGATCTGTGAGAGTATCATATAAGCCATACAAGGTGGGTGGGCAGTTCAGCAGTCTGGGGTTCTGTACACTGAGGTCAGGAAGTGCTGAACGACAGTCACTCCCAACCCCCTTCCAGACTAAGGTCCAGGAATGGTTCAGTGGGGGGCCCCCTCTCCCTCCTCCTCCTCATTTACCCAAAATTCCAGACGTGGAGGATCCAGCAAACCCCGCTCGCGGGGGACCCGGCTACTCCCGTTTGGCCCAAAAAAGCTCGTTTGAAAAATTGAAGGAGCCGGGTGGAAAACCGTGACTGCACCCTACCAGTTGCCGCCCCTGTTCAGGCGGATCTTTACGGCGAGTGCCACAAACCAAAAACACTATTTAATTAGGTTTTAATATGCAAAGCAAAATCCCCCCCATGTCTCCATGCATTTACCACGTTGAAAAACACTCCCCTAGCATTTCTGGCCGTGGCCATTTTGAGTAAGGGCAGATGATTCATATAGCATTTACTTACTGGAATCCATCTGCCTTTAGCTCAGGCATGCAGGCAGGAGGGTGTACTTAGCTGAGAAAATCCCTCCTCCCCTCCTGAAGTCTCCTGGGATGTATGACATCATTTGCCGAGGCAAGAAACCAGGAAGTAGCTAAAGAAATGTCAAAAAAAAAGTTCAACACAAGCAAATCTGATCTCCCTTCCCATCTATGTACTAATGATAGCAGCACGAGGATTACACATGATCAATGTCGATTGCGAAAGTGAAGTTCCACTTTCAGGTATTCAGGCGGTCCACAGGGCACTCAAGATCCTCCCCATTCAAGCTCGTCTATTGATTTTCATTCGCTCAGACATATTATTGGGTTTCCATTGATGGAGCACAGACAGTGAGAAGGTACTCAGATCTGTGAAAGGAAATCTGCAGCTAAAACCGTACAGAAGACGCTGATTGAAGAAGTCGTCCTCTTGAAAGCCGGCCGCACACCGAGCGAAACCTTGGCTGCTTACTGATGAATCACCCAAAATGTACTCAGTGGGTGGCCCTGCTGGCTGCCTCCTGCCCAACATCTCTCCAGAAACTGAAGACGCAGGTCTGAGAATTGCTGGCTGATCATCACTGCCTGCATCCAATAAGGTGTGTCATCCAATCAGATGCGTCGTCCAATCAAATGCGGTCACTGTTGGGAGTATTCTGAGATGCCGATTGTCCAATAGCTGCATTGTGAGATTTGCGGCTGTGCAGTGTGGATGGAGGACTCTGTTCGATATCAGATATATATCTGTTTTGGGCAGTTGGGGAGGGGGAGGGGATTAGTCAGTATTGGGAAAATGGGAAGGGGGGAGGGGGGGGCATAGGCAGTATTGGGCAGTTGGGGAGGGGGGGGGGATTAGGCAGTATTGGGCAGTTGGGGAGGGGGGGGGATTAGGCAGTATTGGGGAGGGGGGGGATTAGGCAGTATTGGGCAGTTGGGGAGGGGGGGGGATTAGGCAGTATTGGGCAGTTGGGGAGGGGGGGGGGATTAGGCAGTATTGGGCAGTTGGGGAGGGGGGGGGATTAGGCAGTATTGGGCAGTTGGGGAGGGGGGGGATTAGGCAGTATTGGGCAGTTGGGGAGGGGGGGGGGATTAGGCAGTATTGGGCAGTTGGGGAGGGGGGGGATTAGGCAGTATTGGGCAGTTGGGGAGGGGGGGGGATTAGGCAGTATTGGGCAGTTGGGGAGGGGGGGGGATTAGGCAGTATTGGGCAGTTGGGGAGGGGGGGGGATTAGGCAGTATTGGGCAGTTGGGGAGGGGGGGGGATTAGGCAGTATTGGGCAGTTGGGGAGGGGGGGGGGGATTAGGCAGTATTGGGCAGTTGGGGAGGGGGGGGGATTAGGCAGTATTGGGCAGTTGGGGAGGGGGGGGGGGATTAGGCAGTATTGGGCAGTTGGGGAGGGGGGGGGGGATTAGGCAGTATTGGGCAGTTGGGGAGGGGGGGGGATTAGGCAGTATTGGGCAGTTGGGGAGGGGGGGGGGGATTAGGCAGTATTGGGAATTGCAGAGTGAGGCATGTTCATATAAGAAAAATGACATTACAAGCTGCAACCGCTAAGCAAAACTGCTCTATAAATCACGGGCACGTCTGATCAGAACACCCCGTTCATCACTTTCCCACATCTTTATCTACAACACACATTATATGACTCTAAGAGATGAGAGTACTCACCATCGCAGCGCTATTTTGATGGGTGTGGTGAGGCAGGAGGTAAAGAGGTCGGCGGGAAGGTCCGGGTTCATAGGCAGCAATTCTACCGCGTCACAGGCTGCCAGCTGAATGCAGTTCTTCATGGAGGGCGGCAACGGCATCTGTGCCAGCGGGTGGCTGGGGGTGATGGCCGCAACCTGAAAATGACATCACAGGAATGAGTTTTAGACATGGACTAAGGGCCTACCCTCAGTCGAGCGTTACCCATAATACACCTCATCCCCGTCAATGGTTCCCAACATTCCCTCCCCCCGGACCTCCAAGTCTCACTCATTGCAAACTCCGTTCATAGATGAAAACACCGGAAATTACATCTCTATGTACTAATAGTTCAAGGTGAATCGTTCCAAAACACTCCACTTCTATCAGAATGCAAAATGTTCTACAAAGGGATGCAGAGATAAAAGCCGCCATACAAAACAGAAAATTGTTCAGAAATTACACAACTAATCCCCAAAGAAATCAGGTGAAACACACATTGTCCAAAATAAACAGCTTTCTCCAATGTGAGAACGCGAGGAGAACGCGAGGAGATAGCGAAGGGAACGCGGGGAGATAGCGAAGGGAACGCGGGGAGATAGCGAAGGGAACGCGGGGAGATAGCGAAGGGAACGCGGGGAGATAGCGAAGGGAACGCGGGGAGATAGCGAAGGGAACGCGGGGAGATAGCGAAGGGAACGCGGGGAGATAGCGAAGGGAACGCGGGGAGATAGCGAAGGGAACGCGAGGAGATAGCGAAGGGAACGCGAGGAGATAGCGAAGAGAACGTGTGGAGATAGCAAAGGGAACGTGTGGAGATAGCAAAGGGAACGTGAGGAGATAGCAAAGGGAACGTGTGGAGATAGCGAAGAGAACGTGTGGAGATAGCGAAGAGAACGTGAGGAGATAGCGAAGAGAACGTGAGGAGATAGCGAAGAGAACGTGAGGAGATAGCGAAGAGAACGTGAGGAGATAGCGAAGAGAACGTGAGGAGATAGCGAAGAGAACACGAAGAGAACGTGACGAGAATGCCAGGAGAATGCGAGGAGAATGTGAAGAGATAAAAGTAGATATTTGCCAGCACACCATGGATCGACACAAAGTAGCGTCCAAACTGATTTATTGTATGATCACAACACAAGGAGAGTGCAACGTTTCGGAGTCACGCAGGACCCCTTCATCAGGCATGTAATGAACGCGAGGAGAACGTGAAGAAAATGCAAGAAGAATGTTTAGAGATTGCCAGGAGAATGCGAGAAGAATGTGAAGAGAATAAAATGAGAGTGCCAGGAAGATGGGGGGAGAATGCGAAGAGAATGCAAAAAGAAGGTGGAGATTGCAAAGAGAATGCAAAGTGAATGCGAGGAGAGTGCGAGAATGTAAGGAGAATATGAAGAGTACGAAGAGAATGGGAAGAGAATGTGAAAAGCAGAAGAGTTCTCCACCAGGAATGAAGTGAAGAATTTTTTTAGGAAGACCTAGAATGGTTAAAGCTTTCTCGTACAGGGAAAACTCATATAGCTGAGCTCCTCCTGGGGATGACAGGGAGAGACGTTCGTTCTGAAGCCCACTGTCTGGTGACATCACAGAGACAGTCCAGGCTTAGAAAATGGTTGGGATCCAACCAGAAGCCTGGACCAACAACTGGCTCCGCCTCTCAGCACACCATTGAGATCCTGAGCCATCTGCTCCCGCCCCCTCCGCAGCCCAGCACTCCAGTGAGCACTGGAGGGGCAGAGCAGAGAGCCGGACACTGACTGTCACCACTTTGAGCGATCAGCGGCTAGGGGACAGATGCAGATGGGATCCGTGCTGCAGCCATCTAGGGGGGCGATTTTTTTTTGTTTTTGTGATTCCCAAATTTCTCTTTTAATTGTGCCTAAAATGATGACCCCTCCCCCCCCAAAAAAAAAAATCACATTGCCTTGCATTCCTCTTAAAAAAAAAACAAAAACAAAAACAAAAAAACAAAAACAAAAACATGTACAGTCGCCTGCAGTGTGAGATCATCTAAGGAGTGAGATTTAAAGAGGTCAGTACTATTCTGCTTACTGTTCTCCTCGCTGGAAGGGAAGCTGTAGCTGGGGACCTGCAGCGCAAGGATCTCTCTGCTTCCACCTTAGCCATGATGCGGGGTTGCCCTTCATTCAACTCTCCCGCTACTTCCTGAATATTCCCCAGTAATCATCAGATCACCAGAATAAGGAAACAAGGGCACACTCCTCTACCAAGATGGCTGCCTCAGGCATGGCAAGTTAGTAATGGGTAAAATATCAATTGCAGGAAGACCACAGGACACATCCCGTCCCTCGGCTCACATATCACCTACAGCTCAGGGTCTCTCTAAAAGCCTTTCCTTCTGTCTACTTGGCGTGCATAAGGATTGATTTACTAAAACTGGAGAGTGCAAAAACTGGTGCAGCTGTGCATGACAGCCAATCAGTTTCCAGGTTTTATTGTTAAAACCTAATGGAAAAAAACTGTTTTAGTAGATCTTCCCCTATGTGTCACAAGGACACCGCTCATCCTCCTTCCCTCCCCCAATGCATTTGAGTTTTGTTTTTTTAATGGTGAATGGGTGAGTGACAGTATGAGACCCCACTTCCTCAAGTCTCACCTAGGTGAGAATGCCATAATTCGTCCAACCCCCCCCCTCCCCACAGCATTATGAGAACCTGCACATTCCTCAGGAAGTCACAGCCGGATGCCAAATCAAAGATGGCGGTACCGGGGACCCGTAGTGGTGAGAATCGTCTCTGTGAAGACAGCGCTGGACCCCATGGGACAATACGATACCGGATTTTTAAACATGATTTGTATCTGCTGACTTTATCTTTACATTTCCAGGAGAAGAGTTCCTCTATAAAAGGTGAATGTAAAGCCAAAATGTTTTCTTTTAGTTCTAGACAGAATGTGGAGGAGGCGCCAGAACCTCTGCGATGTTATACCTGCCGTCTGTGATAGAAACTCTGCTGGGCTATACATGCAGTCTGTGATAGAACCTCTGCTGGGCTATACATGCAGTCTGTGATAGAACCTCTGCTGGGCTATACATGCAGTCTGTGATAGAACCTCTGCTGGGCTATACATGCAGTCTGTGATAGAACCTCTGCTGGGCTATACATGCAGTCTGTGATAGAACCTCTGCTGGGCTATACATGCAGTCTGTGATAGAACCTCTGCTGGGCTATACATGCAGTCTGTGATAGAACCTCTGCTGGGCTATACTTGCAGTCTGTGATAGAACCTCTGCTGGGCTATACCTGCAGTCTGTGATAGAACCTCTGCTGGGGCATACATGCAGTCTGCGATAGAACCTCTGTGGGATTATACCTGCAGTCTGCTATAGAACCTCTGCTGGGGCATACCTGCAGTCTGTCTCCTGCAGGGGAGATCCGCCAATACTACAGTCCCTGGTGACCATTGTCGCCATAAAAGAGAGTAATGGGAATTCCAACAGTAAGGAGTGGCCCAGAGACAGGAGGAGAGATCAACATCTCTGCTCTGGAGACAATTATCTTCAATGGGAGATCTCCTCTAACTTCATGTTCTGGTCTCTGGGACAGGAAATCTCCACATTGGGACAAAGACAACAAAAATTCCACCTGACCGGGATCTAACCGATCCCTACTGTATCCTGACCAGACTAAAAAATAAAAAGTTTTAGCTTTTCATTATACTTCACCCCCCCTTCTTATCCACCCTTTGAGCTCCCCCGCCCAACCCCCGAGTGCTCTCACCCCCACCCTTTGTAATGACAACTCTCATCTGGGGTTAAACCCACCACCCTCATCATTTACAAACGAATAAAACTGCCCTGCAGGGAAATGTACGTAATGAGGGCGGGGTTTTGCCACATTGCTGCCCCATTGACAACCGCAGATCTAAACTTGCATCAGATTGGTTATTGGTGGTCACTGCACCTTACCACTGGAAGCTCTGCCTTATTAAACAGCTCCCAAATTCAAATCACAGGCACCACGGTTTGTCCTTGAAGTGATTGTAAACGTTCACATTTAAAAGAAAACGAAAACATTATACTTACTGGCTCTGTAATAGTTTTGCTCAGAGAACCCGATCCTTCTCTTCTAGGGTCCCCAGCTGACACTCTGGGCTCCCCCCCCCCCCCGCTTACTGCCCCCCATAGTAAGAATTTTGCTATGGCGACATTCGGGTGTACTCGCTCCTGAGCTGGAAATGTGTGTCCATAAGCAATGTTCAGCAATGAGAAATCTGCAGGAGACCGCACAATATCCAGATTTTAAATGCCGATTCTTTGGCTGTCTGGCAGGTCCAGCGACTTCAATACTTTTCCAAAGAAAGAATATTACATTTGAAGCTGCAGGATGAGTGCGACAGCCAGACAAGATGCATTTTCAGGATTTCAGCCATTGCTGGCTCTTTCTGTAGGATGAAGTCAGTGAAATCGGTTTCTGAGTTACAAGAACAGTTTTTCTGTTTTAGTGGTGTGATAGAACGTCAATCTTCTTCTCCAATACAAAGGACTGAAGACAATACGCTCCTCTCACAGGCCAGTCCAGATATCATTTCCACACAGAGAGAAAAAAATAATTTTTCTTCCAATGGCGGTTCATGGTAGTGGCCGGGGCTGGGGTTGGTCATGGACGCAGCCGGTTGTGGCTGGTCGTGGCCGGGGCTGGTGCCGGCCGGGGTCGTGGCCGGGGCTGGTGCCGGCCGGGGTCGTGGCCGGGGCTGGTGCCGGCCGGGGTCGTGGCCGGGGCTGGTGCCGGCCGGGGTCGTGGCCGGGGCTGGTGCCGGCCGGGGTCGTGGCCGGGGCTGGTGCCGGCCGGGGTCGTGGCCGGGGCTGGTGCCGGCCGGGGTCGTGGCCGGGGTCGTGGCCGGGGCTGGTGCCGGCCGGGGTCGTGGCCGGGGTCGTGGCCGGGGCTGGTGCCGGCCGGGGTCGTGGCCGGGGCTGGTGCCGGCCGGGGTCTTTGCCGGGGCTGGTGCCGGCCACGGTTGTGGCCGGGGCTGGTGCCGGCCACGGTTGTGGCCGGGGCTGGTGCCGGCCACGGTTGTGGCCGGGGCTGGTGCCGGCCACGGTTGTGGCCGGGGCTGGTGCCGGCCACGGTTGTGGCCGGGGCTGGTGCCGGCCACGGTTGTGACCGGGGCTGGTGCCGGCCACGGTTGTGACCGGGGCTGGTGCCGGCCACGGTTGTGACCGGGGCTGGTGCCGGCCACGGTTGTGACCGGGGCTGGTGCCGGCCACGGTTGTGACCGGGGCTGGTGCCGGCCACGGTTGTGACCGGGGCTGGTGTCGGCCACGGTTGTGGCTGGTCATGGTCATTGCCAGGGCTGGTGTTGGTCGTGGTTGAGGTCATGGCCGGAGTGGAGGCTGGTTGTGGCTGGGATTGATTGCGGTTGTTGCTTGGGCCGTTTGTCTCTGTGGATGCAGGAATTTGTCTATTTTAACAATTCAATGTCCTTCAAGATACAGGAGCCTCTCTCGCTCCGCTGAATGAAAGCAATGGTGTATAATATACAATGTGACATTCCAGTCATCTATGAATATTTGTCATAACTTTTACTGAAGATCCATGTTTGGGGGGGGTTGAACTTGCAGTAATGTTTGCAAAAATCAGATTCAAATAAAAAAATAATCAGGTTTTTATTTTTTTATTTTAAAAATCATTGATTTTTATCCACCCCGATCTGCTGCAGCTGTAATTTTCTGTAAAATGCAATATGGCCACCAGGAGGCTCTGTACATAGATGGTATACCCCCAAAAAATGTCCTTTCCTGCTTGTGTGATTGGCTGCACTAAGATACAAGTCAGATTTTGGGCATCCCCTGCAACACAAATGTCATTTTTGGTGAGATCCTCCCAAAAGGGAAACCATGTCTAAAGGGATGCAGACCCTGCCACTTTCCTCAGAGCCCTGCAGGTGCAGGTGCAGCAGCTGATTGATAATGATAAAGTCACTCCCATTCACATTGCACATGGACACAGGGATTTCTTCAGAATAACAAAAGGAAGGAATCTGCTACAAAGTTTGCTACAATCCCCGCAATGTACAGAGATGACCCAGAAGAAGCGGAGTTTTTCCAAAAGCAGCCCAAACACACCATTTCCTTTCCTACGTGCTGCGATCGCAGATCATATTCTGTATGAAGCTCCCTCAGCTGTGTGATTGCAACTGAACGAACAAAAAGCAGCAGGTCAGACTTCAGTGAGACTTCCATTCACAGACATCCATTGCGAAGGTTGGAGCGTTCTTCAATGATTTGGACGGACAGTTATCAGGTAAGGCGGCCATAGACGGCAGGGGTAATTTCATGTAACAAACACACACTATGTTAGTCGACTAAAACTAAATATAACATCAAAATGAACCCCGCTAGAGGCCCGGACACAGGAATGAGGGGCGATTACTGAATGGCGTACTTCTCCTGTAGCCCATCCTGTCTGGTGGTAAGTCGGCTACGTAAGGCGAGCCCCGCAGTGGCCAAGCTGTCAGTCTGCCGTCACATGAAGGATGACGAAGGCGGCAATAGTAGGCCGTCATGGTGAGCGGAAATTTCTGGATGAATCCGAAAACATCGGGGGAATTTCCTGACGATTCGTTGGCAGATGGCAGGTGAGCGGCAGAGCGGAGTCGTGTGGCTTCAAATACCTACAGATGGAGGAAGAGAGCCTGAGACAAACACCGCAATCTGGATGGAGAGCGTGCCAAACCACAATGCACGCAACGCAGATATCCCCGGCTACAACGCGGTGAGGTCACGGCTTATTAATGCCCTCCCTCCTGCAGAAGACACATTCCTCGAATCTCTGAAATCTCTCTTTATGACTTGCTGGCACACAGCTAAAATCAGGCTTACAGTGGGTGTTGCCGTAGTTTTGCACAGTTCAAACCTGCACTGAGGTCACAGAAATGGATATTACTTTATACAGATGTGGGGGCTTACCTCGGCCAATGGGGAGCTGTACAATTCCCCGCACCCCCTTCTCTGTATACCTCAACCAATGGGGAGCTGAACACTCCTGCCTGGTCTGCGGTATGGATCCCAACCAGGACACCACCTGCATGGAGTTTGTATGTCCTCCAGGTACTCCGCCTTCCTCCCACACTACACAGGGAGGGTTCATTGTCTCCTGTCTATAGTGGCCCCAGTATGTGTATGCATGCGAGAACAGGAGCTGACAATCTAAGGTTCCCAAGGGCTGTGAATGCACATTTCATAAAGAGCTGCTGTACAGGTTCACATTCTCCGCTCCTCGAAGTTCCATCTTGAAGAAGGCTGCTCAATGAGCGCCCCCAACTCCGTATACCTCGGCCAATGGGGAGCTGTACAATTCCCCGCACCCCCTTCTCTGTATACCTCAACCAATGGGGAGCTGTACCATCCCCTGCACACCCTTCTCTGTATACCACAACCAATGGGGAGCTATACAAACCACCGAACCCCCTTCACTGTATACTGGACTAATGGGGAGCTGTACAATCCCCCAAACCCCCTTCTCTGTATACTTCCACCAATAGGGAGCTGTACAATCCCCCGCACCTCTGTATTTGTATAACTCGGCCAATGGGGAGCTGTACATCCCCTGCACCCCCTTCTTTGTATACCTCGACCAATATGGAGCTGTACAATCCCCCGCACTCCCATCTCTATATACCTTGACCAATAGGGAGCTGTACAATTCCCTGTACCCCCCATCTTTGTATACCTCGACCAATGGGGAGCTGTACAATCCCCTGCTCACCCAATGGGGACACTTGTTCCAGTGACAGTCAGAGGCGGGGAAATCGTCCAATGGGGGCACTTGTTGCGGTGACAGCTGTCACATTTCCCTCCTCTGACAGCTGTCACCACAACAGGTGTCCCCATTGGATGATTTCTCTTATAGGCCTGTACTGGAATTCTAAACATAGACTGCAATAAAACACTAAAAACATAACATCTTTACTCTTCCCCTCACCTATGAAGAAGTGCTCTGGCTGGAGGTATAATGGGATGGGGAGGAGCGCTCTGGCTGGAGGTATAATGCAGCAGGGAGGAGCGCTCTGGCTGGAGGTATAATGCGGCGGAGGGGAGAGCTCTGGCTGGAGGTATAATGGGGTGGGGAGGAGCGCTCTGGCTGGAGGTATAATGGGGCGGGGAGGAGCGCTCTGGCTGGAGGTATAATGGGGTGGGGAGGAGAGCTCTGGCATGCGGTATAATGGGGCGGGGAGGAGCGCTCTGGCTGGAGGTACAATGGGGTGGGGAGGAGCGCTCTGGCTGGAGGTACAATGGGGCGGGGAGGAGCGCTCTGGCTGGAGGTATAATGGGGCGGGGAGGAGCGCTCTGGCTGGAGGTATAATGGGGTGGGGAGGAGAGCTCTGGCTGGAGGTATAATGGGGTGGGGAGGAGTGCACTGGCTGGAGGTACAATGGGGCGGGGAGGAGCGCTCTGGCTGGAGGTATAATGGGGCGGGGAGGAGCGCTCTGGCTGGAGGTATAATGGGGTGGGGAGGAGCGCACTGGCTGGAGGCACAATGGGGCGGGGAGGAGAGCTCTGGCATGCGGTATAATGGGGCGGGGAGGAGCGCTCTGGCTGGAAGTATAATGGGGCGGGGAAGAGCGCTCTGGTTGGAGGTATAATGGGGCGGGGAGGAGCGCTCTGGCTGGAGGTATAATGGGGCGGGGAGGAGCGCTCTGGCTGGAGGTATAATGGGGCGGGGAGGAGCGCTCTGGCTGGAGGTATAATGGGGCGGGGAGGAGCCTCCTGGCTGGAGGTATAATGGGGCGGGGAGGAGCCTCCTGGCTGGAGGTATAATGGGGCGGGGAGGAGCCTCCTGGCTGGAGGTATAATGGGGCGGGGAGGAGCCTCCTAGCTGGAGGTATAATGGGGCGGGGAGGAGCCTCCTGGCTGGAGGTATAATGGGGCGGGGAGGAGCCTCCTGGCTGGAGGTATAATGGGGCGGGGAGGAGCCTCCTGGCTGGAGGTATAATGGGGCGGGGAGGAGCCTCCTGGCTGGAGGTATAATGGGGCGGGGAGGAGCCTCCTGGCTGGAGGTATAATGGGGCGGGGAGGAGCCTCCTAGCTGGAGGTATAATGGGGCGGGGAGGAGCCTCCTAGCTGGAGGTATAATGGGGCGGGGAGGAGCCTCCTAGCTGGAGGTATAATGGGGCGGGGAGGAGCGCACTGGCAGAAGGTACAATGGGCCGGGGAGGGTGCACTGGCTGGAGATATAATGGTTCGGGGGAGGAGCGCACTGGCTGAAGGTATAATGGGACAGGGAGGAGCACTCTGGCTCGAGGTATAATGGGGTGGAGAGAAGCGCCCTGGCTGGGGTACAATGGGGCGGAGAGGAGCGCTCTGGCTGGAGGTACAATGGAAAGAGGAGGAGCACTCTGGCTGGAGGTATAATGCAAAGAGGAGGAGCGTTCTGGCTCTAGGTATAATAGGGCGAAGAGGAGCGCTCTGGCTGGAAAAATAATAGGGCGAAGAGGAGCGCTCTGGCTGGAGGTATAATAGGGCAAAGAGGAGCGCTCTGGCTGGAGGTATAATAGGGCGAAGAGGAGCGCTCTGGCTGGAGGTATAATAGGGCGAAGAGGAGCGCTCTGACTGGAGGTATAATAGGGCGAAGAGGAGCGCTCTGACTGGAGGTATAATAGGGCGAAGAGGAGCGCTCTGGCTGGAGGTATAATAGGGCAAAGAGGAGCGCTCTGGCTGGAGGTATAATAGGGCAAAGAGGAGCGCTCTGGCTGGAGGTATAATAGGGCGAAGAGGAGCGCTCTGGCTGGAGGTATAATAGGGCGAAGAGGAGCGCTCTGGCTGGAGGTATAATAGGGTAAAGAGGAGCGCTCTGGCTGGAGGTATAATAGGGCGAAGAGGAGCGCTCTGGCTGGAGGTATAATAGGGCGAAGAGGAGCGCTCTGGCTGGAGGTATAATAGAGCGAAGAAGAGCGCTCTGGCTGGAGGTAATAGGGCGGAGAGGAGCGATCTGGCTGGAGGTATAATAGAGCGAAGAAGAGCGCTCTGGCTGGAGGTAATAGGGCGGAGAGGAGCGATCTGGCTGGAGGTAATAGGGCGGAGAGGAGTGATCTGGCTGGAGGTACAATGGGGCGGAGGGGACCGTGAACATCCTGTACCTTCCTGAAGCTGTGTGTGAAGTAGATGGAGAGAGTCGGGAAGCTGTGTGTGAAGTAGATGGAGAGGAAAGCCGGATTCTTCACAAGGACAAAACTAGGAAGAAGATGAAATGAGAAATATCTATTTATCACTCTCAGCGCCGTGTGCCCCCAGACACCGATACGTGGCCGGATATTACAGATCACAAATATGAGAAAACTTTCATTGCTGAACATTTCCTCCACAATGTATCCCCCGCTCATCGGCAATAATGCGGAGAGGAGAGTGTGAGGAGCGCAGGGCCTGCAGCTGAGACAACTCACCTGTCAATGGAGGAGAGAATGAGAAGTGCCTTTCCTCGCTTCTCATTTATATATACTGTATGTAGCTTTATACTGACCCTGAGCTTTTACAAAGGAACGGCTCCTGACACACAGGAGGATGGGGAGCAGTATAAACAGGCAGATGAGCTGTGTTTTTACTGCCCCTGACAGCCCACCTACCAGCACCTGCTGAGGTATGTGCACATTGCCTCAAGCTTTGCATCGCAGTGCAGCAGTTAGCGGTTCTTCATAGCATCTGAGCACCACAAGCCAAAAAACACAATTGAATTAATTTTTAATTAAAAAATTACAACTTCTGAACACCACTGCTACAGTAAGGGGCCCAAATTCAGCCAATCTCAGCCAGGGATTCCTAAAGCCACCTTGGACAGACCTCCCACACTGACCGCTGATGGAAAGATTTTAGTGGGGACTCCTGGGGACCCAGAAATACATTCTACACTCTCACTGGGGTAGGAAGGTGGTGAATGTCTCCCATTTGCTCTGCCTGTGAAGATACACGACCTACCGTGAGCAATCACCTACCTATGTCCAGGTGACACATCCCCCAACCAACTCATGGGGAGGACTGCTGAGTGATGGTCCATACAATGGAAGAGTTCCTCTATGACCACAGCCAAGGAGAATATTACCTTGCCACAAAAAAAAAAAAAATGAAAAGGGGACCCAACTCTGACAGATCCTGACCAATCAGTGCCTACCATTGTCAGAATTATGGAGAATACTCGCTCCGGGGCTGTGTTCTGTATTGCATTCTCCAGGAATGACATCACCACCACCGGGCCCGGTGACTGGAACAGCAGCTGTGCACGCAACGATGCTGGGAAAAAATTTGGGCCCAATTCCACGTTATCTTCTTTCTGGGAGGGAAGACACGAAACGCTCCTTCATACATGGAAGTCCTGAGAAGGACCATGGGCCCCAGTAGGAGAATAATGAAGGGAGGTGTAGCAAAACTAAGTCCAAGGAAGTAGGTGCTATGAAGGGAACCGGTTACTTGGCCTAAAGGCACATTATCTGTTTGTGAACACGTGACCAACATATCCACATGAGCTTGATGGACATCCAACTCCAAAGTCATGGCAATTAATATGGAGTCCATAGCTCCTCAACCCCACCCATCACACTGTGTGACTATAACATCTCCCACTCTTCTGAGAAGACTTCCCACAAGATTGTGGAGAGTGGAGGTGTCGGTGGGAATTTGTCACATCTGTGAGATGGCTGAGAAGACCCGACTCACAATTGGCATTGCGATTCCTCCCAAGGGGGAGCGGCAGGGATGAGGCCAGGGGGAGCGGCAGGGATGAGGCCAGGGGGAGCGGCAGGGATGAGGCCAGGGGGAGCGGCAGGGATGAGGCCAGGACACTGAAGTTCCTCCACACCAAACTCAAACTGGTCACCCCATGCACCACCACAGAGCCTATCCTCCTCCGTCTACACATACTAACAGCCCTGAAGAAGGGGGAGAGCTTATTCCCCGAAATGAGTTGACTAAATCTGTACACTCATTTTTTCAATAAAATATTGTAATCCTTCCATTACACCTGGCGTTCCTCTCTCCCTATCCAGCTGAGCTGCTAAGTCACTGCTGAGAGGGAGGAGCAGGGTGAGCAGAGCTGCTGAGAGGGAGGAGCAGGGTGAGCAGAGCTGCTGAGAGGGAGGAGCAGAGCTGCTGAGAGGGAGGAGCAGGGTGAGCAGAGCTGCTGAGAGGGAGGAGCAGGGTGAGCAGAGCTGCTGAGAGGGAGGAGCAGGGTGAGCAGAGCTGCTGAGAGGGAGGAGCAGGGTGAGCAGAGCTGCTGAGAGGGAGGAGCAGAGCTGCTGAGAGGGAGGAGCAGAGCTGCTGAGAGGGAGGAGCAGAGCTGCTGAGAGGGAGGAGCAGAGCTGCTGAGAGGGAGGAGCAGGGTGAGCAGAGCTGCTGAGAGGGAAGAGGAGCAGGGTGAGCAGAGCTGCTGAGAGGGAAGAGGAGCAGGGTGTGGAGAGCTGCTGAGAGGGAAGAGGAGCAAGGTGTGCAGAGCTGCCGAGTGGGAGGAGCAGGGTGAGCAGAGCTGCTGAAGAGGAGCAGCAGGGTGAGCAGAGCTGCTGAGAGGGGGATCAGAGCTAAGTCACTGCTGGGAGGGAGGAGCAGGGTGAGTCACTGAGGGGGAAACTTAGCTGCTGATTTAGTGCTGGGAAAGAGCAGCAGGAAAAGTTTGTCACTGCTCAGAGGGAGAGGTAGGGAGAAATAACCTGCCGAGTCACTTCTGGGGGAGGGGACAGAGTTAGTGGAGCTGCCAAGAAAGAAGCAGAGATGTTAAGTCTGCTCTTTTGAATAGGTATATATTTAAATGCCAAAAAAGCCAGCCAGAGGTTCCCTTTACTTATCACAGGGAGTACACAGGCCTCCAAATAGGAGTGCTGTCCTCCCCCTTCCCTCCTAGTCTTCCATCCCCGGCTCCTGGAATTAGTTCGCTGTGGAGCAGTTCTCCTGACCTTATTAATACCCTCTTCTGAAATTAGATGTTTGTTTTGAAAGTGAGCAAGATTACAATCATTTGGATGCTTTGGGTGCCAATTATAGGCGAACGCACAGCGCCGGATGCAGGTCTTCGTAGCCGAGAAATAAATGAGCTCTCACTGAATTCTCAGAGCTCATAATTAGGTAATGCTCAGTGAAAACTCTCCCTCCCCCATACATATGCATGGATGGGAAATGGAGCAGCGGGTGGATAGCAGGGAACAGCGGCTCGGGACGGACACAGAACCACCTTAGTAACGCCACAAGAGAGGTGTGAAGAAGGAAATTCTGAGAAACCGCAGCAGCACAATGAGAACTCCATTTTTCTTGTTCATAAAGATGGAAAGCCCGAGGCGGTGCAGGAGAAGGAGTCTGTAAATCATAGAAACAGCAAAACTCTCCTGACAACAATTCTTTGTATGAAATAATTATCCCCCGCGCAGCCGATATACATCAGGCCTGAGATATGGAACCGCCGAGCAGGAAGAACTCTGGATCAGGCCCCTCACCTTCCAAGAACTGAAGAGCAATAGACGGCCAAACCTGGAGGATGGATGCCTACGTCTGAGGAGAGGGGTCTCTAAACTTTATAAAGACAGGGGCACTTAACTGTCCTTCAGACTTCAGGGAAGAGGGGGGCAGACTGTGGCCAGAGGGAGTAGAAAAATTCCTGGAGTCAGTTGGAATCATTTGTGTCAGTGGGAGCTATAGTGCCCCATCATTAGTATCAGTGGGAGGAGCTCTGCCCAACATCAGACATTACAGAGGGGGTCACAGGTCGGAAATCACGAGGGACATTACAAAGGGGGTCCCAGGTTGGAAATCATGGGGGAAAGTTACAAAGAGGGTCACAGCTTGGAAATCACGGGAGACATTATAGAGGGGGTACCAGGTTAGAAATTACAAAGGGGGGGTCACAGCTTGTAAGTCATGGTGGACATTACAAAAGGGGTCACAGCTTGGAATTCATGAGGGACATTACAAAGTGGGTAACAGCTTGTAAATCACAGGGGGAATTACAAAGGGGTCAAAGGTTGGAAATCACAGGGGGACATTACAAAGGGGGTCACAGCTTGTAAATTACAGGGGACATTACAAAGAGGGGGGTCACAGCTTGTAAATTATGGGGGACATTACAAAGGGGGGGGTCACAGGTTGGAAATCATGGGGGAAGTTACAAAGGGGGTCACAGGTTGGAAATCACAGAGGACACTACAAAGGGGGTCACCACTTGTAAGTTATGGGGGACATTACAAAGAGGGGGTCACAGGTTGGAAATTACAGGGGACAATACAAAAAAGGGGGGGGGGGTCACAGGTTTTGAAATCATGGGGGACATTACAAAAGAGGGTGTCACAGGTTGGAAATCACGGGGAGACATACAAAGGGGGTCACAGCTTGTAAATTACGGGGAAAGAGGGGGGGTCACAGCTTGGAAATCCCCGGGGACATTACAAAGGGAGGGTCACAGGGTGGAAATCATGAGGGACATTACACTGGGAGCCACAGGTTGGAAATCATGAGGGACATTACACAGGGAGTCACAGGTTAGAAATCATGGGGGTATTCAAATGGGGTCACAGCTTGGAAATTACAGGGGGACATCCTGCAGGTGGAGCCCCAGGGAGGTACATTAAGCAGGTGTCGGATTCTACACAGAGCTTACATTAGATTGCGTCACCTTCAGACAAATAAAAGTAGAAATGATCCTGTAAATGTCAGCAGATTTTACGTGCAGAGCATTCTGCCTCTTGCTGACACATTCACATTCCATGCACGACTGAATTTACACAATCTGCCCACATGGCAGCGCTACGCCAATTCTGCAATTCCAGGCAGAGAGATGGAGGGGGAGGGGGTGCTCAAGGCCACTTACAGCAGTACAAAGGGTTCAGTGATGTACAATTCATCCCGTATGTCCTTCCTGGTTAGTCTCAGGTTATACATTACAGATGAAATTCTGAAAACTGCACTGAATCAGTCGGGAAAGTAGTGTACCTGTGCTCACACTTACAGCAGATAGGAGGCGCTATTCATCTAGAGGACCACGACCCCCCCCCTGAAATCTAACCTTCCCATGACATTTTAGCTACTCTGCCATGCAACATTGTCCCAAAAATAATTTTATATCATTACTTTGAGACAAAGAGAGCTTGGTGAAAAGGTTATAAATGATCCCCCAATCAAATAAATGAACCCATACCCCCTTGAATCTGCGGCTTTCTACAATCCCTCCTATTCATTAAGTTCTCCATTGTAAGAGAAATGGGCGGGCCTTCGAATGCAAACACAGGAAGTGTCCACATTTGTGATTGCCAACAGGAATGTTTGGAGGCAGGTGTGGGGTGGGGCTAAGCTCTCCCCTGCATAAACTGCCCAAGATTTGTATTAGAGCGTCCGGATCCCCACTGGAAGTTCCCGACTTTGCATGCGTTGCACATGTCTGCTGTGGGTCAGTATGAGTTCCTGTGTGCTTCCAATGCAACCCCTCCCCCCCCAATACACTACCCTTACCTTTAGCCCCCCCCTCCCAGGGACTCTTCCCTTTCCTTCACACCCCCCCCAATAGACTTCCCTTACCCCCCCAGAAACTCTTCCCCTCCCTTCTACCCCCCCGCCCCCATAGACTTCCCTTTCCTTTACCCCCCAAATATATTTCCCTTTCCTCTACATCCCCCCCCCCCCCCCCCCATAGACTTCCCTTTCCTTTACCCCCCAAATATATTTCCCTTTCCTCTACATCCCCCCCATACACTTATTACCTGGACACATTACTCCCTACATACATACAGGAGTAACATGTAACATACTGCAAAAAGGTGAACTTGGCCTTAAGGCCCCTTCCACACAATCTGACCAATCGGATCCGCCTGTCCGTTTTTTTTTAGGCGGCTCCGGGCCACCCCTTGACTTCTATGGGGAGGCGGATGTCAGCGGATATGTGTCCGCTGACACCTGCCTGGCATCCGATAAGATCCGCTAAAAACAGACATATGGCTATACGTTCGCCATACGTCCAGCAGGTCGGATCGGATGAAAACCGTCAGGCTGTCCGTTTTCATCCGATCTCCAAATAGCGGAGAGCGGGACTCTGACAGGTCCGTCTCAGCGCAGTGAGCGGAGACGGACCTGTTAACCGCCTGCTCATCGGGGGATCAACAAACCGATCCCCCGCTGAGCAGGCGGAGTCTGTCAAAACGGATCCGCCCCGTGTGAAAGGGGCCTTAAACAACAGAAATTTTCCACTTTTATCATTTTGGAAAACAAATAATAATAATTAAAAAAAATAATAATAAGCCAGCTAAATGCAGTTCAATTAGGATAAGAGCTCAGTGTGTCTTACCTCCAGCTCCTGCTCCCTCTGCAGAGCAAACTGCTTGAAAGACTTGACGATGAGCCCTGCGTTGGAGCAATCGTAGACGAAGATGGAGGGGCTGCCCATCCAGGTCTGCAGGTCATATATGGAGAGCGGGATGTACTGTGTGTAATTCTACAACAAAGAAGAAGAAAGTAATTGGTAAGTTATCTGCTTCCCAACCAACATAAAGAGAGCTCACTGGTGCGGAGGAATCAGACATAGCGGATCAGCCGCAGCTGGCTGTCCCAAGAGTCCTCCCGGGTTTATCCCTCTGACTGCCACGAAGCATGCCGGGTGTGCCGGACATGCACACTATACAGTGGATATAAAAAGTCTACACACCCCTGTTAAAATGTCAGGTTTCTGTGATGTAAAAAAATGATAAATCATTTCAGAACTTTTTCCACCTTTAATGTGACCTACAAACTGTACAACTCAGTTGAACAACAAACTGAAATCTGTTAGATGGAGGGAAGTGAAAATAAAAAACTAAAATAATATGGTTGCCTTAATTGTGCACACCCTTAAACTAATACTTTGTTGAAGTACCCTTTGATTTTATTACAGCGCTCTGTCTTTTTGGGTACGAGTCTCTCAGCATGGCACATCTTGCCCACTCTTCTCTGCAAAAACATTCCAAATCCGTCAGATTGCGAGGGCATCTCCTGTGCACAGCCCTCTTCAGATCACCTCACAGCTTTTCAATGGGATTCAGGTCTGGGCTCTGGCTGGGCCATTCCGAAACTTTAATCTTCTTCTGGTGAAGCCATTCCTTTGTTGATTTGGATGTATGTTTTGGGTCGTTGTCATCCTTTAAGGTGAAGTTCCTCTTCATGTTCAGCTTTCTAGCAGAAGCCTGAAGGTTTTGTGCCAATATTGACTGGTATTTGGAACTGTTCATAATTCCCTCTACCTTGACGAAGGCCCCTGTTCCTGCTGAAGAAAATCATCCCCAAAGCATGATGCTGCCACCACCATGCTTCACGGTGGGTATGGTGTTCTTTTTGTGACGTGCAGTGTTGTTTTTGCCAAACATATCTTTCAGAATTATGGCCAAAAAGTTTAACCTTGGTTTCCTCAGACCATAACACATTTCCCACATACTTTTGGGAGACTTCAGATGTGTTTTTGCTAAATTTGGCCGGGTTTGGGTGTTTTTCTTGGTAAGAAAAGGCTTCTATCTTGCCTCTCTACCCCATAGCCCAGACATATGAAGAATACGGGAGATTTTTGTCACATGTACCACACAGCCAGTACTTGCCGGATATTTCTGCAGCTCCTTTAATGTTGCTGTAGGCCTCTTGGCAGCCTCCCTGACCAGTTTTCTTCTCGTCTTTTCATCACTTTTGAAGGGATGTCCAGTTCTTGGTATTGTCACTGTTGTGCCATATTTTCTCCACTTGATGATGACTGTCTTCACTGTGTTCCATGGTATACCTAATGCCTTGGAAATTCTTTTGTACCCTTCTCTTGACTGATACCTTTTAACAATGAGATCCCTCTGATGCTTTGAAAGCTCTCTGCGGACCATGGCTTTTGCTGTAGGATGCGACTAAGAAAAGGTCAGGAAAGACCTACTAGAACAGCTGACCTTTATTTGGGGCTTGTCAGAGCCACTTTACATAATGGCAGGTGTGTACTGACTCCTATTTAACATGAGATTGAATGTGATGGCTTAATTCTGAACACGGCTAAATCCCGAGTTATAAGAGGGTGTTGCACACTTATGCAACCACATTATTTTATTTTTTTATATTAGAACCAGCCCAGCCCGTCCTGTCAGCGCTGAAGAAGAGAGAAAGCCGCAAGGATTTCAAATCCCTGCACTGGTAAAGCGGCGACCTGATGTCTCACAGCAGGTGATCGCGGAACTCAGGTACAGCGGGACCGGGGGGGGGGGGTTTAGTGCCACGATCACCCCGCTGTACCTGAGTCCCGCGATCACCTGCTGTGAGACATGCCTCCTCACACTTTAACCACTTCAGCTCCGGAAGGTTTACCCCCTTCATGACCAGGCCATTTTCTTGCAATACGGCACTGTATTACTTTAATTGAAAATTGCGCGGTCATGCGACACTGTACCCAAATAAAATCGATGTCCTTTTTACTTTTTTTTTTTTTTTTTTTTTTTTTTAACTTTCTCCTATAAAACTTACCAAAAAGAAATAAATAATTAACTTAAAAAAAAAAAAAATCAAATTTCTTCATAAATTTAGGTCGATGTGTATTCTGCTACATATTTTTGTTAAAAAAATCCCAATAAGTGTATATTGATTGGTTTACACAAAAGTTATAGTGTCTACAAACTATGGGATATTTTTATGGAAATTTTTTTTTTTTTTTTAACTAGTAATGGCAGCGATCAGCAACTTATAGAGGGACTGCGCCCATTGCGGCGTGCAAATCGGACAACAGGCGACACTTTTGACACTTTTTTGGTGACCATTGCTAAATAATATGCACCGTCACTGTACTAACGACACTGGCAGGGAAGGAGTTAACATCAGGTGCAATCAAAGTGTTGTGTCCCTAGGGAGAGTTTTCGAACTGTAGGGGAGGTGCTTGTACTGTAAGGCAACAGAGATCCGCGGTCCTGCTTAGCAGAAACACAAGATCTGACTTCTGTCACAGAACGGCGATCTGCCTTGTTGACATAGGAAAACCGCCTTTCTGTCTTCCTCAGGAACAATCGGCGGGTCCCGGTGGAAATCGGGTCTGCCAGACCCGCTGATTGGCTCCCGCTGTGACCAATCACAGCGGGGAGCTGGTTGCCGGCGGCGCACGTGTGCACCCCAGACCAGAGAGAGCGAAATCATGTACAGGTATGTGATTTCGCACAGAGAGGCGGCCACACTGCAGTAAATGTACGTAGGGGGCGGTCCAGAAGTGGTTAACCACAGTGTTGTCACCTCACAATAGGAAGTGTCTGAACCTCCCCCTCCATGGCAGGATCACCAGAGAATAGGGTCATGAAAGCTGAAGATTTGAAAAGTTTAAGAACATTTTGAAATGACGCTAACATGCTAAAACTTATGAGATTTCATCGACTTGGGTCTAGCAAAAGTGTGATTGTACTGTACTATTCATATGAGTCTGAGTGTAATAGGCCAAGAAGCGCGCCAAATGAAAAGTCCATGAGAGTTAAACGTTTTTTATTGTTCAACTGGTTACAACAAGCAGGTTGAAAGACATCCAACGCGTTTCAGGGGCCCCGTAATCCTCCATCAGGGCTGGGTGAAATGGCAGAATATTACTCAACACTTCGACACGGACTGCGGTATATAACATCCTCTGTCTGCATGTCAGTCGGCTTAGGAGAACTTTGGAGTCCATTTGATAATCAGCCTTCGCCCAGCCCTGATGAAGATTGAGTGGCCCGTGAAATGCGTTTGCTGTCTTTTGTCTCATTTGTTGTACCCAGTCGAAAGGGTGAAAGTCCTCTTCTGGGGGGGTCCTCATCTTTGTGGTGGGCTGCCCAATGCAGGGTCATTGTCTGCAATGTGATAACCCGTGGAAGTCCATCTCCAGCACCCCTCTACCACCTACCTCTTAGCCATTCATATTAATGGCACCCCGACGCACCTTGCCCAAGGACAGGCATTGCAGCTTGCCAAATTTGGTGCTGCTTCAGCACAGCGCAATGCACATCAGTGAGTTGACATGCATGGAGCTCAGTAAGAGTGTTGGGGTTCCATTTAAACCAAATGGTAGCAGATGGTAGCGGTGCATCTAATGCGAGGAACTGCGTGTTACCAGACCCCGGGGGAGACGCCTCCATTCTACATCGCAGAGACCGGACCATACACACAATCAGTACAAAGTCGAGTTCTATAAACAAAATGAAATGAAGTTCTTCCCTGATCCTGACTGGAGAGGAAAGTCTGAATTTATCATGCAAATGGCGCAGTGAGTTAATGGGAATTTATAAAACAAACAGTGACAGCGCTGAGGAGCAGAACTCACATTTCTCCACGTTTTAATTAACTGAAACATCCAGGCAGAACAGAACTCACCGCAAAAATCAAGGGTAACCCTTCATGGAACAGAAGTGAATTGGATGGAGATTGCCAGTAAACACAACTGCACACCTCATATACAGGCCGAGCCAGTGACACCGTACAATACAGAGAAACGCAGGCTGAGCCAGTGACACCGTACAATACAGAGCTAAATGCAGGCTGAGCCAGTGACACCGTACAATACGGAGATAAACGCAAGCTAAGCCAGAGAAAAAAACGCAGGCTGAGCCAGTGACACCGTACAATGCAGAGCTAAACGCAGGCTGAGCCAGTGACACCGTACAATGCAGAGAAACGCAGGCTGAGCCAGTGACACCGTACAATACAGAGATAAAAGCAAGCTAAGCCAGTGACACTGGACAATACAGAGAAAAAAAAAACGCAGGCTGAGCCAGTGACACTGTACAATACAGAGATAAACGCAGGCTGAGCCAGTGACACCGTACAATACAGAGATAAACGCAGGCTGAGCCAGTGACACTGTACAATACAGAGATAAACGCAGGCTGAGCCAGTGACACCGTACAATACAGAGATAAACGCAGGCTGAGCCAGTGACACCGTACAATACAGAGATAAACGCAGGCTGAGCCAGTGACACCATACAATACAGAGATAAATGCAGGCTGAGCCAGTGACACCGTACAATACAGAGAAAAAAATCGCAGGGTGAGCCAGTGACACCGTACAATACAGCGATAAATGCAGGCTGAGCCAGTGACACATACAGTACAGAGATAAACGCAGGCTGAGCCAGTGACACCGTACAATACAGAGATAAATGCAGGCTGAGCCAGTGACACCGTACAATACAGAGATAAAAAAACGCAGGCGGAGCCAGTGACACACCGTACAATACAGAGAAACGCAGGCTGAGCCAGTGACACCATACAATACAGAAAAAAAAAACGCAGGCTGAGCCAGTGACACCGTACAACACAGAGAAACGCAGGTCGAGCCAGTGACACCGTAAAATACAGAGATAAAAGCAAGCTAAGCCAGTGACACTGTACAATACAGAGCAAAAAACGCAGGCTGAGCCAGTGACACCGTACAATACAGAGATAAACGCAGGCCGAGCCAGTGACACCGTACAATACAGAGATAAAAGCAAGCTAAGCCAGTGACATCGTACAACACAGAGAAACGCAGGCTGAGCCAGTGACACCATACAATACAGAGAAACGCAGGCTGAGCCAGTGACACATACAGTACAGAGATAAACGCAGGCTGAGCCAGTGACACATACAGTACAGAGATAAACGCAGGCTGAGCCAGTGACATCGTACAATACAGAGAAAAAAAAACGCAGGCTGAGCCAGTGACACCGTGCAATACAGAGATAAACGCAGGCTGAGCCAGTGACACCATACAATACAGAGAAACGCAGGCTGAGCCAGTGACACCATACAATACAGAAAAAAAAAAAAAAAAAACGCAGGGTGAGCCAGTGACACCGTACAATACAGCGATAAAAGCAGGCTGAGCCAGTGACACCGTACAATACAGAGAAAAAAAAAAAAACGCAGGGTGAGCCAGTGACACCGTACAATACAGCGATAAAAGCAGGCTGAGCCAGTGACACCGTAAAATACAGAGAAAAATGCAGGCTGAGCCAGTGACACCGTACAATACGGAGATAGATGTATGTCCACTCAGGTCTGTATATGGAGATGAATAGGAGACAACACACAATATAAAAGTAAAAATTATATATATATATATATATATATATATATATATATATATATATATATATATATATATATATATATATATATATACACACACACATCTATATCCAAAACTGGAGAAAAGTGAATGAATCAAAAGCCAACCTCACAAACGTTCCTATGTCAGCCGGGCGCCTTTCCAAAACCTTGCCGGTGTCTAACCCGGTGAAGCTAGCGGTCTATAACTCGGGTCTATGAATACTCGCCCATGTCCTGTACTGTAAAAGCCAAACTTCAGCTGGAAATTCCTGCAGCAGTCCTCTGGTGATCTCCACCTGCTTCTGGGTGGTGAGGAGGTGACACCACCACAAACCTGAAAAGCATCCTGTGAATGGCGCCCGTGCCAAAAACGGCTGACCTCCGGTGTTCACAATGCATAAGCCGCTCCGCTCAGCACGAGACCCGGAAGATGGTGGAGAGTGTTGGGGATTTCCAGTGGCGTCGGCCAGGTATGTCATATACATATATACAGCGGGTAAAATAATTATTGAACACATCACTATTTTTCTAGGTAAAGCTATTGGTAAAGGTGCTATTAACATGAAAATGTTCACCACATGTGGGTAACCACCCATGCAATCCATACATACAAAGACACCAAAACAAATAAGTTCAGAAATTAAAGTTATGTGTAATAAAATGGAATGACACAGGGAAAAAGTATTGAACGCATGAAGAAAGGGAGGTGCAAAAAGGCATGGAAAGCCAAGACACCAGCTGAAATCTATCAGTAATTAGAAAGCAATCCTGCCCCTTGTCAGTGCAAATTGATGATGGGTAAAAGCAAAGAGCTCTCTCCAGACCTTTGCAACCTTATTGTTGCAAAACATACTGATGGCATTGGTTACAGAAGGATTTCTAAACTTCTGAATGTTCCAGTGAGCACTGTTGGGGCCATATTCTGGAAGTGGAAAGAACATCATTTCACCATAAACCGGCCACGACCAGGTGCTCCTCGAGTGAAAAGAATTATCAGAAGAGTTGTCCAAGAGCCAAGGACCACTTGTGGAGAGCTTCAGAAAGACCTGGAATTAGCAGGTACACAATTAGTAATGCACCCATCATGGTCTGTACGCACGCTCACCATGCAAGACTCCATTGCTAAAGAAAAAGCATGTTGAAGATTGTTTAAATGTTTGCTGAACAACATTTAGACAAGCCTATGAAATACTGTGAGAATATAGTCTGGTCAGACGAGACCAAAATTGATCTCTTTGGATGCCATAATACACACCATGTTTGGACATCAAATGGCACACCATCCCAAAAGGGGGTGGAGGTGGGAACATCATGGTGGGGGTGGGGCTGTTTTTTTAGCATACGGTACTGGCAAACTTCATATCAATATGAATGGCGATAAAAATCTGCAGCCATCTACCAGGATGATGAAGATGAAACGAGGGCGGACATTTCAGGAAGACAATGATCCCAAAACACAAAACCAAGGAAACTCAATTGGTTTCAAAGAAAGAAAATAAAGCTGCTAGAATGGCCCCGGCCAATCACCTGACTTGAATCCAATAGAAAATCTATGGGAAGAACTAAAGATCAGAGTTCATAGAAGAGGCCCACGGGACCTTCAAGATTTGAAGACTGTTTGTGTGGAAGAACGGGCCGAAATCTCACCTGAGCCACGCATGTGACTAGTTTCTCCATACAGGAGGCGTCTTGAAGCTGTCATTACCAACAAAGGATTTTGTACCAAGTATTAAATACATTTCAGTTGGCGCGTTCAATACTTTTCCCTGTGTCCTTCCATTTTATTACACAGAACTTCATTTCTGAACTTATTTGTTTTGGTGTCCTTGTATGTATGGATTGCATGGGATGTTACCGACATGTGGTGACAATTTCACGTCAATAGCACCTTTACCAATATATTTACCTAGAAAAATGGTGACGTGTTCAATACTTATGATGGAAATCTTATAACATCAAATACCTTCAGCTTTGTTTACTAGGAAACCTCACAAAATAAATGTGGGTAAAGCTAGAGGAGGAAAGGAGGTCACCGGAGGAGACAAGGAGGAAGAAAGGGGATGCCGGAGGAGAATTGGGGACACTGGGGACAAGGAAGAGGAAAGGGGGGCGCCGGGGGGTGCCACAGGAGACAAGGAAGAGAAAAGGGGGCTAGAAGAGACAAGGAAGAGAAAAGGGGGCTAGAAGAGACAAGGAAGAGAAAAGGGGGCTAGAAGAGACAAGGAAGAGAAAAGGGGGCTAGAAGAGACAAGGAAGAGAAAAGGGGGCTAGAAGAGACAAGGAAGAGAAAAGGGGGCTAGAAGAGACAAGGAAGAGAAAAGGGGGCTAGAAGAGACAAGGAAGAGAAAAGGGGGCTAGAAGAGACAAGGAAGAGAAAAGGGGGCTAGAAGAGACAAGGAAGAGAAAAGGGGGCTAGAAGAGACAAGGAAGAGAAAAGGGGGACGCCAGGAGGAGGAAAAGGGGGACGCCAGGAGGAGGAAAAGGGGGACGCCAGGAGGAGGAAAAGGGGGACGCCAGGAGGAGGAAAAGGGGGACGCCAGGAGGAGGAAAAGGGGGACGCCAGGAGGAGGAAAAGGGGGACGCCAGGAGGAGGAAAAGGGGGACGCCAGGAGGAGGAAAAGGGGGACGCCAGGAGGAGGAAAAGGGGGACGCCAGGAGGAGGAAAAGGGGGACGCCAGGAGGAGGAAAAGGGGGACGCCAGGAGGAGGAAAAGGGGGACGCCAGGAGGAGGAAAAGGGGGACGCCAGGAGGAGGAAAAGGGGGACGCCAGGAGGAGGAAAAGGGGGACGCCAGGAGGAGGAAAAGGGGGACGCCAGGAGGAGGAAAAGGGGGACGCCAGGAGGAGGAAAAGGGGGACGCCAGGAGGAGGAAAAGGGGACGCCAGGAGGAGGAAAAGGGGACGCCAGGAGGAGGAAAAGGGGACGCCAGGAGGAGGAAAAGGGGACGCCAGGTGGAGGAAAAGGGGATGCCAGGAGGAGGAAAAGGGGATGCCAGGAGGAGGAAAAGGGGACGCCAGGAGGAGGAAAAGGGGGCGCAGGAAAGGGGGGCGCCAGTGGAGGAAAGAGGGGAATATATGTTTTTCATTTAATAAGGTAAGGGGGACACTGGAGAAGAAAAAGGGGATGCTGAAGGGAGAAACAGGGACACTGGAGGAGGTAATGGGGACAGAGGGCTTTGGTTCCTAATGAAGGACAGTCCATACTCATCAAGGACAGTCCAAACCATATTCTTCGTATAGAAGACTAACGTGATAGTTCCTTATTATTCTGCACACTGAACTTCATATTCCATGTTTAGCTGCACTGTTTTTCTTAATAAATCTATAAGTATATGAAGCCCATGGGGCCTGGAAGTAAGCCGCTGCACGGCCAGCCATGGAAGGGTTAACCCCCCCGCACGTTGTGCAATAGAGAAGACCATAATCTGATTAGCGCTGCTGATGCCTTTTGAAGGCAGCAGAAGGATTAGTGTGCAATAAGCGCTCTCTTAAGAGACGCGCCACCAGCGTTTTACTGTGACTTTCAAAGACTTGGAGCCTTGGCTCGGCACAGCCGCCATGCCACCCGGGAAATCAGAGGGGACGAGGCGGCAGTACAGGAATGAGGCTGGGAGAATCTGGATAAAGTAGGATTTACAATCACAAGAAATGCAAACACTCCAACACACTCTCAGACAAATTGCTTCATGTATTATATTAGGGAAGAGCGGGCCGGGGGAGGGGAAATGACAGCAGCTGGAGGAGATCCCTCAAGTGCAAAAACAATTTACTTTAAATAAAAAGAAAATCATGGTGGCCAGAAGTGTGACAACTGTACCAGAACGTCGCTAAATGAGCGTCACATGAGCCCACTGCACGTTCCGAGGAACGAGGGGGGGAAAGAACTCTAGATTTAGGGTGTACAATCCTTACAGTCCAGGAACCTGAGTGGCCACTCCCCCTCATCAGCGCGTTTAAACCTGGAAATAGCGCCCTCTATTCTGTAATATGGAAGCTCTCTGCATGGAGTATGTATTCTGTCTCTGGTCTTTTGTTGGATTTCTCTGGGTGCTCCCCCCTTCCCCCAACAAATACACACTGGACTGACTCTCCCGTAACTCGTCTACTGTATGCAAATTTAGCACTACAGGGGGCTTAGATTGTAAGCTCCTATGGTCCGGGGAGCGATGGGAATGGTTCAGCGTGCCATTTTACTGAAAAACAACAATATATCTGTAATCACTGATAACACTATCAATGTTAGATCAAAGTAGAGCTAAGCCCCAACTGGATAACAATCGGCTGCATATCATTGGCTGGGATCGGCTTCCTGATGGTGACAACGGTGGACCATGTCTGCACAACGTAGGCCCCGCTTGTAACATCCACCAGTGCTTCATATGATAGGCTGTAAAACACAGGGGCACATCTGAGAAACTGTCATCACCCCATACAGGGAGTGCATGAGCAAGTCCTCCATGGCAGGATCACCGGGTTATATTTGATGAAAGAACTGAAAATGAAAACCTAAATGTTGAATTACTTCTGATTTTGGCATTTGGGTTGTGGCAGGGTAATCCCGTGCCACTGTTTAAAATGGTGGTTTACACCAGATTTTCTAAGAAAAAAGCAAACCAACGGCACAGGTGTGTGCTGGCTTCCTATGAGAGCCAGACTAAGAGCTCAGAGCCATACTCCCTCCCGAGAAGGGTCCGTGTGTGAAGGGAGCCATGAGAGGTGACGGTGTGCACCATGGTGTCCAGGTCGGGACAGGCCAAGGCCCGAGCCTGAGAGAGAGAGAGAGAGAGAGAGAGAGAGAGAGAGAGAGAGAGAGAGAGAGAAAAAGGTTAGGAGGTGTAGAGCGAGTCCATGGGGGACTGAGCAGCTAGGAAGGTGTAGAGAGAGTCCATAAAGGACAGAGCAGCTAGGAAGGTGTAGAGCAAGTCCATGGGGGACTGAGCAGCTAGGAAGGTGTAGAGCGAGTCCATGGGGGACTGAGCAGCTAGGAAGGTGTAGAGCGAGTCCATGGGGGACTGAGCAGCTAGGAAGGTGTAGAGCGAGTCCATGGGGGACTGAGCAGCTAGAAAGGTGTAGAGCGAGTCCATGAAGAACAGAGCAGCAAGGAAGGTGTAGAGAGAAGTCCATGGTGGACTGAGCAGATCGGAAGGTGTAGAGCGAGTCCATGGGGGACTGAGCAGCTAGGAAGGTGTAGAGCGAGTCCATGGGGGGACTGAGCAGCTAGGAAGGTGTAGAGAGAGTCCATGAAGGACAGAGCAGCTAGGAAGGTGTAGAGAGAGTCCATGGAGACTGAGCAGCTAGGAAGGTGTAGAGCGAGTCCATAGGGGACTGAGCAGCTAGGAAGGTGTAGAGAGAGTCCATGAAGGACAGAGCAGCTAGGAAGGTGTAGAGCGAGTCCATGAAGAACAGAGCAGCAAGGAAGGTGTAGAGAGAAGTCCATGGTGGACTGAGCAGATAGGAAGGTGTAGAGAGAGTCCATGAGGGACTGAGCAGCTAGGAAGCTGTAAGGAAGACGAAGAGCTGAGGTGCAGCAGCTGTGCATAAACACTGGGATGTGTTTCATGGTCAGGAGGTCCAAAAAGGTACTGATGGTCAGGAAGATCCTGAAGAGGTACCCGGAGCAGTAAAGCTGCCACAAGAGAGCCTGGATGCTGAATGTTTTGTTTGTTGCAGTGATGGCGAGAATCCCGTGTGGGAAGACATACCTGTATAAATTGCGACTCTCTTTTAAATAAAAGTTGGCAGGAAAGCCCTGAAAACTACATCTAGTGTGGAGTAAACTCACTGTTTTGGCGCTACCACTGAGCTCAGTAACCCTGTGTCACAGGCTTTACATCTACATTTAATGGCATCTTGTTCTCCAGTCTGTTTTTAGCTCACAGGTCCCTGCACTTGTGTATTCATGCATTAAGGCCCCCTCAGGTGGTGGTAAACCTCAGACATGAAATATGAACAAAGCAGATCCCTCTATAGTATGTACCCAAAGCACTAGGTGTCATTTCCGTCTGCTCTCTCCTTCTGCATGAGTAACTTCTAAACAGTCTATGCAGACGTCAGGGGATCCTGGTAGACAGCCCTACCCGTACCCCCTCCTAAACACAGCAGGTGATTGACAGCCACAACATAAAGAGGGGTGTAACCTTTCCTTTCACTCAGGTCCCAGGTTACTCCCAGCTCTCTTCTCTATGCTGTGCAGTGTCTGACATCAGATCCCCATTCCCCTGCCTTCTGGAGCAGATGTGCTGCATAAAATGTGTGCTTAGGGAGGCTGTAGAGGAGAGAGAGCTGCAGACGAGCAGTTACAACCTATGTAGGAGGATTTGTTTCATCTCTGTGTATCACCTGAGGCCAGTCACTTCCCGGGGGGATATGGAGGGTTTACAACCACTTTTAAGTATGAAGGATCTGCAAATCAGCATTTGAAATCAATCTCATGGATTATAAATGTGCATTCATTGTTGCTTTTGCAATACCTTTTGTATGATGCAGTTCTAGGGTCATGTATCTCTAACACACCATAAATTGAACCCGGCCGCTTTTTACTGACCTCCTTCAGGAATAAAAAGAGACTTGCAGAGCTAGGACTGACCACAGTGAATGCTTCTGAAATATAACAGAATTTCTAGCATCTCCAGTGGTCCCCCCTGGAATATGGGGCCCCAGGCAGCCGCCTACTCTGCCCTTGTCATAATGAACTACAGCTCAGTGACACGACATGAACCTGCAGAGGTCACATTCACTGTCCTGTATTCAGTGTACAGTGCCACGGACGGGATCTGACTGAAGGACAAGACGTGGACAGGAGATGGTTAAAGTTCTTTCACATCCCCGGCATTCGATTACAATCCTGATTAAAGCAAAGATGAAGGCAGGTGTTTCAGTGCTCGTTAATGAAAGGAGCGGCTGTGGATCGGCGCTCGGCTCCCACACACAGGTACAAGGTCTGCCAAAACCCCCTCGCACTGCGCTGGCCTGGGAATCCTCCATTATTAATGACTGCACAGATGCTGCGGACGCATGAGCAACAATGGGCACTAGATCAACGCCTGCTTCTGCTTCTAACAAAACAGGCGGCAGAGCGGCCATCTTGTTAAAGACGACACTCTGCACGAATGGATTTAACCCCTTTGTGACCAGAGGTGATTGAGCCCTAGGTCACGTTCAGCCGTGTCAGGCAACTTTGTTATTAATCCACATGCCAAAAATTTCCTTGTACTGTTTTCATGAGGAAGTCTAAGGCTTTTATTTGGTACCTTTTTTATGTATTATTTGCTTTGAATACTGGAATTTTATCTGACAATCCCAATACTAAACAATGGCGGCAACACTGTCATCATCAGAGTGCAGCTGCATCGGCTTCCTGAAGCCATATTCTGCAAATGAAGCAACTAGCCTGTTGTGGGTGAAATGGTCACATGATTAAGAAACATTTTAATTGGTTCTTGATCATTAGAGGGGATGGGAGGCGACAGTGAGAGCCCCTTCTAATTGGTTGGACCTGTGACCTGTCACAGGGGAAACATAGATAAATGTACCCTCAGCAGAAGGCATCTGTCAACAAGACAACCCACAGAAAGAGGTTAAAACTTGATTATAACCCTAAACAAAAAAAAAAACAAAAAAGAAAACATGCTCCTGTTCCTTTAGGACACGAGTCATAGCACAGTGCTTTTGCCATGTGAATTGTCCCTTTTTATGTTGTACAATGATCCTGCCTGTTCCTGTCTTCCCTTCGGTAAGCTGACCACGTTTATCATGGCTGCCGATCTCCGAAAGTGTGGTCAGTTTACGCGCCTCCGTCTTCCAGCTCTCTCTTCAGCATCTCTGCAACTCCCCCTGTCTCTTCTGTAGTCTGTGTGTGAGAACCCAATCTCCCCACGCCCCTCTCTTCCCACCTTGACTGAGTATCCTCAGGAACATATTAAAGGAGTTGTAAACCCTTAGGTTTTTCACCTTAATGCATTCTGTGCATTAAGGTGAAAAATCTGTTGTGCTGCAGTCCCCCCAAGCACCCCCCCCCCCCCCGAGCCCCCATTTTCTTATCTGAAACTGATCTTTCCAGAGATGAGCACAAGCCCAGAAGCTCCAGCCGCTGTCTTGAGTCCTCATTGGATAGACTGATAGCAGCAGGAGCCATTGGCGTGCCACTGTCAATCAAATCCAGTGACACGGGAGCCAGGGGCGGGGCCGAGTCCTGCTGTCTGTGTCAATGGATGCAGCAGCGGGACATGTGCCCCCATGTAAAACGTCTCTCTATGGGGGCACCCGATGAAGAGGTGGAGCTGGGAGCACCACCGGGACACCCTGGATAAGGGGGCTCGGGACCACTCTGTGCAAAACCCTTGCACAGAGCAGGTAAGTATAACATGTTTGTTATTTTACAAAATAAAAAAAAAAACTAACCTTTACAATCATTTTAAGTACAGTGCGTGTATGTGTATTTATTTATTTATATTATAAAGCTAAATACTTCCTTTGCTCAGCTCTGCTGTGGGGTCACATGTCCTCCCTCTGCTAGCTTGCATACATCAAAGGGGAATATCAGCCCCTCCCACTGTACTCCTTGGATCAAGAAGGAGAGCAAAGGGAGGACATGCGACCGCACAGCAGCGCTTAAATTATTTAAAAAAAAAAACAAAAAACAAACACACTGTTTTTAATATGTTCCTGAAACAGAGGATAAAAGAATATAATAGAAGTGACTTTACAACCACTTTAAGAAGTACCAATTGGGATCTTATTGACCTGCAGAACACACAGCGGCATGCATTGCTCTCTGGCTGGGAGGGAGTAAAGTCCTCCTTACATGCATTCCGAAGGAGCAAACTTCAGTAAACACCGGTCCTGTGTGGGTTCTGGTGCCGCAGTTAAACGCATTCAGATCCAGAGACTCAGAACCAGTCTGGAAGAGACTCTCATCATGAGAGGAATAGGGAGCAAAGTAATAGTGAGCAGAGGTGTGAATACGTGGGGCAGTCCCTTCCCGAAATTGATATTTTAGGGTTTGGTAGATACTGGACAGTTAATCCCCCTGAGAGTTCTATGTCTAAGGGGCTCCATCGGTGTAGTCTCTGAGCTGATCTGAGGTCTGCAGTCCTCTGGGCTCGTTAGGAAGGCTTCACCTAATTTCTGCTGTGACAGCTAATTATGGCGGTCACTTGGCCAATAGCCCTGCCCCCGGCATAGAAAACCCCTTACAGGGGTTAATATTAATGTTACAGACTCCCAAGCTGACAGGCAGGGAGGGAGGGGGAGAAGAGAGCAGCGGATAAAATTATGCACAATCTCAAGGCACCCCATTCTAAAATGTTAAAAACTAAAACTAATAGTTTTCCATATTGCAGCAGCAGCCACACATGGGGGCGGACCCAACATTATAGGCAATTTTTTTCCTCCACCTTTGCAAACTGGTACTGACTAGTATTCTAGTATTCATCTTCTCTCCTTTATCCACCAACGTGACACCAGTGCTGAGGGGCAAACAAGGATACTGTGCAGGCGCCAGACGTCGTCCTCATGAAAATTATGACATCATTGATCGTTAGGATGCCAGTGGCTGGCCCACATGGTGCTCAAGGTTGCACAATAAAAAACCTGTGACTTTGTGTAACAAAAAGGCAGATTTGATCCACTCACAGGCTTGTTGACAATTTTTGGGCAATTTGTGTAATTTTTAGGCATTTTGCCAAGGCACCCCTGAAGAACCCAGAAGGCACCCCAGGGTGGTTGAATAAAATTGGCTCTAGATTGTCTTTATTTTCGAGTTCAAATTAACTTAGTAATTATCATGTTTTTCTTCTATGCCAGGAAAAGAAAGTCCAACGAACACAGCATTACGCACTAGAGCTGCACAATTAATCGTCAAGAATCGTTATTGCGAACTTGACTAAAGTGTTTCACAATTCTTTCTATGCCTAAAGAATTCTCTGCTCTTCTGAAGCCACAGCCCTCAAAAGAAAGAAAGGAAGAGGAAAAAAAAACTGGGCAGTCTGCCAAGAATCAAAACATTCTTTATCAATTGAACTTAAGTATAAACATTGTAACAATTTGTCAATGGAATAGACTTTGTAAGTGAAAACATTTTAACCACTTAAACACTAAGCCCCGGTTCACACAGGGGCAGCACGACTTGCAGGTCGCCTCACCGAGGCGACCTGCACACGACTTCCACGGCGACTTGCAAAACGACTTCTGTATAGAAGTCTATGCAAGTCGCCTCAAGTCGCCCCCAAAGTAGTACAGGAACCTTTTTCTAAGTCAGAGCGGCTTGCGTCGCTCCTATTAGAACGGTTCCATAATACTGAACGGGAGGCGACTTGTCAGGCGGCTAGGTCGCCTGACAAGTCGCCCCTGTGTGAACCAGCACTTAACCTTTTTCTGACATTTGTTGGTTTCAAATTAAAATCATTTTTTTTTTGCTAGAAAATTACTTAGAACCCCCAAACATTATATATATATTTTTTTTAGTAGACACCAGAGAGAGTAAAATGGTGGTTGTTGCAATCTTTAATGTCACACTGTACTTGCGCAGCAGTCTGTCAAATGCAATTTTTTGGGAAAAAATTAAGAAATTAAAAAAACACAACTAATCAGTAAAGTTAGCCCATTTTTTTTGTATAATGTGAAAGATCGTCACGAGAATCGTGATCTTTTTATTCTAAGCAAAAAAAATTGTGATTCTCATTTTGGCCAGAATCATGCAGCTCTACTACGCACCTTATTGAAGACCCAGATCTCGCCATTGACAGTGGGTCGTGGGACGCCATGTCCATTATAGTGAAAAAGCACTCTCTCCTCCTTTGCGTTTCTCCTGAGGGATGTGCAGAGTTTCTTCACCTCGTCTACAGTGGGGTCCAGGCTTTGCTTGTAGCGGGCCTGATAAACAAAAGAAGAAAAAAAAAAAAATGTGATTATTGAGACTTCAACACATTACAAGTATAGCTCTGCTTTTCTGAGAGATCCCAGGAAACCCTTCAGGTAACAGAAAAATTATTGAATTAAAAAAAGAACTCTGACGTATCAGCATCAAACTTCACAGATATAAATGAAAGGGACAGTAGACGCAAAATTAGGTACACACATCATATGGCATTAATATAAATATAAAAGTCCATTACAGTCCATCACAGATAAGCTTGTAAATGAACTAGATGGTTTAAACCTAACTCTCTCCTGCACCAGAAGCCTCAACCAAATGCTGATATTCCAAAGCTGATAGAAAACTGACACTTTAAAGCAGACATGTGACCAGGCTATGGGCATTAAAAGATTAACACACAATGACAAGCAGTAGGGGAGCTTTAAAAAAAGTCCTTGTTAACTTCTGTAGCTGCAGGCACTGTGGAGGAATTCATCCTCAATATTTACAACAAAAACTACATTCAAATTCGTTTTATCAGCCCTCTGCCCACCCATTCATAGTACAGCTCATCCTGCTCCCATCTCCCAGCAGTGAGTTGGCAACCTGCCAATCTTCTAATCCAGCTGAGCTACGAGGCTATTGGGGAGGGGGGGGCATGTCATCACCTGGGAGTGATACGCAACAGCGTATAGAGGACATAAAATGGGCCCTATCCTTTTTATTATAAAACAAACACAGCCCTCCATAACCCACTTGACTGACCAGCATTGCAACTGCCTTGCAGCTGAAAACTTCCAGCTCCACACTTTTAGGTGGAGCATTACAGCATGTGTAGGGTTAGGCAGCCACCAGACTTGGAGTGGGGGGGTGGGATGGGTGGTGTTGTCAAAGACATTCCTTGTTGTGCACCCCACACTAACTTCTCCTGCTCTGCTGGGTCCACCTGGAGGTTCACACTGCACATGAGCACAGTACAGCCTTAGGAGGAAGGAGGTTCTGACTCCTCTATATAGATCTTTATATCACTAGAGGGGCCACCAGCAGGAGGTCCCGATTCCTCTATACAGATCTTTATATCACTAGAGGGCCACCAGCAGGAGGTCCCGATTCCTCTATATAGATCTTTATATCACTAGAGGGGTCACCGGAAAGAGGTTCCAATTCCTCTATATAGATCTTTATATCACTAGAGGGGCCACCAGCAGGAGGTCCCGATTCCTTTATATAGATCTTTAGATCACTAGAGGGGCCACCAGCGGAAGGAAGGAGGTCCCGATTCCTCTATATAGATCTTTATAACACTAGAGGGGTCACCAGCATGAGTAAGGAGGTCCTTGTTCCTCTATATAGATCTTTATATCACTAGAAGGGTCACCGGAAGGAGGTCCTGACTCCTCAATATAGATCTTTATATCACTAGAAGGCCCACCAGCAGGAGGTCCCGATTCTTCTATATAGATTTTATATCACTAGAGGGGTCACCAGCAGGAGGAAGGAGGTCCTTGTTCCTCTATATAGATCTTTATATCACTAGAAGGGTCACCGGAAGGAGGTCCTGACTCCTCAATATAGATCTTTATATCACTAGAAGGCCCACCAGCAGGAGGTCCCGATTCTTCTATATAGATTTTATATCACTAGAGGGGTCACCAGCAGGAGGAAGGAGGTCCCGATTCCTCTATACAGATCTTTATATCACTAGAGGGGTCACCGGAAAGAGGTCCCAATTCCTCTATATTAGATCTTTATATCACTAGAGGGGTCACCAGTAAGAGGAAGGAGGTGCCTATTCCTCTATATAGATCTTTATATAGAGGGGTCACCAGGAGGAGGGAGGAGGGTCCAATTCCTCTATATAGATCTTTATATCACTAGAGGGGTCACCAGTAGGAAGAAGGAGGTGCCGATTCTTCTATATAGATCTTTATTCATTTCACAGATTTTGTTGGCGGGTGGCCGGTCGGTTCCCGTTTCCCTTTCTTGCTTTCTCTTCTAGTCAGTAAACGCTTGCATGAAATAAAAGCTTTGCTGCTAAATGAAATGAACCCATAGAATGGGCCGAGTCTCCCCCCGCAGGGGGAGCCCAGGGGAGGATCTGCACAGATTGCCAGATATAAAATGTTATTGAGTAACTGAATTAACAAAATATAGAGCTCTTCCCGATAGTCAGCTGCGTGCCCACTCCCCTCATTTGCTGGTACGTGTGAAGATGAAATACAATATCCCTCCGGCTCAAAGTCATTACAGAATCTACGCTTTACAAATTTAAAAAAAAAAAAAAAGAAGGAAAAAACAGAAGCTATTCAGAGGTGGCAGAGAACAGCACAGAGAACAGCGTCTTTGTACTGAGTTAAAAAAGTAGATCAGGATGTCCAACTGCTGGGGGGGGGGGGGTGGAGGGAGTCCGGTGTTTGTTTACCTATACAGAAAAACTGTAAAAGTTGACCTAACACTTTAAACTGACCACACTAGGGATGAGAGCACATCCATTTCAACGTGGCCAGCTTTCTGACTGTGCTGGGAGAACAGGCTGCCTGTCCTCCAATGGGCAGACTTGTGCTGACGCCCCCCTGCACAGCTCTTTACTGGGAAGATCAGTGTACTGCTGTTTCTTTACCCCCACCTCTTTAAGCCCCTTATGCAGCTGAGAATAGAGGCCAATGTTAACATTTATTAATCGTTTGGCGTCCGGCGCACGATGATATATGTCGGCACAATGGCACGGCTGCGCAAATGGGCGTACTGCTCTGTTCGTCCCCTTTAAATCGCGGGCTAGTGGGTGCGCACGCATGCTCCCACCGCGCGAGTGTGCCCGGCGGTGGCCCTCGATCGTGACACGGAGAGGCAGAACGGGGAGATGCCTATTGTAAACAAGGCATTTTCCTGTTCTGCCTGGCAACTTGACAGGGATCTACTGCTCCATCATCGGGAGCAGTGATCTGTCACATTCTAGTGAGCCCATCCCCCCTACAGTTAGAACACACTGAGGGAACACACTTAACCCCTTGATTGCCCCCTACTGTTTAACTCCTTCCCTGCCAGTGTCATTTACACAGTAATCAGTGCATTTTTATAGCACTGATTGCTGTATAAATGTCAATGGTCTCAAAATAGTGTCAAAAGTGTCCGACGTGTCACTATTGAGGGGAGCATCTGCGTCCTTCAGATCATGTTCCCTTCCCCCAACTGGGAAAACTCTTTTTGAAAGAGCCCTCACCAAGTATTTGGAGGATCGGCTTTCACAGGTCCTGAAGAAGTGAGGTCCACCTGTCTTTGGCCTTGCCCCTCTCAGAAACTGGGGAGGTCCATGGATGGAGGCCCTTCAGAAGTTGGACCATTACTGTGCCCTTGTGGACTTTTGTGCTGTGATTTTACGGTTCACGGTAAGCACTGAAAAGGTGGTTTACTATCCAAAACAAATGGTCAGCAAGTATACTGACACATTTTTGGGGCTCACAAATCCTTCTTTAGGTCTTGTAAGTTGGCCATGTACGATAACACTGGACAGGAAATTCTGGGAAATGAAGATGAAGCGATTCCAGCTTGGGCTGCTTGTCTGACAGCCAACCCATGCTGGATCTACTTAATCTTCATTACACTGAAACGCGTTGGCTATACTTTCTAAACTCTGGTTGTGATACTAAAGGTTCACTAAGCTTGAGTTGTGGCGCCCTCATTCTGTTGTATGGACTTTTAAATGTGCATTGAATTCCGCTGTAAATCAAAATTAAAAACCGATTTGCACTATTTTCTTACAAACTACGTCCGGGCAGTTACAGTTAGTCAGGAACCGGGTGGCGCAGCTGTCGGCGCAGCTGCTGCGTCCTTTGGGTAACGCTGACCATTCGCAGGGTCCCTTCTACTTGTTGCTTGGAGCAGAAAACGTAATTTTATTGATTCTGGAACGGCTCTTGAATCTCACATCCTGTTCTGTAAAGCGAACGAGGCAACTGCGCCGCGCACTGCGGGCAAGAAGTGGCTAACGAGCTCCGTACACAATGTACCAACCAGATGGCTTTGCTTACTACCAACTATTAGACGTCGGTAGCTTTTGTCTCCTAAACATCCGTTCTCAGAAGCACTTGACCTAATTTTGCTGCGAGTGGCAGTTTTTCCGTCTGCTGCACCTGACTGCAGCCCACTCGCTCTGCGCAGCACGAAGGGTTATTTCTAAACGTCTTTTCGATACTGGAAGCCGATTCATCCAATATTGACTTAATTTGTATTTATTGTAATGAAGGCCTGCGCTAATCAAAGATACAAAACGCATTTCAACTGCTTAAAGGGACACACCACCCTCTGACTGACTTCAGTTTCTTATATTCTGGCCAGTTCACTGCAGCCTTGTACATTGCTGGTCTTATTTTCTGATCCTCCCTGAATCTGGGTCTGCGTAGACGCAGCACTAACGCATTCTCACTTTCCACCCATGACCAAAGTGTAGAGTAGAATTGGGCTTTGCAGCTGAACTCCAGGCAAACCCGCTAAATGTACGGATGAAATGCATATATGGGGGCGGTTTTGCCTGCTAAAAGGATTTGTATTCCTGTCCATCCGGTCCGAGGTTTTACACCGCTCTGCCACAAAGCACAGGGCGGGAGTCATGATTTTTCTCCAGCAGCCCTCCAAACTTTCCTTCACATTAATAAACTGCACAAGCCAAGTATTATTCAAGGAAACCAATGAACTTTCAATAGGAACATACTACTCTCGCTATTAGAGTGCCCTATTCTTTACAGATCTCCCCCCCCCTAGACACCCCCATGGTGCATCATTAATTTTTTAGAATTGTCGTCATTAGCCGCTGGCTTCTTCCTCCTCCCACATGTCATTTCACACATGGCCCGTACAGGACCTGGCACAGCTTATTTTATAACAAGCCAAGCCCTTCACCAATAAACTTCATTGGGGTGAAACGCGTCAGTGGCCATGACTTGGGGTGGGGAGTATGACTGAAATCCTAATACGTTGAATAAACCTCAGGGTGCGACATTCAATGCGCATGGGAGCGGTGTTTAATTTTTAACTTCTACAGTAAGCTGCTCCGGGTCTTACGCAGCACATGCGCTGTATGACGCAGAGCAAAAAAAAAAAAAAACTCACACTTTTAACAGGAAGACAACCCTGATGTAGCCTTCCCAGGGGGCAGCTGTAAAGCATTGACTATGTCACCAGTGCCTCCGAACAAGTAGGAAGTGAAATTATTAAGTACCGAAAAATATTTCCATTTTATATAGGAATGTGTTGTCAGTTCAGCGTGCACATGGCCGCCTGGTGAGCTCATCTGTCACTCAGCTCTCTCAGCCTGTCAGTGTGCTCCTTGCTCGGTGCACAGCCTTATTGTGCTGCTTCTCTTTTCCTTCTGTCTGAAATCTGATCACAGCTCTCCACTTATGAGGGCGACATAATGGCGTGGAACACAATGGTGTGAAACGCAACGGCGTGCATAAACATTGCACATCAGCAGCGGATCTGCGTGTGTTAGCTGGTGGTGGAGAACAAAGTCAGCTGAATAATCGATGAGAGGAACCAGCAGGGAGATGATAGAGAGACTTCTGTCAGGTCAACACGCTTCTGGTGCCAATGAGATGCAAATCTGCGGATTCTGCTCGCCTCTCACTTTTCTTTGTTTTCTGTAGTTTCTTGTAACTTGCTGACGGGTAAAACGCAGCGGCTGGGACTCCACAGAGGTCTGAGGCAGCAATCATCGTCTTCTGTAGCTCCCTGGCCAATCAAGGATTTAGTATTGATAACGACTCAGAGCAAAAAAGACTGGCAACCACCAGATAAATCCATCACCGAGCAGCACTGTCTGGACAGTGGAATCCCCATCACCCACCTACAGAGCAGGGAGGGGGGCGAAGTCACACTGACCTGGCAGGTTTAGAACTGCAGGTAAAAAAAAGTTTCATCAATATTGATTATCTGCTTTATAATGATCGAATATTCTCCTATAGGTGCAACCACAGTTCATATGCGCAGTCCACCCTCCCTAAATTATTGGGACCCAACCTGCGGCCCTCTGGCACTTTCTCAGGGGCCCCTGTACTGACACTGATCTGCATTTTCCTATTGTCCTGTTATAACAGTGATTACTAGCAGTCATACTGGTGCTCTCTGACCGTCTCTCCCGGGACGGGCCCGCCCGCTCTGACCGTCTCTCCCGGGACGGGCCCGCCCGCTCTGACCGTCTCTCCCGGGACGGGCCCGCCCGCTCTGACCGTCTCTCCCGGGACGGGCCCGCCCGCTCTGGCCGTCTCTCCCGGGCCGGGCCCGCCCGCTCTGGCCGTCTGGACCGCATATCTCTGATCGTCTCCTGGAACGTGCTCCTGGTCTCTGTCTGGTCTCTCTGACCATCTCTTGTATTATGTCCATGGTCTGACTACATCCTGTTGTGTGTCTGCTTTTTCTGACAATGAATATTGACTGAATTGTATGTGCGGCACTTTGTTAATGTTGGGGGGGCCACACCCATAGTTTGCCACCACTGCTTTAAACTCTATGAAGACATTTGCTCTAGCTATGGTGTAAGTCCATGTGTAAAAGGCCCGCATCTCCTCTAGTCATTACAGCTCCTATCGATGTCTTCTGGCTGTGCATTTCACTCTCGGATGGGGCGGAGTAGAGGAGTTGTCCTTTAAATATCCCAGCAGTACCGAGCTCAGACATTTTGAACAGACTTGTGAGGTCTCTTTGGGGCGTCAAAATAAATCAGGAGCTGAGTGAGCAGGTCACCTGGGATTCTGCATTCATTCAAACCTCATCTGCCGTGTTCATACCAAGGCACTGCTGGATTGTTGCAGAGAGTTCGGGAAAAAGTCTGCCGGATCAGCAAAAGTCCTTCCGGCTGAAGATCAAAGCCGAGAGGGAGAAGGCGGGGCCCCAGAGCGTCTGCGGTCCGAGAGGGAGAAGGCGGGGCCCCAGAGCGTCTGCGGTCCGAGAGGGAGAAGGCGGGGCCCCAGAGCGTCTGCGGTCCGAGAGGGAGAAGGCGGGGCCCCAGAGCGTCTGCGGTCCGAGAGGGAGAAGGCGGGGCCCCAGAGCGTCTGCGGTCCGAGAGGGAGAAGGCGGGGCCCCAGAGCGTCTGCGGTCCGAGAGGGAGAAGGCGGGGCCCCAGAGCGTCTGCGGTCCGAGAGGGAGAAGGCGGGGCCCCAGAGCGTCTGCGGTCCGAGAGGGAGAAGGCGGGGCCCCAGAGCGTCTGCGGTCCGAGAGGGAGAAGGCGGGGCCCCAGAGCGTCTGCGGTCCGAGAGGGAGAAGGCGGGGCCCCAGAGCGTCTGCGGTCCGAGAGGGAGAAGGCGGGGCCCCAGAGCGTCTGCGGTCCGAGAGGGAGAAGGCGGGGCCCCAGAGCGTCTGCGGTCCGAGAGGGAGAAGGCGGGGCCCCAGAGCGTCTGCGGTCCGAGAGGGAGAAGGCGGGGCCCCAGAGCGTCTGCGGTCCGAGAGGGAGAAGGCGGGGCCCCAGAGCGTCTGCGGTCCGAGAGGGAGAAGGCGGGGCCCCAGAGCGTCTGCGGTCCGAGAGGGAGAAGGCGGGGCCCCAGAGCGTCTGCGGTCCGAGAGGGAGAAGGCGGGGCCCCAGAGCGTCTGCGGTCCGAGAGGGAGAAGGCGGGGCCCCAGAGCGTCTGCGGTCCGAGAGGGAGAAGGCGGGGCCCCAGAGCGTCTGCGGTCCGAGAGGGAGAAGGCGGGGCCCCAGAGCGTCTGCGGTCCGAGAGGGAGAAGGCGGGGCCCCAGAGCGTCTGCGGTCCGAGAGGGAGAAGGCGGGGCCCCAGAGCGTCTGCGGTCCGAGAGGGAGAAGGCGGGGCCCCAGAGCGTCTGCGGTCCGAGAGGGAGAAGGCGGGGCCCCAGAGCGTCTGCGGTCCGAGAGGGAGAAGGCGGGGCCCCAGAGCGTCTGCGGTCCGAGAGGGAGAAGGCGGGGCCCCAGAGCGTCTGCGGTCCGAGAGGGAGAAGGCGGGGCCCCAGAGCGTCTGCGGTCCGAGAGGGAGAAGGCGGGGCCCCAGAGCGTCTGCGGTCCGAGAGGGAGAAGGCGGGGCCCCAGAGCGTCTGCGGTCCGAGAGGGAGAAGGCGGGGCCCCAGAGCGTCTGCGGTCCGAGAGGGAGAAGGCGGGGCCCCAGAGCGTCTGCGGTCCGAGAGGGAGAAGGCGGGGCCCCAGAGCGTCTGCGGTCCGAGAGGGAGAAGGCGGGGCCCCAGAGCGTCTGCGGTCCGAGAGGGAGAAGGCGGGGCCCCAGAGCGTCTGCGGTCCGAGAGGGAGAAGGCGGGGCCCCAGAGCGTCTGCGGTCCGAGAGGGAGAAGGCGGGGCCCCAGAGCGTCTGCGGTCCGAGAGGGAGAAGGCGGGGCCCCAGAGCGTCTGCGGTCCGAGAGGGAGAAGGCGGGGCCCCAGAGCGTCTGCGGTCCGAGAGGGAGAAGGCGGGGCCCCAGAGCGTCTGCGGTCCGAGAGGGAGAAGGCGGGGCCCCAGAGCGTCTGCGGTCCGAGAGGGAGAAGGCGGGGCCCCAGAGCGTCTGCGGTCCGAGAGGGAGAAGGCGGGGCCCCAGAGCGTCTGCGGTCCGAGAGGGAGAAGGCGGGGCCCCAGAGCGTCTGCGGTCCGAGAGGGAGAAGGCGGGGCCCCAGAGCGTCTGCGGTCCGAGAGGGAGAAGGCGGGGCCCCAGAGCGTCTGCGGTCCGAGAGGGAGAAGGCGGGGCCCCAGAGCGTCTGCGGTCCGAGAGGGAGAAGGCGGGGCCCCAGAGCGTCTGCGGTCCGAGAGGGAGAAGGCGGGGCCCCAGAGCGTCTGCGGTCCGAGAGGGAGAAGGCGGGGCCCCAGAGCGTCTGCGGTCCGAGAGGGAGAAGGCGGGGCCCCAGAGCGTCTGCGGTCCGAGAGGGAGAAGGCGGGGCCCCAGAGCGTCTGCGGTCAGAAAGGGAGAAGGCGGGGCCCCAGAGCGTCTGCGGTCAGAAAGGGAGAAGGCGGGGCCCCAGAGCGTCTGCGGTCAGAAAGGGAGAAGGCGGGGCCTCAGAGCATCTGCGGTCAGAAAGGGAGAAGGCGGGGCCCCAGAGCTTCTGCGGTCAGAAAGGGAGAAGGCGGGGCCCCAGAGCGTCTGCGGTCAGAAAGGGAGAAGGCGGGGCCTCAGAGCGTCTGCGGTCAGAAAGGGAGAAGGCGGGGCCCCAGAGCTTCTGCGGTCAGAAAGGGAGAAGGCGGGGCCCCAGAGCGCCTCTGGTCAGAAAGGGAGAAGGCGGGGCCCCAGAGCGCCTCTTGTCAGAGAGGGAGAACGCGGGGCCCCAGAGCGCCTCTTGTCAGAGAGGGAGAACGCGGGGCCCCAGAGCGCCTCTGGTCAGAGAGGGAGAAAGCGGTGTATCCGTGGTTAAGCATCAGTGTAACAAGTCAAGGTTTCCTCTAGAATGGAATCCTTTTTTCTTTCTCTGTATGAATGATCTCCTCCGCCGTACATTGCTTCTAGCAGGGCGGATTGTGTTCAGAGCCGGGACTCAGCTTTGTTGTCTCAATCTTCAGCCGGAAGGACTGTCACTCATCCGGTAGACTTTTCCCCCCGAACTCTCCGGAACAATCCAGTGCCGGCGGTGCCTCGGTATGAACACGGCAGACGAGGCTTGATTAAAATGCAGCATCCCAGACAACCTGTTCACTCAGCTCTTGATTTATTCCGACGCCCCAAAGAGACCCAACAAGTCTCTTCAAAATGTCTGAGCTCAATACTGCTGAGATATTTAAAGGGCAACCCCGTCCACCCCATCCGAGAGTGGAATGCACAGCTGGAAGACATTGACAGGAGCTGTAATGACACCCCACCATCTTGGTACAGGACCACCTTCGCCTGTTAATGCCAGAGAGGTAGGGAGAGGCATTACCAAAAAGACACAGAGGCATTGTGGGAGTGGTGGATGGGTGGAGCTTTTCACCTCCTGTTTCCTGTAGGAGGAGTCCATCTCATGGGACCGTCCTGGAGGATGACTTTATATTATATAAAATTTGTCAAAAAAAACCAAAACAATAAAACATATCCCTCTATGCCCTGCACACCCCCAACAAATGTAAACCAACACGGGGTGTGCATGCGTATGTAAAACTGCATCACACATGGGAGGCAACGCCGTAAGCAAAGCGAGAGCAAAGCGAGAGCGACTATTCCAGCACCAGAGCTCACAGGTTTGGTATTTATTGATGCGACCTCTTTTACATTTTACTACAAAACTGGATACCCCATTGTGTGTTTGTCTGCATTAAAATGTATTTTATTATTTTCTCCTAAACAGTTGCGCACATATCGCACAACACAAAAAATTGCAACTACCATCTTTTTACTCTACAGAGCCTCTGCTTTCAGAAAATATATCATAATCGAAGGGGTAGGTTAAAGAACATGTTACACCAACATCCCCTCTCCCTGATATGTGGCTGCTGTACCATGTACCGGTATGAAGAACTCTCCTGTTCTTTGAGTATTGCTTCCTTTATGTGAAATCCCTGGTGATCCTGCCAGTCCCTCCGATTTCCTATTAATAAACTGACCACACTAAGCATGAGAGCACAGCATGGGCAGTTCTTTAGCTGTGCTGGGAACTCAGCGTGCTCTCCTCCAATGATCATACTTGTTCTAAACTCCCCCCATGCACAGCCTATCACTGAGAAGCTCAGTGTTCCGCTGTTTGTCCTCCCCCAGCTCTTACGCACCTGAGAACAGAGGGAATGTGATCACTTGTAAAAAAAAAAAAAAAAAAAAAAAAAAGGTATTTATAATTTTTTTTATATCTATACACAAAATGTTTTACTTTTCATTTCTATTTCACACTGAATGAAGGTTTTAAAAGGCGATCGTTTACAATCACTTTAAAGCGGAGTTCAAGCCTGGGGGAAAAATAAATAAATACCGTATATACTCGAGTATAAGCCGAGTTTTTCAGTACTTTTTTGTGTGCTGAAAATGCCCCCCTCGGCTTATACTCGAGTCAAGCACTTTTCTGCAGCAGAAAATGACATTTTCCAAACCGACCTTGGGGCCCCGTATCTCAGGGCCACTTGGTTCTAGGAACCCCAAATTTGGTGTGCAAACCCAGTGGAACTAGCACTACAACATATCCAAAGCTGGGGTTCCTAGGTTCAGAAAAGTTCATTCTCTGCTGCAAAAAAGTGCTAGACATTTTCCGAACCGACTTTGGAGCCCCGTATCTCGGGGCCACTTGGTTCTAGGAACCCCAGCTATGCGGCTTCACAGTCGGTTTCTTACTGCGCATGCGCGAGTCGTGCTGCACTTTATGAATGGTCCCGCTGTCTTATGGGACCTTTGTCTCCCAGAAGGCAGCGGGGGAGGGACAGAGGATGGGCGGGAAGTTATGTAGATTGCCGCAACAACAATGTTGCGATCTTATACGGAAGTGGGAGCGGATACCTGGTTTTAACATGTCTCTGCCCAACCCCCCCCGAAAGGTGCCAAATGTGGCAGCGGAAGGGGGAGGAAGCAAATTTTTTTTTCTTTTGGGCGGAGCTCCGCTTTAAGTCATTTTATGGCAAGAATTTTTACATGTGTACAAAAAATGAAAATATTGCTCTGGAGTCAAAGTGGTGAAGCCCCAGTTGGGGGGCGTAATAAATGCATTTGAGAAGCCAGGTGGCACGTCCTGGTGCAATAAGACCCCTTTTCACACGGGCGCCTCCGCTAAGCGCAATCTCTCCGCTGATCCCCGCCAAGCAGGCGGATGACAGGTCCGTGCCCGCTCCGCTATGCCGACACAGCCCGTTTTCCTCTATAGAGCGGCTGGATGGAACCCGACGGGCCTGTCCGTTTCCATCCGATCCACTGGACGGATGGGGGAATAGGACCACCATCCATCTGTTTTTGGCGGACAAGATCGGAATCAGGCAACGGCGGCGGCCGTCAGCGGACATGTGTTTGCCGACGTCCGCCGCTCCATAGAAAAAGACTGGAGGGTCAGATCGGGTCCTGACAGGCAGATCTGATCGGACAGCATGCATGAAAGGGTCCTGAAGCAGTTTTTCTGCATAATGGAAAGGCGGGGTGCAGTTCCCCGTTATGGGGGTCAGTAGGAAAAGCAGAGGCTCAGATCAATGCGTCTACATTGCTGAAAGACTTCCTTTTCAATTGCAATCCTTTAATCAATCAGGTCTTAAATGCAACGATTGGTTATCAAATATTGTGACGGGATGGACATGCGGTTCCCTCAATGATTCTTAAAAAAATTCGGAGAGATTAAAAAAGCGAATAGTGGAAGGAAAGCTTTCGGCTGCAGCTGCGCTGGCTGGAAGTGGAGGGACGTTAGAAGAAGACGTCCATCACAATGCTGGAACATTAGAACTGGCCGTTTAAAGGATGAAATATTTATAGAAGGACGCGGCTACGAGCTCCACGTTTGCCTGGAGAAATCCTTCCATAAATCTGGGAAATCCTCACCATGGGATCACGTATGAATGAAAGCCGCATTATGACTTCTCCATTCCAGGAATGAGGCCCAGGCGGGGACACCGCCTTCTCTATAGCAGCAGGAAGGATCGGAAAGTCCAGCTTTTCCCAGCAGGAGGTGGCTTTTCACCTGAATTAGAAATGATTACAAATTGGCAGTTATAGGAAGACAAACAGAACACACAAAGTTATCTGTGAGTAAGCCCCAGATCTAGATTTTTATATAAAAATAGCAGCCCATCACAAGAAAAATATTAAAAAAAAAAAAAAAAAAAAGTAGATTTTGCAGCAATATTCAATCCAGAGCTGTCCCCTGCTATACTTTTCATCCTACTAGATATTCAGTCCCCCAGGTTAAATGATAATAGCAGTATTCAATCTACATCCTCTGAGCCTGGGTCATCCTGGACCCACCCCCAGCCCGTGACTGGACAGTGAATGAAAAGCGGCACAGAGAGGAGCTCATCTTTCTGTCTTTCTGTCCTCCAATCAGCATGCTTCTGGTTAGCTGAGCCCCAAGGGGGAAAAAAAAAAAAAAAAAAAGCTCCAACCAAATCAGGAGAGGAGGAATGATATTGTATCTAGAAGGACTTTCCCAACTTCACCCCGAGGTCACAACTGCACTAGACACGGCAATTGCAAAAATATAATCCGCGCCAATTCTTTTTTTAGCACAATGAAGAGACGGATCACATGGGTGCGTTGCGGTTCCCTAAACACAGCTGCATTATGCGGTGCCGTCCTGGTGCTGCAGGAGGTCATTCAAACTCAACAGGAATGCACCCCGAGTAACGCACTCCACTCACCCCAATAGTGGGGTAATAATAGGGAGGAAAAAGGCAAAAGTGACAGCATTGGTGTACGGCCCAACCCTTGACCATCACCAGCGCCCCCCCCCCCCCCCCGTTCCGACTAGCTGCAAAATACCCAGTACTTCCATGTATATGGGGGGCTGAGGTGACACGGTCTCTTTAAAGTCGGAGATTTTCCGGCTGCTATGTAGGGATTTTGGAATTGCTAGAGATCTATGCCAGGATAGAAGGAGCGATGAACAGCCTCCAGCATCCTCTATGCACAGTGACTGCTAGATAGGAGCTGAACTCTAATCCTGCACTGCCGTCTCTGTGAGGGGGCGGCCATGTTGGTAGAGGCGGGGTTTTCCATTTCCATGTCAGAGCATCCAAGGAGAACAAGAGAGACATCACCAAATATCACTTCAAATCTTTTGAAACAGCAATGCCTTAAAAAGGGTACACCTTAAAGAAAAATCGGAAGAAATTTTCCGGCATGGAATTTCAGGCACGATCGTTCAATTTTCGTATAGTATGTACACAACTTCCCACGTCAGATTCAGACTTTGCAAACAAAAATTTCCAAAAGGGACAAACGCCAAAACTTTTCTTGTATGTTAACAGAACGAACGATTTCCATTTGTGTACCGTTTTTGTACAGGAAGAAAATCATAAACGAAAGACTGCGCATGATCAGAAACAAAGGACAAAAAAAGCTTTTGTCATATGAGAATTTTCATACGTCATTTCCTTCCTCGGTTCCAACTTGCTGTGAAACAACGAGGAAAACTGGACAATCGTTCGCCCAATTTTCTCATATTGTGTATGGTGATCTCACACTGCAGATATACAGCTATCAGTAGTGCCTAGGCACCATGACATAGCACAGGTCACTGTCACCCACCCCACGTCAGTCACCAGCCCTGCCCTTTACCCCATCTAAGTGGTGGCCAGCGCTTCCTCCGGGCGGCGGCTTCACCCTGCGTCTCCTCCTCCTGGGCTTCACGGGGTCTTCTCCTGCGTCTCCTCCCTCCTTCTCGGCGGCCAATAGGATCGCTTTTCCTCTCGGCCAATCGTGTGACGGGTCTCAGGAGTCTCCCACTTCCTGATTGGCCAGGAGGAGAATCAGGAAGACAATAGCGAAAATTCGCTATGGTCACACAACTGGGTGGGCTCGGGGCACAATGCTCTGTGCCCACACTTTTTTAAAGCCCATTAGAGCCTCAGGCTCTAATCACAGGCTTCTAAAAAAAAAAATAAATAAATAATAAAATTAAAAAAAAAAAAAAAAATTTAAAAAGGCCCATTGGAATCCATGCGTCCGGCGCGCTGCATGTAGATTAGGTGCCGGACGCATGGATTAGGGGGGCCGCCACTGAGTACACGGCTATCTTTTAGGAGGAGTTCCAGAGAGAAAGGTGGATATTTTGGAGCACTGCTGAGGCACAATAATCATTCCTGAAGGCTGGTAACAGCCCTCGCTGCTGCAATATTTTCAGGGCACCCGAAATTTAAAAATAATTGGGGGCTTTGTTAGAGCGGCAGGGGGCCAAATTCACTTCCTCATCAAACAGGTAATGAATGGGTGATGAAATGATGTGACCTCCTCGGGGTGAATGTTCAGCAATGAAATCAGACCAATGGAGTGGAATCCAGCAAATCCGATAGCGGATATTCAGCAGATCCTGAAATGTCAGAATATCGGCACTCAGCATTTTGTGTACAACCGCAGGAAGAGTCAGGGCCCAATTAAAGAAAAAACGTTTTTTTTTTTTTGTTGAGGTTTGGATATAGTTTGGTATGGAAGCTTGATGCGTCTGTGACCGCCCTCACCACACCGCGCTGCACTTTTCTTACGTCAATGAACTCAGAACCAGGACTGATATAATACATAAGCTACGCTGATGAAGTCTGCGGGGAAATCTGCAATTTGATGAACCTGAAGCTGAATCTTATTACTTATAACTAGTAAGATCAAATGCGTATGCAAATCCAGCTGACAAACTGCACTAAATGAGCAATCACTGCAGAGATTCGTTATCGGGAAAGGTAAGGTGCAACAAACGAGCCCCCTCATGTGAGTTATGAGAAGCCAAACCCCCCCAGGAGGGGCACGCCAAGAGCAAATGAAGAATACTGATCAGGATGTGAACCAACAAACTGCTGCATTATGTGTGTTACATAACATTGAGTCATACACCGAGAGCAGGGCTGCTTTAATGAAACCCAGAGGAAAAGAAAGCCAGTGGTTGTCCATGGAAACCAAACACACATAATGAGCGAAGGACAATTCCTAATTCTTCTTAGCAGTTCCGGAAGCCATTCAGATATTGCACCAGCTGGGAGCATGTAGTAACGCGCTCTCTTCTCTCCTCCTCAGTATTTATAACTCCTCTCCATTGTAGCTCCTTCGAGTCTGATCTCCTGCCTGTCCACTCTTCTCCCCTCCCCAAGTATCTCCCTCACTTCACCATTAGCTCTAAGGCTCCCCCCACACCACCCCCCATCCAGATTTCGACCCCACCCATCAATCATCACTTCTTTCTTACCCCCAACTTTCAGCCATCAGCTCTTGACCTCCCTGCCTCAACGTTCAATTCTCCCCTAAACCTTCAACCCTCATCTTTTGCCCTTCTCCACACAAAACTTCAACCACATGTTCCACCATCAACCATCAGTTCTCCCCCCAAACATTAGCTCTCACACATACTCCCATACCCCCCCCCCCAACCATCAGCTCTCACCCTCACATATCCCACCATCAATCACTAACCCTCCCATACCTCCAACAATCAGTTCTCACACGCTCCGGCCCAACCTCCGATCTTCCCCGCTTCAACCATCAGTTCCGGTCTTCCTTCACCCCAATCTTCAACCAACAACTCTCTCCCCACCCAAGTGGATAGAGTGCGAGTTATAATTTCAGTTTTTTATTTCTGTGACCCCAACTGGAGAACTTTTCCTTCACTATGTGACTCACTATGTGACACTTGTACTAGAAAGAAGTGGGAAAGGTGTTGGGGGGGGGGGGGGGGGTGAGTGAATGCAACAAAAACATGGACAGGAATAAAAATATGTTTCCACTTCTAACCTTTTCCTTCTTCTTAAAATGCTTTTAGTTTTTGAAGAGATTTTCAATTACTTTGCATTCTGAAGAACCCCTCTCCACTCCCCAAAACAAAAGCATTTTGTCCGGAGCTTGGTCTTTATTTTAAGATTTTAAAAAATACTGAAGAGTTAAACCACCTGACAGGTTCTTCTATTTCTCAGGTATCTCTAAGACATCTGTGCTGAGCTCCTGGCTCGGTACTCCTGCTGTGCCCATTATGAGGAATTCACGCCATCCCTGTGCTGAGTTCCCGGGTCTGTACACCTGCTGTGCCCATTATGAGGACTTCCCACCATCCTTGTGCTGAGTTCCCAGGTCTGTACACCAGCTGTGCCCATTATGAGGGGTTTCCACCATCCTTGATGGATCTTTATGTTACATTATAGAGAATAGTACAGGTGAATCTGGAACACACAAGTGTGGATAGAAACACCCAAAACTCCTAGTGGACATTATGGATGAGCCCAACCATATTCAGACAATTCCCAACCTACCTGAGCTATCCTGTGGTGAAGCTATCAAAGCCCACAGCTAATCATAGACGGTCATTCATTGGCCCGCAGCTGCACGTAAGGGGCGGGTATAAGCGTGACTGTGGGGCAGGGAATGCCTCTGCAGCCTACGATTGGCTGTTGGTTTTTCCAGCTTTGCGGTGGGACGGCTCAGGCAAGTGGGAAGTTGTGTCCATGTGGTGGACAGAGCCGGGATTTCCGGGAGGGAGATTTTGCTGTTGAACCATCTGGGTTTCCTCTATTAGCTGTGATATTTCCTCCCACCACATAGAACAATAGGCGTCAGGAGGATTGGGTGTTTGGAACTAATATGAACAATTTGTATTTGTTGTGAAGCTCTGCAGGATTGTTGGCATTATATGAATGAATAAATTAACTCCTCATGGCTGAGGAAGCACGAGGCGGTGTACACCCGCTGGCGTCTGTTTACGTCTATGACGCAAAGCACTAATCCAGGGGCTCAGGAGTTCTATTGATAAGCTTTGCACCCCTTAGATACATCTTCTTTCTTCACTGGGTCTCTCTCTGCATCACCGCACGCCTGCCAAACCTGGAAAGCAAACATTGCAAAAGGCTTTCTGCGCAATTAGGTAGGGCGCACTAATCAGCGGTGTCTGTGCCTAATTACAACACCGTTCCCCCACCCTCGCTTCCTTCTCTTCTCAATTATCTTCCAGCTAAAGAGATTTGTAACGGAGTAACACGTCCAAATTAATCTTCAGCCTGTTCGCTGGAAGACAGGCGTGTCCAATAGAACAGGCTTTAGGATTCTTAAAAAAAAAAAAAAAAATAATAATATCGAAAGCTCAGTAACCACGGCCACCGCAAAAGAATAAAAAAAATTAACCCACTCGTGGCTCTGTGTGGGCAAAACCAGAAACATCTGGCAGAACCATGCAATATTATGGTAAAGTGAACCCGGATGTAATGTTATAGTTGGTCAGGAGGCAACAATGGCTGTACAGAGAGGGGTCCCTAAAAACGCCAAATCTCGGGGTGCAGCAATCGGCAATTCTTGCAAGTGGAGCTCAAGATTTGCGATAATATAGATATGATAAAAATGTTAATGGTACAGTGGGTATAGAAACCCCCCCCCCCCCCCCCCCCTTCAAAATAATCCCATTTTGTTGCTTTGCAGCCTGAAGTGAAGACAGACACTGTTTTTTCTTTATCCAGCTGTATTTACTCAGTGCAACTTATAACATCCAAGTGAAAGATAGAACACCAACATGTAAGAAAAAACAGAATCACTGAGTTGGAGGAGGGATCCCCCCCCTTGTATTTTCATATTTTGTTGAACCCCCTTTTGCTGTAATTCCAGCCTTTAGCATGTTGGGATTTGTCTCTGGTAACTTTGCACATCTAGACTTTGCAATATTTCCCCACTCCTCTTTGCAGAACTGCTCGAGTTCAGTGACATTTGATGGTAAGTGACTGTGGACTGCAGTCTTCATTCAAGTCATTCCACAGATTTTCAATGGGGTTTAAGTCTGGGCTCTGACTAGGCCATGTAAGGACATTCCCCGCCTTCTCCTCCAACTACTGTGTGCTCATTGTTGCTGTGCGCTTGGGAAAGGTAAACCTTCCCATTCACAACTTTCTGCCAGCAGAGGGCAGGAGATTTTTCCTCAAGAATTTGACTGTAATTTGCCCCTTCCATTTTTCCTTCTATCCTGACAAGTGCTCCAGTCCCTGCTGCAGAGCAACACCCCCATACCAGAAGATAACACCGTACCTACAGTAAAGCATGGAGGGTATTTGGATGAATTTTCTCCAAACATATCAATTGGTGTTGAGGCCAAATCATTCCATTTTAGTCCCATATGACCAGAATACCTTTTTCCATGCAGCCTCGGAATCTTCACGGTGCATTTTGGCAAAGCTCAGTGGTGACGGCATGTGGCCTTTCTTGAGTGGCTTTTTTCTTGCACCTCTCTCCCCATACAAGCCACATTTGTGGAGAATGTGTGATATCTGTGTCACATGCACACAAATGTCACTCTTTGGCAGAGTTGCTGTAGGCCTCCTGATAGCCTCTCTGACTAGTTTCCTCCAGTTTGGAGCAAGGTCCTAAATTCCTGATCCAGGGAGGGTCTGTGTTCTACCAAATACCTTCCACTTCCTAATAATAGACGTCACTGTGCTTCTAGGCATTGATAACGTCTTTGTATTCATCTCCCGACTTGTGCCTGTACACAGCTTTATCCTGGAGATCCCTGCGACAGTGCCTTGTCACCCATAGGCGATTGTTTGCTTCAGTTGCTCTACCAGGTACTGAAATGCTGCAGGAAAGCTCTTTTCATGCTGAGCTAATCAAAATGATCACAGGTGAAGGTCAAATGGCTTGTGTCTTGTCACCCATAGGCAATTGTTTGCTTCGGTTGCTCTACCAGGGACTGAAATGCTCCAGGAAAGCTCTTTTCATGCTGAGCTAATCAAAATGATCACAGGTGAAGGTCAAATGGCTTGTGTGCCATTGAGAAGGTGATTAGCTACACCTGATTGAGTTTACAAGTCATTTTTAGGATAGGGGGGTAATCCATTTTCCAATTCAGTGATTCAGATTTTTCTGACATGTTGTTCTATCTTTCACTTAGATGTTACAAGCTGGATAAAACAAAAACTGCACGTCTTCCTTAGGCTGCAACGCAACAAAATGGGGTTATTTTAAAAGGGGGGGTGATTCTTTTCTATACCCACTGTATCTGAGCAGTACCCAAAAAATCTGCCTTTAGGTAATTGTTTTCTATGTGCTCATTTACACCATTCATGTGCAGAAAAATGCAGATCAATAGACATGGTGTGAACCTTGTGAGATCCTCCAAAAGCTAGGTCTAGGTACCTTTTTGCCTCATAGCTGTATACCTTCACTGTGAGATCATCTAGGGCACTACAGGTCCACCACATGTGGAGTGAGATGTGGTACTGCGGACTGTTCTCCTTGCTGCAGAGAAAGCTGTACCTGCAATAGAAGAGCTCTCTACTTCATCCATGCTGTGGATCTCCACTTCTTCCACTGGTTCCTAATTATTCCTCCATTGGCCATCAGAACCCATTGGGAAGGCAGCTCTGACACAGGGAAGCCAAGCCCTTCTCCTTTACAAATATGGCCCCAGCCACACAGAGACATACCGCCAAACAAGACATAGTAAGTCAGTAATGGGGAAAAGACCAGCTGCAGGAAGACTATGCTGGGTAGAAGTCCTCAAAATAAACAAAACTTCCCCTGGATGAGTCCAATCCTCCTTCATTGTTGTCTCACACGCTCCCCCTCCCAGGCACTACAGATCACAGGGGGAGGGTTTCAGCATCAGAGGCAGTGCAAATAATCCAGTATGCTAATCATTTTGTTTACCAAAGGATTCATAATTTTGTTTAGCCAGGCGTTTGGTCTGAGCGACATTCATGTAATGAAGATTTGGGGAGTTATGTGGACACAAGATGTGTGATCTGATGTATTCATGACATCCGGGGCCACAGGAAATCTGAAAAAATGAGCAGTGCAGGGTGATTTGGGGGGGGTACAGTGTTGGGAGAATTTTTTTCCCTCCCCATCTATACTGGTGCCGAGAGGGAAGAGACTAAAAGAAGAAATCCACACAAACTAGACCTCAGCTATCGACGCTTCCTACTCGGAAGGCAGATGAGTGATCCGCAATGAGGATTGGCAGCAGCAGAGGTTAATCTTCCAATTTCTGGAGGTGAATACGGAGGTGCGGTGAGTGGGAGGCCAGCTATTACTACCCTGCAGTGGTTCAGAGAGGAGTTCAGTTTGGGGGGTGGGGAGGGTGCATATAGTTGTCAAGCTGCCACCCCCCCCCCCCCACCCCCCCGAGTGTTATTGCAAACAGACATTTCATTCCATGTACTGCGGTCCTACCTCCAGAGAGCCAATTCATTCATTCCCTGAAACTTAAAAACTGAAAAACCCGTCATCTTTATTTATACATATGAAATGGGGAAATTAAAGGGTAAGCAGCCAGACAGCAAACACAGCGAGGAGGAGGAAAGACAAATGAATGGGGGATAGAGAGAGATACAAAAGGGGGGGCAGATAAGCAGAATAAGGAGGAGGGGAGGAGGATAGGTAACACAACGATGGGGAAGGGGACCGAGCAGAAGGAAGAGAGGTGGGAAAGAACCAGAGGAAGATGAAGATAAAGGGGAACAGAGCGGCAGGGTGGGGGACGGAGGGGAACAGAGTGGCAGGGTGGGGGACGGAGGGGAACAGAGCGGCAGGGTGGGGGACGGAGGGGAACAGAGCGGCAGGGTGGGGGACGGAGGGGAATAGAGCGGCAGGGTGGGGGACAAAAATAGAGCGGCAGGGTGGGGGACAAAAATAGAGCGGCAGGGTGGGGGACAAAAATAGAGCGACAGGGTGGGGGACAAAAATAGAGTGGCAGGGTGGGGGACAGAGGGGAATGGAGTGGCAGGGTGGGGGACGGAGGGGAATGGAGGGGTTAGAGGGAGGATGGAGGGGTTAAAGGGAGGTTGGAGGGGTTAGAGGCAGGATGGAGGAGTTAGAGGCAGGATGGAGGGGTAGGGTAGAGGAGGATAGGGGGGGGTAGGGTAGAGGAGGATAGGAGGGGGGTAGGGTAGAGGAGGATAGGAGGGGTAGGGTAGAGGCGGACCGGGGGGGGGGTAGGGTAGAGGAGGATAGGGGGGGGTAGGGTAGAGGAGGATAGGAGGGGGGTAGGGTAGAGGAGGATAGGGGGGGGTAGGGTAGAGGAGGATAGGAGGGGGGTAGGGTAGAGGAGGATAGGAGGGGTAGGGTAGAGGCGGACCGGGGGGGGGGGTAGGGTAGAGGAGGATAGGGGGGTAGGGTAGAGGAGGATAGGGGGGGTCAGAGGAGAATGGAGTGATAAATAGAGGTTGGGGGGGGGTGATAGCGGGAGATGGGGGGGTGATAGCGGGAGAATGGGGGGGTTATGGCGGGAGAATGGGGGGGTTATGGCGGGAGAATGGGGGGGTTATGGCGGGAGAATGGGGGGGTGATAGAGGAAGATGGGGGGGGTAGAAGGAGGCTAGCGCAGCAGAGTGGTGACAATGGATAAAGCGTCAGGATACACTCCAGGAGTGGAAAGTTTGTCCCTGGAACCCAGCGAGGAAATCGGACTTTCAATACGGATAATGTAATCAGTGTCACGCTTCATCTTCCGGCAGCTTTTAGTTAGGTAAATATTGGTTGTGTACCAGAGCAGTGGTTCCTAGAAAAGCAATAAAAACTCTGCAAGCTTTACAAGCAAACAAAATAACTCTATTAACGCCGATTATGTTTATGCAAAAGGTCTCTTTTCCCCTCTTGAAATTCAGTTTGCTCGGTGCCGCAGTTATTGCCGGGAGGATTCTGATTGTTACCGAGCCAGAAGCAGAACAATTTCATCTCCACTAAAGTCTGAAAATAAACGCATAAGACAACATGGCCACAACAGAACATATTTGAAGGGAAGTAATTTTAGTAAATGAGATTAAAATCATTATTGCCACTTTTACCCCAAGGGCCCATTCATATCTTCCTGGTCCTCTGTAGGGTGTTATGTCAGACAAATAACATGCAATGGGTTAGGGCAGACAATTTATTTGAACAAGCTGCTAATGTGCCAAAACAAACTGAAAATTGGACGTGCGCCATTCTTCCAGAGCGCTGCAACACGCACAGCGGAGGAGCGTTGCCTTATTGTGCTGGGAGTGCCCCTGAAAATCAATGGCACGGCAATGCACGGGGTGTTACCCCAGTGCACCATGTTGGATGGGTCTGAATGGGGCCCTAATATATTTTGGACCCGGCATCTGATATACCTGTAAGCGCAAAGAAAAACGAGAAAGTGTCGCAGTGATGGGAGGAATGGGGTGGTGGAACAGGTAGGTATAAAGCCTCTTCCCTTGTCTTTCAGTGCAGGATATGGAAGGACATGGCAAGATGTGGAAGGATATGGAAGCAGAGGCTTTGACGACGGAGTGGCTTGTGTGACTCCCAGACAGAAAAATAGGCAGCCTGATGAAAAACACAGAAAGCAAACATCAGTTTGAGAGATGGATCGGGAACAAGGCGTAAGCAGTGGCGATATTGATTGCACAGCATCCGCGACGTGCTTCTCTGAGTCACTTTACAACATTAATTTGCTGTCAAACAACAGAGTAACTCGTGCACGGCATGCGAGGCAGAGGCCAGGGTAGTGTGTAGCCTGACCGCTGAGAACCTCGGCCCTTCAGCAGTTAAGCCGAGACATGGACCTGCGCTGCTGACGTACCAGACCTCCATTATAGGGTATCCCTGGAGCTAAATGGACAACTTGGCAAGGAGGCCAGCAAATGGGATTTTGTGGCACAGTAGGAGTAAGAGCATCGATTGCCTAAAAATACACTTGGGTGAGTTAAGGGGAAAAAAAAAATCAAAACCAACCAATTTACCAACACACTGTAAAAAAAACAAGCACAGCAAATTTCATGCGCATGAGAAACGTCTGAAAAAGCCCAAGGAGGCAGCGACGACTTCCTCAAGAAGAGACTGTCCATAAAGCAAGAACACTAAAAGAATTGCTGTAGGTATAAACCGGAGGGACCTACAGATGATTGAACATATCTGCAGAAGCCTCAGAAAGCCTCTTATAGCCAAATTCCAACTGGTAACCATCTGACACTTTACAAACGTGACAAAGCTTGGAGGAGAATGGGGACCTTAGCACTGAGCTGTGACAACCCCACCAAGACATCAGAACTGGGAGACTGCCATATATGCAGGATTTCCACTAACTCCAGCCCATTGAAATAGAACCTAAAAAAAAAAGCAAGAGGGAGACACTGTTCTAGGTTCTTCTAAGCATGAAGGTTAGAAGAACCTAGAAGATCGAGGCTGTGTGGCCCAACCTACGCCAGCCACCATCCCTTGGCCAATGCTCTATAGCACTTGTTATGATGAAAATTATATGCGGCCACCTCAGGATTTCAGGGTCTGCAGTTGAGCCCCCTGTATTCAGTTAGCTGACTGCCATTATGTAGACGTATATCTTGTAGTGGCATCTTTAAAGCCCAAACCTTTAATTTGGCTGGAGTAGAAAAGGGTCAGTAGGGGAGCAGTCAGGATTTTGGCATCTACTTGCCCCTCTGAAGATCTCCTTACACCTCCAGTCCTGTAGATACAACAGGATATGAGAATAAATGCCCCCAAAATAAGGGGAAATCCAGTCTTAGTGTTACTGGAACAAGCGCCTCCCATTCTGTCAAAACAGGTTTTCCGGTTCAAACAAATTGGAAGGAGGGACACGGTGTTTTGACAGCAGAACTGTCTGCAGCCACTGATTGAGGAAGGCTAGCTTAAAAGAGAAGTACGAGAATAGATTTTTTTTTTTTGGAATCACACTTACCTAGGTGGATACATCTGTCCCCTGCCGGCTCAGACTGAGAACTGAGTGATCAAACGCTGCTGATCACTCGGTTCTCAGAGCTCCGTGAGCAGACAGCTGGTGACTGTCAGTGTTCGGGGCTCTCTGACCCAACCCCCGCAACTCAATGAAGCGCTGGGCTGTGGGGAGGCCGGGAACAGCCGGCTCAGGCGTTCAGTGGCTCGCTGAGAGGCTGAGCCAGGTGCCGGTCCAGGCACAATGTCCGATCCCACCCATATGGTCGTGATCTTTCCCAAGTCTGGACCAGCTCTGTGACTTCAGCCCGCTGTCTGCTGAAAAGGGTCACAGGAGTTTGGAATGAACTACACTCCTGTGATCCGCAGGAGAAGTACAGCCAAAAGAGTGTTCCCCATACTTCCCCTTTAAATGTTTCTAGTGGGGACACAGGCATCTATAAAACCCTGAGGGGGTTCTAACCCCTCACTACTTCATCTAAAACTAAAGCGTAAAGGTCTGGCTTTTAAACAGACTTGGAATCAGTTCCCTGATAATAGGACAGTTTCCATCCTATGACCCCTGAACACCGGGCACTAGACCATGAATAGACTGACTTCTCTTCGGTCCAGCGTTTACCCGCGTCATTCCACTGGTCAGCAAGCTGCCTATTTAGCGATCAACAGTGAGCAGTGGGAGGAAGGTGGCAGATGTCTTGGATGAACATTTATCCGTATAATAGAGTGCCCAGGGTTGGAGGGCTTTCTGTGTGACCTTCGTAGAAAGTCCTTCTTGTACATCTGGGCAGCACACATCTTCCAGGAGAGTCACAGGAGGTCTGAACTGCAGCTTCTTTCTGAAGCTTTTCACACAGGTCTCCCCTGAGCAGGTCAAGAGTCTCCAGTAAAAAAAAAAAAAAAGAAAAAAAAAGAAGGGTAATGCATTCTGCTGGTGGAAGGATTGTTAAGCAAACAAGTTTGACCCGTGGCTGTGAAGAATAGTGGTTGACATAACTTAATTAAAGCTCGGGGACGAGTCTTTCCTACAGCATGTCACCGCGCCGCCACAGCAAGGATCCAATTACCTGCAAACAGCGCCTCATGGCAGGCGGCCCCATTACCTGCTGCTTTATCTCGCTATAATACTATAATGAGAACGTGCCAGGCGCAGGCAATTGTACCTGGCGCTTTATACGCGGGATGAGCAGATTAACTCTTCCTGTAAAATAACACGTCCGATCCCATTCCCACTAGGTGCATATTAGAGGACATCAATGGTGTCTCCGCAGGAAGGAGTTGAAATCCTGCATCACAAAAAACAAAAAAACAAAAAAAAAATCTCAACACCGACCATGTGCTCATTAATGTAAAAAAAGAGCAAAAATCGGATGAATTCACTCAGACAGGCCAATGCAGCGTGCACAAGCGGCGTTTACCTCAAATATGGAAGCTGCCAATTGGTCTATGAAGGTTCCAGCTCAGGATCTGCTATTGTATTCTATACTGGTCCAGTCCGTCCCCAGGACAAGATATACAAAGGCTTAATTTCTCTATGTGAACTCTCTATGCCAGTGACAGAAGCAAGAGAGATGCTGGCCAGTCCTTGGAAATGGCAACTTTAAAGCAGAACTTTGGGGGGGGGGGATGAAAAATCGATAGACCAGCAAAAAAAAAACTCAGCTTCAACCTGGAGCTGTGCCGCAGTAATACCTTTTGGCCACTAGAAGTCCTCAGTCTTCCATGTCCAATGACAGCCACTGGATCTACTTCCTCTGAGGCCGCCATGGACCCGCCCCCTGAGAAAACATCACTCTGGCCAGGGCTCAAATACTACTTTACTGAAGGGCGCTCAAAACATAATTACAGCCGGGACAGACCTGCGGCACCATCAGACCATCATGGAGAACCTTGGAAGTGCAGGGAAGAAGGGGTGTTGGGTAAAGCTGGAGCTCTGCTTTAAAAGCCAACGTGGAAATGGCAGGAGCACCCTTAGGGTCAGGTTAAGGAATAACCGATTTATCCCGATTTTTTGTTTTTCCAGGTTTAGCAGAAAACACAAGCACAATGAAAGTGACGGAAGTAAAGCGTGCAGGAAAGGTAGATGAACCCTCGGGTCCCAAATCTGCCAACCCAATTCAAAATGACCCCAGAATTGTTTCCATCGATCAAAAATGTTCCATGCCTTGCTTCTACCTAAAGGCTTCCACTTCCGGCACCAACAATTATTCTACAGTTATCGCCAAACTCCAGCCAAAGCTTTTCCCCTCCCCCTTCATCTCTTTTACAGGAGTCACAGGGACAGAAAGTGAAGGAAAAGCTCCACTGAAAACTGGCATCCCCCCCCGACTACCCAACTAAACAAAAATAAAAATGGTCTCCAATTAGGCTTTAACGATCGCAAATCTTCCCATCATGATGTTTGGCTGATCAGAACCTCCTAATTATGTCTGTGTGCTTTAATCATTTAGTATTTAGCTACAGGTCTGCGACTGGGCTCTGAGCCTTGAAAGGTAAACTTGGGATGGAGCCGAGGACAGGCTGCGGACATTCAAATCTCTACATATTCTTCACAAGCAGTAAACACACTTTAGGTCCTCAAGGACCTCCGTAGCTGCAGGTACTGTGGAGCAATTAATCCTAAATTTATAGCAGAATACACCTACATTTTCATGCTAGCAACTCAGTTCCCTGTTCACAGCTGTGATGCAATAGTTTGGCTCTTTCTGAGCTCCCCCATCCCAGCAGTGACCTGGTAGCCTACCAGCCTATTAATCCCTACGAAGAGCAGGTGAACAGAAACCGGAAAAGCAGAGTGATGAAGCCCAATGCATCTCTTAAAGCAGAAGTAAACCCATCCATAAAACAGTTTAATCTATGGCATGTTTGGTTGTGCTCTCAACCAAACTGTCAAACCACCCAATGGCTGGTGTCAAAACTGATCACATGTGCAGCACTAATCACATGTTGTAGATTAAACAGATGCAAAGATGGCAGCTTCCTTGGCTGAAAACAATGGGGGGGTACTTACACTTTAAGTAGTTTGGGGATGAATTGCTCCACAGTGATTAAAGCTACAGAGGTCAGTGACGGATAAGATCATGTACTGCTCTGTCAACAATGTATGAAATATTGACATGTCCACGGCCTGCTCAGAGTTCTGCTTTAACCCAAAAGACATTCAAGCAGCAAACGTTGCTCTGACCTATGTGCATGCGTCCCAGAGATATGAGCCATTCTATGCGTCTCTCCAACCCCTTCGCTTCCATGTGACGCCGGACTAGAATGCTCTGTGTACATCTACATTCATAGGAGTCCCCTATATCTGTGTACACACCAGAACGAGGCTCGCGAACCACAGTCTCCCTCTTTAATAAGCTTCCTATGCAGAGGGAATCGCAGCAGGCTCTGAAATATCGGCTCCCGACCAAATGTAAAACCGAAACGCAGCGCGCGGGCTCCCCTGAGCCGCCTGTGATTAATAAGAATTGTAATATACCGCATAATTTCCAGCATGCCGAGGACACAAAATTATGTTTAATCTCACCTTTATTGCTCGCCGCAGAGCAGCGCACAGGACGACTCTCAATCACAACTTCCATCTCACACTAAATAAACCGCACGCCGAGCAATTCCTCGCCGGGTACAGGAGAGAGAAGGGGGAGATTAAAGCCGCTGATTAGAGGAACACTTTGCTTTAGTCGCCTATTAAGGACACACATAAAAATGTAAATGAGACCATACAACACCCCTCTCCCTAAACATATAATATATATAATTTGGAAAGTATACAACGGCGGCTCCATGTGCGTCTCTATGTATTGTCTTCATTTAGAAAATGCGATATAATGTGACCGGGAGGGTCTGTCGCATCCAATCACAGCGCAGCAATGTCACTTCTCATTCACTGCCTTGGCAAGTGTTTGAGAAAAATTAAAACGTCCAGCGAAGGACAGTGTCAGGGAATGCATGTGACTGGGTTTCAAGCTCTGTGCATACTTCTAGACAAAAAGGAAAAAGCGAGAAGTGCAGAAGCAAGAGGGACGAGAAATCAGTTACAGAAATTCAGGATATATTTAAAGTGGGATTAAAGCTGAACGCCAACTAAAAATGTTCACTCCCCCCCCCTCCAGCTACCTATCCAGCCTACTCGATGTCACAAAGATCTGCGTACTTAACTTCTTTGAGTCTGCTTTGGTCCAGTCATGTGATCGAGCAGCTCCAGTTTCCCTGTGACAGCTAGTGGCTGCTGCAGGGGAGTGGGTTGAGCCCCCGACACTGGCTCAGACATGGGAGCCTACAGTGTAGGTGACATCACAGCTCTCAGAATTCCCAGCTGTTTGTTGAGTGCTTTCTCCTCTCCCCTACAGCAGCTGCTCACTGACACAGGGGAGCCAGAGCTGCGGGATCGCATAGCTGGACTGGAATGGATGGTCAGCATACACATCCTATGATATAGGGTAGGCCAGTGGTTCTCAACCTCAGTCCTCAAGTACCCCCCCCCCCCCAACTCGCCATGTTTTGGGAACTTCCCTTAGAAAAATCAGCTCTTATCAATACCATGTCATGGATATTGTTTTAAAGCAGCTGCGCAAAGCAAAGGAAATCCTGAAAACATGGACCGTTGGGGGTACTTGAGGAATGAGGTGTAGAACCACTGGGGTAGGCAGGATAGGCAGCGGGGGGGGGGGGGGGGGGACGGTGGCTGAACATATTCAAGCAGTTGGTGTTAGGCTGGAATTTCACTAGAAGTTGAACACATAAGACGAGGAAATTACAGAATGGCTTATGCAGCGACTGCGTCCAGCAATCTGGAGGGGGGGGGGGGGGGGGGGGACCAAACAACATGGCTCATCATTCTGCAGATTTATACTCTGATTCTGAACAGAACAAGTCACAGAATGCCGGAACGCCACGGCCACTTGAGTGCCAGGAGACTGGCGAGATACTGCGATTATCGCTCTGCGTCTTTTATACCGAATGAGTAATGAAGGCCACAGAGGCACTGAACATTGGCCAAGGCAGGCTTTGCACCATCAGAGGATTTGGTAGAATGCCCCAATCAGGTTACAAGGAATATTTTTTGAAATCTCTCCCGATTTGTTGAAATCTCTCCCTATTTCTTCATTGTTGAACCGGCACCCTGAGAGGACCCTCTGCAGAGATCCATCGGGGGGGGGTTCTCTGAAGACAGATATACTGCTTTGTTTTCTGGTCCCATACTATCACATGACTTCTACCACCCCGGACAGTAACCTCCAGGGGATTCTTCTAATCAGGAATTCCGATTCCTTTACTGCCCAAAGCAGTCCATCACCAGCTCATGGAGGAAACATCCCATTCATGTGTCACATGAGAAAATGGCAGCCACAGCGCTCCACCCCATGCAGACTGCGGGATCAGTGGTCATGTGATCAGTCTCCGTAGCATAGAGGGGAGTATTAATATTAGGCCCACGCTTCTCTTTTGGGTGTGGATCTATGCCTCCGCCACCCTCCACAACAACAATTTTTTTTTCCTGGCCTGGGCTAGAATGGCATTTCCTGCTTACACAGTCCCCCAGGAACCCCCCCCCCCCCTCATCACATATTCCAGGAGGCCATGGAAGCCTATTAAAAACAATGGCCGGGGGTGGAGGGGGCCTTTCATGCGGAAAGCACTGCCTGTCTGCTGGCCGCCTCTTTCCACAACTTCCTGGATTCCAGGCATGCTTTGCAGCTTCTCCTCCATGTCTAAGGACTACATATCCCATGGTACCTAGATTATTCCTGTACTGACTCCGCCTGCTGAAACTCCTCCTCCCAGAAGGCGGGCTCTGTGAAATGTGTGCGACAGCAGTGCTCCCTCACAGGACATAGCGACTCCGTGTCCCAGAATTCCTGGAAGTCAATGTGTGGGGTCTCCTTCAGAGTGATAGGAGGAGGCTGGAGATGATTGGAGATCGATGTGGAGGCGAGGATCGGATTTTATATTTTGGTCACAGACGGGCTTTATTTCTTCATTACACTTTCTCTCTTCATCCATCACCAGGAGCCACTAAAAACATTATGGAGAACTGTGCCCCCCCCCCCCATTTTATGTTGCATCGGTCTTTATAAAGAAGCCCCGGTATCCCACCACATATCAGGGGCGAAGGTCTGGCACCCCACATAATACCACAGCCCTGGTATCCCCCACATATCAGGGGCAAAGGTCTGGCACCCCATATAAAATCACAGCCACTATTCCAGCCGTATGTGGCAGCCAACAGCTCCAGGAGGTCACACAGCCGGCACGGTGGCGGCTCACATGGGATGTTCCAGGTTGTGGTGATGCCAAATTTTCAGCGATCCGCCCAGAGAGCTATTGACAAGCTGGCACTTATAATCACTCCCATGCCCTCCATCTGAGGACAAAATGAAAGCTGCGAGGAGCTCTGGCTGGAGTCCCTGGTCATAAATACCATTAACAGGAACGCCGCGCCAATGTTTATCTACCGTGCTGCTTGCTTTATTGTTGCTAAAGGCTGAATATTGAGATTAACTGATGAATTTACACCATAAACCTCGACCATAAAAACAAGACGATCGATAATTACTGTACAAGACCCAACAATCCTCCTAAGTGATTACAGTGCATGTTCCCTACATATGGATTGTTGTGTGTGTGATCACATCTGTGTGTTACACATCAGAGTCTGTCATTTCCATGGAATTTTTTCCATCTGAAGTTCCTGGTTGATCCTGCCAGTCATCGTCCTTCCTCCCTCTATACTGACCACACAAAGTACAGTGGCTGATCTGTTCACTGCTTGCCTTTTAAACACGCCCTCTCCCAATCACAGCCTGGCTCTGGCACACCCCCCCCTCCCAAGCACAGCCCGCTTCTGGCCCACGCCCCCTCCCAATCACAGCCTGCTTCAGGTCCACACCCCCTCCCAATCACAGCCTGCCTCTCGCACGCCCCCTCCCAATCACAGCCTGCCCCTGGCACACGCCCCCTCCCAATCACAGCCTGCTTCTGGCCCACGCCCCCTCCCAATCACAGCCTGCCTCTCACACTCCCCCTCCCAATCACAGCCTGCCTCTCGCACGCCCCCTCCCAATCACAGCCTGCCCCTGGCACACGCCCCCTCCCAATCACAGCCTGCTTCTGGCCCACGCCCCCTCCCAATCACAGCCTGCCTCTCGCATTCCCCCTCCCAATCACAGCCTGCCTCTCGCACGCCCCCTCCCAATCACAGCCTGCCCCTGGCGCACGCCCCCTCCCAATCACAGCCTGCTTTTGGCCCACGCCCCCTCCCAATCACAGCCTGCCTTTCGCACGCCCCCTCCCAATCACAGCCTGCCTCTGGCCCATGCCCCCTCCCAATCACAGCCTGCCTCTCGCACGCCCCCTCCCAATCACAGCCTGTCCCTGGCACACGACCCCTCCCAATCACAGCCTGCCTCTGGCACACGCCCCCTTCCAATCACACCCCACATAATACCGTAGCCCCGGTATCCCCCACATATCAGGGCGAAGGTCTGGCACCCCATATAATACCGCAGCCCTGTTATCCCACCACATATCAGGGGCAAAGGTCTGGCACCCCATAAAACCGCAGCCCCGGTATCCCCCATATATCAGGGGCGAAGGTCTGGCACCCCAATAATACCGCAGCCACCATTCTAGCCGTACATGGCAGCCAGCAGCTCCAGGAGGTCACACAGCCGGCACGGTGGCGGCTCACATGGGGTTTTTCAGGTTTGATGTTCCAGGTTGCGACGATGCCAAATATTCAGCGATCCGCATAGAGAGCTATTGACAAGCTGGTACTTGTAATCACTCCCATGCCCTCCATCTGAGGACAGAATGAAAGCTGCGAGGAGCTCTGGCTGGAGTCCCTGGTGATTAATAACATTCACAGGAACGCCGTGCCAATGTTTATCCAACGTTCTGCTTGTTTTATTGTTGCTAAACGCTGAATATTGAGATTAATTTACACCATAAACCTCGATCAAAGACAAGATGATCGATAATTACTGTACAAGATCCAACAATCCTCCTATGTGATTACAGTGCACGTTCCCTACATATGGATTGTTGTGTGTGTGTGATCACATCTGTGTATTACACATCAGAGTCTGGTCATTTCCATGGAATTTTTCCATCTGAAGTTCCTGGTTGATCCTGCCAGTCATCGTCCTTCCTCCCTCCCTCTATACTGACCACACAACGTAAAGAGGCTGATCTGTGTTTGGTGGTCGGTGTTCATCCCCTGGCCGACCATTCAGAGGCACAGGACACTGTGTAGACACACTGCATGCCTGGATTGGGTAGTTTGTTCAGCTGCTACACCCTCTGACCAATCACAGCCTGCCCCTGGCACACGCCCCCTCCCAAACACAGCCTGCCCCAGGCACACGCCCCCTCCCAAACACAGCCTGCCCCAGGCACACGCCCCCTCCCAAACACAGCCTGCCCCAGGCACACGCCCCCTCCCAAACACAGCCTGCCCCAGGCACACGCCCCCTCCCAAACACAGCCTGCCCCAGGCACACGCCCCCTCCCAAACACAGCCTGCCCCAGGCACACGCCCCCTCCCAAACACAGCCTGCCCCAGGCACACGCCCCCTCCCAAACACAGCCTGCCCCAGGCACACGCCCCCTCCCAAACACAGCCTGCCCCTGGCACACGCCCCCTCCCAAACACAGCCTGCCCCAGGCACACGCCCCCTCCCAAACACAGCCTGCCCCTGGCACACGCCCCCTCCCAAACACAGCCTGCCCCTGGCACACGCCCCCTCCCAAACACAGCCTGCCCCTGGCACACGCCCCCTCCCAAACACAGCCTGCCCCTGGCACACGCCCCCTCCCAAACACAGCCTGCCCCTGGCACACGCCTCCTCCCAAACACAGCCTGCCCCTGGCACACGCCCCCTCCCAAACACAGCCTGCCCCTGGCACACGCCCCCTCCCAAACACAGCCTGCTCCTGGCACACGCCCCCTCCCAAACACAGCCTGCCCCTGGCACACGCCCCCTCCCAAACATAGCCTGCCTCTGGCACACGCCCCCTCCCAAACACAGCCTGCCCCTGGCACACGCCCCCTCCCAATCACAGCCTGACCCTGGCACACGCCCCCTCCCAATCACAGCCTGCCTCTGGCACATGCCCCCACCCAATCACAGCCTGCCTCTGGCACAGGCCCCTCCCAACCACAGCCTGCCTCTTGAACACGCCCCCTCCCAATCACAGCCTGCCTCTTGAACACGCCCCCTCCCAATCACAGCCTGCCTCATGAACACGCCCTCTGCTCCTCAGGCTGAACACACTCTGGAATACAGGCACAGGAGGAGTCTGCACAGTGTCCTGTGACCGCCCCCCCCCCCCCCCCACACTATCAGGAAGAAGAGATGATTGGTCACTTGACAGAACTTTTTGCGATTATTAACTTGCTTAGGAAGTGTCTATACCTTGGGATGGTCACAGCTACTTGACGCAGGCGCAGAGGGAGAGAGATAAGATGACGGCAGAACACCAGAACGTCACTCATTGGCCAGCGCTCAGGGTGGCAGAACCTCAACACATACAACTTTGTAATCTCCTTTTTTTGTTTCCTCTTCCCCCCTTAACCTCCAGAGAATTCCAGGCCAAACCCCAACAAATCCAAAACCCGCCCCTCCCCCTCACACCGATACTCAGTTCCCTGTGTAATACTACTCAGCCTGCGTCAGTCCAGTCATGTGGTCGGCAGCTGCAGGGGAGAGGAGAGCGCGCTCAGACAACGGCTAGAATTCCTGAGCCGTGACATCACCCATAGACTTACTATGGGCCATATGTTGTCAGTGCTCCCTCCTCTCCCCTGCAGCCTCCTGACACAGGGAGCCAATCACATGACTGGACTGGAGCAGGCTGAGAATGGGTAAGTGTATATGTTTTTCTTCCACGGGGTAGTTTGTATTGGTGTTAGGAGGGGGGGAGGGGGAGGTGTAAGATTACTTAAGGTTTAATCCAGAATTCTACTTTAAAGCGGGGTTCCACCCAAATTTTGAACAATATCTGTATGTATTCTCTTCCTTGCCTAGATGCTGACATGCCGTTTAAAAAAATTTAAATCGCCGTAATTACCTTTTATTTTTCTATTCTTCTTTGCACTTCCTGGTTCTCCTCCCGTGGGAGTAGGCGTGTTTCTAGCCTCTCCCAGACTCCTGGGAGCTAGTCTCAGGCTTCCCAGGATGCCACTGAGCATGTGCGGGAATGAGTGGTGAATGCTGGGAGCACAGCATTCACCACATCCAGGAAATAAATGCTTGTGAGCTTCAAATGCCCACAATGAAGATGGAAACCGCCTGCAGTGAATAATATAAATTATTCTTTCCGACGAAATCTGACACAGGCGGACATATTACACACAATATGTGAGTATGTAATGCTGAGAAGAAAAGTTTGTGAACAAAAAAAAAAAAAAAAAAAACACGATAGGTGGACCCCCGCTTTAAGGAAGAAAGAAGATATTCAGATGCTGAGAGAAGTCAGAAGACTTCCCACAGTTCAGGAAGCATAAAGCCATTACTCTTCTCCTTGGTGTTCCGTATAGGTAAGAAGTAGATCTGTGTATAAAGTGGACAGCACGCTGTCTACTAGTTTATACTTCACTCATCACATGACGTAAGGGGCGGGGCTTGTACAGAGGCCATTACTAATCAACATTAAACTCTCACCAAAACCGCAGGACCTTATAGAAATCTATGTGAGCCCGCACCAAAACCACAGGACCTCAAAAGTCTGTGAACCTGCAACAAAACGACAGAAACCCATAAAAGTCCATGTGAAACACACCAAAACCGCAGGACCTCACAGAAGTCCCTCAACCTGCACCAAAACTGCAGGCCCTCATAGAAGTCTATTGCCTCTTTTCCACTGAGCGGATCGGTACACTATTTTGAGTGTTTCCATTATGAAAGCGACCCATACAACTGAACCGAACCGCACCATTCAGGGTCCTGCTTCAGATGTGGGGCCATAGAAAATGGTACGGTTTGGTTACGATACATTCCACTGATTGGTGGACGTGTGACGCCATGCTAGGCATTTTTTCTAAACCCACGTATGGCCCCTGTTGGTCCAACTTGCAGTGGAAACGCTCACCTGAATAGGCCGGACCATTCTAGGCCTTCCAAACTGTACCGACCCGAACCGATCCCCTCAGCGGAAACGAGGCATTTGTGAACTGAAACTGCCCCAAAACCGCAGGACCTCATAGAAGTCCATGAGCCTGCACCAAAACAACAGGACCTCATAGAAGTCTGTGAACCCGCACCAAAACCGCAGGACCTCATAGAAGTGCGTGAGCCTGCACCAAAACCACAGAAACCCATAGAAGTCTATGTAAAATGCACCAAAACCACGGTACCCCATAGAAATCTATGTGAATCCGCACCAAAACCACGGGACCCCATAGAAGTCCCTCAACCTGCACCAAAACCGCAGGACTTCATAGAAGTCTATGTGAACATGCACCAAAACCACAGGACCTCATATAAGGCTATGTGAAATGCAGCGAACCCGCACCAAAACCGCAGGACCTCATAGAAGTCTATGCGAACCCGCACCAAAACTGCAGGACCCCAAAGAAGTCTATGTGAAACGCACCAAAACCTCAGGACCCCTTAGAAATCCATGTGGATCCGCACCAAAACCGCAGGACCTCATAGAAGTTTATGTGAAACGCAGCGAACCCGCACCAAAACCGCAGGACCTCATAGAAGTTTATGTGAACCCGCACCAAAACCGCAGGACCCCAAAGAAGTCTATGTGAAACGCACCAAAACCGCAGGACCTCATAGAAGTCCATGAGCCTGCACCAAAACCACAGGACCTCATAGAAGTCTGTGAAGCTGCACCAAAACCACAGAAATCCATGGAAAACCTGCACCAAAACCAAAGAAACCCATTGAAGTCTATGTAACACGCACCAAAACCATAGGACTCCATAGAAGTCTATGTGAAACGCAGTGAACCCGCACCAAAACCACAGGATAGCTGCACTCCAGCAAAGGCGCAGCGGGGGAAGTGTGCAGCATTCTCTGTATTAGGGTAAAAAAAATCTTCCCATGTCTGTGCCCTCCCCGCCAAACACTTGCCATTTGCTCCTGAGCTGTCAATCAAATCCTACGAAGAGGGAGTGACACAGCGGCGCTGAGCTAGGCTGTGTGTGTCTATGGAACCTGCCCCTCCATTTTAGATTGTAAGCTTCTATGACCAGAGCCCTTCTAACCCTCGTCTTGAATTGTATTGTACCTGCACAGTCTCCCTTCATTGGCTGTGCAGACTGTCTGTATAATAGGAATGTGAACTCTCACTGGATGAAATTTTATTTTCTGTAGCCACGCGTACCAAATGATACGACCTCACCTATCCAGATTTTCTACCTCAGTGCTGCTGATCTCCTCCCAGTTCTTTCAGCCACTTTTTATCCACACTCAGCTGCCTCTCATTGCTGTGGACCAGCCACCTGTTACTGAAAATGGTGGCCTGTGACTACAGCAGGAACAACGAGGGCAGCACATGGCAGAGTGACAACACAGGAGCACAGCCGTGTGCAGAGACAGAGTGGTGTCCCCCTATAACAGGAAGTGCTAAACGACCTTCATGGCGGGATCACCAGGATTACTACAGTGAAAGCTGAAGATTCCGAAGGACTGAAAAATATTTCTGAAATGAGAAAATCATTCAAAAGCGAAGATAAAGATGAGATTTCACTGATTGGATCTACATCTGTGCAGGTGTCAGAATGAAAACTGAAGCCACCCAGCGTTCACATGGGTTACATCCTCCAACCAAGAGCTGTAACATGGGACGGCGGTAACTTTCAAGAGTGCTGGGTGCTGGATTTTAGGTCCATGTGACCCGGCCCCCAGAACATGTGGCAAGCCTCCGCAAGTTCACCAGGCACATGTAATAATCATAGGCTGATCATTCCCCTCCCCCGGCTGTGACAGACTGAGTGCGGGTACGCCAGTAATGAGGTCGGGGGCTCAGCACGCTCTCAGGCTGCTCACTCGCACACTTCCTTTGATGTACTGAGAACACTTCAATACTCCATTAAAATCCTGCAGAAGAGTCACAGGAAGTGTGTGCCATGGGGGCCAATAAAAGCTAGAAAACACATTTCTCACCTTCCTCATCACATGGAATGACCCCTCACCCCCCTTCTATGGCTCATCGTTATTTTATAGTTCCAGATTAGTCCAAAGCAGAACCCTCTGCTGGCATTACTCCCATGTCTGAATGACATTTGCTTTATAGTATGCAGCAATGACCCTCCTACGTTACTCCCACCCTGCACCCCCTATGATTATAGCTGAACCCCAAACCAGAAAATGAATTTAAAAGGTACTCCTTAGTAGAAACAAAAAGGACAAACACACTTTGGATGCATAGAATGCCTTTGCAGACCCAGATATTAGCTTGTAAAAGTAGCAGTGACATCACTGTGCTCCTATCGATGGAGGAGCCCAGCAGGCTCCACCCACTACAGAAGGGGGAAGAGACAAGACCAGTCCCCCTGCACAAGGAGAGAGAGAACGCAGAGCTGTGGGATGGGCCAAGCAGTCTCCACCCACTATAGGAGGAGGCGGAGACATGACCAGACCCCAAAGGGGTGCATCTGTCACCTGGCCTCAGGTGACCTGGCACTGTGCTTTTATATGGGGGGAGGGGTCGATGAAGGTGCTTTGTATGGGGGTGATGCAGGCGCTTTTATATAGGGGGGGGTGTATCGGGGTGATGAAGGTGTTTTATATGGGGGATGGTGGGTGTATCGGGGTGATGAAGGCACTTTAAAAACATCTTTTTCTTCAGGTCATACAAATTTTCAAGCACAGATCAATCTGTAATAGAGAAATGAGAGCTGTGATTGGGAAGTGATGTGGCTAGGAAGGGGCCATTGGCAGGTGGGATCAGGATGGCTCCCAGAGTTTCGCCTCTCACTGTATGAGCGGTCCCTCTGTATGGGGGCTCTCCCCGGAGCGGTTCCCTGTATGGGGGCTCTCCCCGGAGCGGTCCCTCTGTATGGGGGCTCTCCCCGGAGCGGTCCCTCTGTATGGGGGCTCTCCCCGGAGCGGTCCCTCTGTATGGGGGCTCTCCCCGGAGCGGTTCCCTGTATGGGGGCTCTCCCCGGAGCGGTTCCCTGTATGGGGGCTCTCCCCGGAGCGGTTCCCTGTATGGGGGCTCTCCCCGGAGCGGTTCCCTGTATGGGGGCTCTCCCCGGAGCGGTTCCCTGTATGGGGGCTCTCCCCGGAGCGGTTCCCTGTATGGGGGCTCTCCCCGGAGCGGTTCCCTGTATGGGGGCTCTCCCCGGAGCGGTTCCCTGTATGGGGGCTCTCCCCGGAGCGGTTCCCTGTATGGGGGCTCTCCCCGGAGCGGTTCCCTGTATGGGGGCTCTCCCCGGAGCGGTTCCCTGTATGGGGGCTCTCCCCGGAGCGGTTCCCCTGTATGGGGGCTCTCCCCGGAGCGGTTCCCCTGTATGGGGGCTCTCCCCGGAGCGGTTCCCCTGTATGGGGGCTCTCCCCGGAGCGGTTCCCCTGTATGGGGGCTCTCCCCGGAGCGGTTCCCCTGTATGGGGGCTCTCCCCGGAGCGGTTCCTCTGTATGGGGGCTCTCCCCGGAGCGGTTCCTCTGTATGGGGGCTCTCCCCGGAGCGGTTCCTCTGTATGGGGGCTCTCCCCGGAGCGGTTCCCTGTATGGGGGCTCTCCCCGGAGCGGTTCCCTGTATGGGGGCTCTCCCCGGAGCGGTTCCCTGTATGGGGGCTCTCCCCGGAGCGGTTCCCTGTATGGGGGCTCTCCCCGGAGCGGTTCCCTGTATGGGGGCTCTCCCCGGAGCGGTTCCCTGTATGGGGGCTCTCCCCGGAGCGGTTCCCTGTATGGGGGCTCTCCCCGGAGCGGTTCCCTGTATGGGGGCTCTCCCCGGAGCGGTTCCCTGTATGGGGGCTCTCCCCGGAGCGGTTCCCTGTATGGGGGCTCTCCCCGGAGCGGTTCCCTGTATGGGGGCTCTCCCCGGAGCGGTTCCCTGTATGGGGGCTCTCCCCGGAGCGGTTCCCTGTATGGGGGCTCTCCCCGGAGCGGTTCCCTGTATGGGGGCTCTCCCCGGAGCGGTTCCCTGTATGGGGGCTCTCCCCGGAGCGGTTCCCTGTATGGGGGCTCTCCCCGGAGCGGTTCCCTGTATGGGGGCTCTCCCCGGAGCGGTTCCCTGTATGGGGGCTCTCCCCGGAGCGGTTCCCTGTATGGGGGCTCTCCCCGGAGCGGTTCCCTGTATGGGGGCTCTCCCCGGAGCGGTTCCCTGTATGGGGGCTCTCCCCGGAGCGGTTCCCTGTATGGGGGCTCTCCCCGGAGCGGTTCCCTGTATGGGGGCTCTCCCCGGAGCGGTTCCCTGTATGGGGGCTCTCCCCGGAGCGGTTCCCTGTATGGGGGCTCTCCCCGGAGCGGTTCCCTGTATGGGGGCTCTCCCCGGAGCGGTTCCCTGTATGGGGGCTCTCCCCGGAGCGGTTCCCTGTATGGGGGCTCTCCCCGGAGCGGTTCCCTGTATGGGGGCTCTCCCCGGAGCGGTTCCCTGTATGGGGGCTCTCCCCGGAGCGGTTCCCTGTATGGGGGCTCTCCCCGGAGCGGTTCCCTGTATGGGGGCTCTCCCCGGAGCGGTTCCCTGTATGGGGGCTCTCCCCGGAGCGGTTCCCTGTATGGGGGCTCTCCCCGGAGCGGTTCCCTGTATGGGGGCTCTCCCCGGAGCGGTTCCCTGTATGGGGGCTCTCCCCGGAGCGGTTCCCTGTATGGGGGCTCTCCCCGGAGCGGTTCCCCTGTATGGGGGCTCTCCCCGGAGCGGTTCCCCTGTATGGGGGCTCTCCCCGGAGCGGTTCCTCTGTATGGGGGCTCTCCCCGGAGCGGTTCCTCTGTATGGGGGCTCTCCCCGGAGCGGTTCCCTGTATGGGGGCTCTCCCCGGAGCGGTTCCTCTGTATGGGGGCTCTCCCCGGAGCGGTTCCTGTATGGGCTCCCTGGAGGAACAGCAAAGCCTGGAAAACAATGTGGGTGCCGCTGGGGGAAGGGGGTACACTTTGAGGCCCCATAACAATGATCTAGAACCACCCAGATCCCTCATTGGAAAACCCTTCGCTGGTACCGAGCTCACAGCTGCAGCCTTGAGTCCGATTGAAGAATTTGTCTGCCGAGCCCTTTATAAATGTATCTTGGTAGAAAACACATATAAACCTTTGAAAGTGACCTGTGCTGCGAAAGACAGCATGGTGCGTTCCAGACGGATGTCTATAAACCATGCAATGGATGGAATGACTGAGCAGTACAAACATGAAGTGAGCAGAGAAGCGCTCGATCTATGCAGATGCCTCAAACGCCATCAATTAAGCCAAGAATAAAAAGACAAGCAACAACGTACTGCGGATTGTTCCATCAATAACTGCACACAGAGATGATCCATCACACTGCGCCATGCCAGGGAGAACCGCACGCGGCTCTGGCAGGACGGAATGCTTGGCTTCATTTTATTACAGTCATGCAAATGAGATTGGTAATTTGGGTAATAAAGAAGCCTTGCTGCCATCTTTCAAATATATCATCAGAATGAACAGAAACTGCCACTGGCCACCACCACCACAGCTTGGCGGATAAACGCAGCGATCCTAGAAGACATCGGTATACCGCCGAGGTCCGCACATTACTGGTACTAGGAGGCCGTAAAGGTTGGTTTGGGTGCAAAATATTTTCATACGGAAAGGAATATTGGAGCCGGGATGGTAACGTTCCAATTCCAACATGTCATTGTGAAAGCGGGAGAGACTGCTATGGCTAACGCCCAATGTCAGCTAAACACATTCCCAGGGAATAAAAACATTAGGCGTGCAGAAAGCAGCCAAAATCTAGAGCAGAAAAGCCTGTTGCCTGCCAGCATGCTGCAGAGGACCCTTTCTCGCTGTGGGTAAGCAGTGGTCTCTCTGAGGAAGCCAAACATGAGCCCCCCCCACCCCTTGTTCAAAGCTATAGCATGAGCTCTGATTCGGCAGGGGTGTGGCAGACCTATGCAGACAGACCACGGCTTCCACAGAGTGCCCGGGCCCTTCACTACAGTATGCTGGCAGGGGACCCTCTTTTCTACTCAATCTGTGGAAGCTTCCTAAAATAAACTCTGACGGTTTTTGCAACGGAGTTCCGACGGAGTTCCGCTGAAACGGACTTGCCTACACACGATGGCACCAAATTCCGATCATTTAGAACGCGATGACGTACGACGGGACTAGAAAAAGGAAGTTCAATAGCCAGTAGCCAATAGCTGCCTTTGCGTCGCTTTTGATCCGTCGGAACAGCATACAGACGAGCCGATAAGAACTGATTCCGTCGGAAAGATTTGAAACATGTTCTATTTCTAGGTCCGTCAGAATTTTCGAAAGACAAAGTCAGATGAAGCCCACACACGATCGGAATGTCCGATGAAATGATTCCATTGGACCTTTTCTGCCGGAAAGTACCGGTCGTGTGTATGCGGCATAAGACATTGAACACCTAGAAGGTGTTTAGCTGTTTAAGCTGAAGGTTTGGTGAAACGCGTGTTGTGGGATTGAAGGCGATTGTTGGGACGACGGTCAGGCTGGCAGCTCAGGATGAAAGTCATATTTCAGGCAGAGGTTATGCTGACAGGCTGACACAGGAAAATTGTCCAAAATGACAGATTTTTTGCAGAGTTTTGCTCGGGATGAGCACAGGCTGCTAACATGATAGAAGTCTGGACGGGACACTCGTCCTTCGCCGTGCTCAACAATGTACATATTCTTATTGAGAAGTATTCTCATTCCTTCACCCAAATCAGCTGCTCCAGTTCTAAGATGCCAATAACCAATATGGCCGCCCAGAGGTGACACAAGCATTAACTCCTACACTGGCCCCATACACAGGCGGGGGGCCTTCAGCTCCAGACACACCACCTCCTTACATTACCCCAATATTTTGGAAGGGCCAACTCTGGCTCCTCTGCAGTCCAAAAGTCCAGATTTACAGTGAGCCAATCAGAAGAAGACTTTCCTGTTTATTGGAGTCATGCCATGCAAGAGTCCAAATCTGCAGAGTCACCATGGAGGCCACATCTGAACCTTCTGCTGGGATGACTGCTAACTGATGGCATGGGTGCGGAGAGGGAGAGGGAGAGGGAGAGAGAGTGTGGGTGGAGGGGGAGAGAGAAAGAAAAAGAAAGAAAGAAAAAAAAAAAGAAAAAAGAAAAAAAGAAAGAAAAAAAAAAGAAAAAAAGAAAAAAAGAAAAAGAAAGAAAAAAAAGAAAGAAAAAGAAAGAAAGAAAAAGAAAGAAAAAGAAGGAAAAAAATGTAAAAAAAAAAGGAGGGGGAAGATACAAATAAGGAAAAAGGGGAAGAGGACTGGAGGACAAAGGATAAAGAAGTGGGAATAGAAGTCCTCTAGATCTCATTTACTGCACCACCCTGCGAATGTTCATCAGCAAAGCCTAGAAGAGCACAACGCATCGCCTGCTGTGCGGCAGCCCTCGCCGTTGGCCCGCCTCACCCAGAGAATTCTCTTTCCGCAAACCCACAATCCATCTAGAGAGGCCATAACACGCTGACAGCGGCATAAATAAAACCTCTGCAAAAGGTCAGCAAATAAAACAAGTGACCAAATAAATAAAAGGCGAGGCGAAGAGAGTCATTTCATGCAAATTTAATCAGCGAGCTCCTCGCCGCCGGGTGTGGAGAGTTATGGCCTCACCGTATGACCGCTTGTACTCGGGGCTCATTTACAGCCTGTCATCCGCACACATACACAGAGAACACAAAGGGTTATTGGAAAGGCGGTGATGGGAGGAGAGCGCAGGAGAAGTTCAATATGCACAGTACCCCGGGGCGGAGTACACACTACAATGTACAAGATCCTAATGAACTCTTTACAATCATCTACTCTGCACCAAACAAACAGCCTGCAGATTAAGGATTAGGCCAGCCTTCCAGGAAGAGCGCTGCGGACAGGACGGATTTCCCTGGAACCGTAAAAACAAAATGATTATTTCATATCAGTATTCATTTACAGTGATTACCGCAGCACAAAGAACATTGCGCCCTTCCCATCACTCCTCGTACCGTGCAGGAGAATCCTGGAGGAGGAGGAAGATGCAGAACCACCATTGAACCTGCCTGTTCTCTCCTGAAATTTCCCATAACTGCACATTGGGAAGTCATTTTTTCAGCACCATAGACAGCACAACACCCCCCCAGATATATAGAGGAGAGTGAGAGAGGAAGAGGCCCTGGGGTGTAAGGAAGGAAGGGTGTAAGGAAGGGTGGAAAGAAGGAGAGGAATAGACCTGGGGTGGAAAGAAGTGTGCGAGGAGATGGGGGGGAGAGAAAGAGAGAGAGAGAGAGGATGGGGGAGAGAGAGAGAGAGAGAGAGAGAGAGAGAGGAGATGGTGGGGGGAGAGAGAGAGGAGATGGTGGGGGGAGAGAGAGAGGAGATGGTGGGGGGAGAGAGAGAGGAGATGGTGGGGGGAGAGAGAGAGGAGATGGTGGGGGGAGAGAGAGAGAGAGGAGATGGTGGGGGGGAGAGAGAGAGAGAGGAGATGGTGGGGGGGAGAGAGAGAGGAGATGGTGGGGGGGAGAGAGAGAGGAGATGGTGGGGGGAGAGAGAGAGGAGATGGTGGGGGGAGAGAGAGAGGAGATGGTGGGGGGAGAGAGAGAGGTGATGGTGGGGGGAGAGAGAGAGGTGATGGTGGGGGGAGAGAGAGAGAGGTGATGGTGGGGGGAGAGAGAGAGAGGAGATGGTGGGGGGAGAGAGAGAGAGGAGATGGTGGGGGGAGAGAGAGAGAGAGGAGATGCGGGAGAGAGAGAGAGAGGAGATGCGGGAGAGAGAGAGAGAGGAGATGCGGGGGAGAGAGAGAGAGGAGATGCGGGGGAGAGAGAGAGAGGAGATGCGGGGGAGAGAGAGGAGATGGTGGGGGGAGAGAGAGAGGAGATGGTGGGGGGAGAGAGAGAGGAGATGGTGGGGGGAGAGAGAGAGGAGATGGTGGGGGGAGAGAGAGAGGAGATGGTGGGGGGAGAGAGAGAGGAGATGGTGGGGGGAGAGAGAGAGGAGATGGTGGGGGGGAGAGAGAGAGGAGATGGTGGGGGGGAGAGAGAGAGGAGATGGTGGGGGGGAGAGAGAGAGGAGATGGTGGGGGGAGAGAGAGAGGAGATGGTGGGGGGAGAGAGAGAGGTGATGGTGGGGGGAGAGAGAGAGGTGATGGTGGGGGGAGAGAGAGAGGTGATGGTGGGGGGAGAGAGAGAGAGGTGATGGTGGGGGGAGAGAGAGAGAGGTGATGGTGGGGGGAGAGAGAGAGAGGTGATGGTGGGGGGAGAGAGAGAGAGGAGATGGTGGGGGGAGAGAGAGAGAGGAGATGGTGGGGGGAGAGAGAGAGAGAGAGGAGATGGTGGGGGGAGAGAGAGAGAGAGGAGATGCGGGAGAGAGAGAGAGAGGAGATGCGGGGGAGAGAGAGAGAGGAGATGCGGGGGAGAGAGAGAGAGGAGATGCGGGGGAGAGAGAGAGAGGAGATGCGGGGGAGAGAGAGAGAGGAGATGCGGGGGAGAGAGAGAGAGGAGATGCGGGGGAGAGAGAGAGAGGAGATGCGGGGGAGAGAGAGAGAGGAGATGCGGGGGAGAGAGAGAGAGGAGATGCGGGGGAGAGAGAGAGAGGAGATGCGGGGGAGAGAGAGAGGAGATGCGGGGGAGAGAGAGAGAGAGGAGATGCGGGGGAGAGAGAGAGAGAGGAGATGCGGGGGAGAGAGAGAGAGGAGATGCGGGGGAGAGAGAGAGAGGAGATGCAGGGGAGAGAGAGGAGATGCGGGAGAGAGAGAGAGAGAGAGAGAGAGAGAGAGAGAGAGAGAGAGAGAGAGAGAGAGAGAGAGTGGGGGGGGGGGAGGAAGATGGGTGGGGGGGAGAGGAAGATGGGTGGGGGGGGAGAGGAAGGAGATGGGTGGGGGGGGGGAGGAAGGAGATGGGGGGGGGAGAGGAAGGAGATGGGGGGGGGGAGAGGAAGGAGATGGGGGGGGGGGAGAGGAAGGAGATGGGGGGGGGGGGGAGAGGAAGGAGATGGGTGGGGGGGGAGAGGAAGGAGATGGGTGGGGGGGGAGAGGAAGGAGATGGGTGGGGGGGGAGAGGAAGGAGATGGGTGGGGGGGGGAGAGGAAGGAGATGGGTGGGGGGGGAGAGGAAGGAGATGGGTGGGGGGAGAGAGGAAGGAGATGGGTGGGGGGAGAGAGGAAGGAGATGGGTGGGGGGAGAGAGGAAGGAGATGGGTGGGGGGAGAGAGGAAGGAGATGGGTGGGGGGAGAGAGGAAGGAGATGGGTGGGGGGAGAGAGGAAGGAGATGGGTGGGGGGAGGGAGGAAGGAGATGGGTGGGGGGAGGGAGGAAGGAGATGGGTGGGGGGAGGGAGGAAGGAGATGGGTGGGGGGAGAGAGGAAGGAGATGGGTGGGGGGAGAGAGGAAGGAGATGGGTGGGGGGAGAGAGGAAGGAGATGGGTGGGGGGGGGAGAGGAAGGAGATGGGTGGGAGGGAGAGGAAGGAGATGGGTGGGGGGGAGAGGAAGGAGATGGGGGGAGGGGGGAGAGAGGAAGGAGATGGGTGAGGGGAGAGAGGGAGGAGATGGGGGGAGGGGGAGAGGAAGGAGATGGGTGGGGGGAGAGAGGAAGGAGATGGGTGGGGGGGAGAGAGGGGAGAGAGTGAGAAGTTGAGAGGGGAGAGAGAGTGAGAAGGACAAGGAGGTTAGAGTCAGATAATTGGTGATAAAAAAAGGAGGGGGGGGGGGGGGGGGGGTGGCGCTGGTGATGATGGTAGAGTGTGCCGATAAACCTCCTTCCCTGACTGCAGTACACTTGTAGGGAGCTCTATGGGATGAAGTGCGGGGATTGCCTCAGACAGATGGCAAAAACCAGCCACACGTTTTAAGAACAATAATTCTAGAAACTTGGAAAAGTAGGACAAACACAATCAATAACACCTCCTTCCCACTCCCCAGAGAGCAGCTCCACCAGCGCGGTCACTTCTCGGCAATTTGCGTCATACACGAGCTGCCACGTGACCCTCCTGAACTCTACAACTCTGTGCTGGTTGCTGCCATCCACGCCGAGCGCGATTCATTCATTGGAGTGCGGAGGAAGGAACACAATGCAGAACAAAGTCTTACAAAAAGCTCGTATGGAGTTCAGTGTTGCCCAGTTTGCAGCCAAAGACAATCCGTGCCTCCATGTTTCACCCATTATAAACCGGGAAGATTCTCTCAATCCCTAACCCACTCCCTACCCAATAGACCGTATATTCTGTAAGATATGACACCCAGAGACAAGTCTACAAATACTGAACAAAGCCCCATTTTCAATAGAGAAGAGATTAAATGATTTCCGGCACAAACCATTTCATCTCAGAATGTCCTGCTAAGTGTAAGAGATGATCAGCTAATAATCAGAACCGGCGACACTTTCATCTCAGCATTAAACTCTTCACCGCTTCGTCTCATTCTGGGTGAGGTCCAAGAAAAATGAAAACCTATCAAAGAGGGAAATTATGTGATGGTGAAAGACGTGGCTTCCCCAGACTGTGCAGTGCCGGCTCAGTGATCTGTAGGGCTCATTCACACCAATATGCACATTAAGGCCTCATCCACATGGCCATACCAATCCGAACATCTGAGTGAAGGGCTCTCTTCACCTGACGCAAAGGTGTTCCCATACAGCCAAGTGTAGGTAGCCTGACAGGCGGGTGGCACAGATCTCCAAGTGCATCCATGTAGGACCGATACATGGATCAGAATGCAGACAGACTCCCCTGATGGTTTCCAAATTTGTTTGGAAGGAGCAGTGCACATTAGATGCAGTCATGTGCCCAGCTCTATGTATGCTACACATTCCATAGTCCCTAGTCCACCTCATGAGTGAGCAAGAAAGGGTGGCTACATTGCTACATACAGTGAGACGAAGGCAGGGTGGCTACATTCCTACATACAGCGAGACCAAAGCAGGGGTTGGTATTAGGGGTGCAACGGATCGTCACCGATCTGTGATCCGATCAGGCCAACCTGTTCGGATCAGCACACCACGCGATCCGCGGAGCGCTTCGCTGCCTCAGCCTTAGGAAAGGCCGCGGCTTCAGCTTAGCTCCAGAGCGGCGGCCATCTTGGTACACCCGCCGGCCATTTACCACATGATCGCTCTGTCAAATGACAGAGAGATCACTTGTAAACAAACCGGCGTCATGTCATGTCAGATGGCAGCAGCGTCATACTCTGCAATACCCAGCCAATACTCTGCAATACCCAGCCAATACTCTGCAATACTCTGTGATACCATGCCATACCCTGCAATACTCGGTGATACCCAGCCATGCTCAGCCAATATTACAGTGGGGGAGATGACGTGGATATTACAGTGGGGACTATATGGTGGTGGAATTTTCACAGGTTTTTGCAAATTCAATTATTGTTTGCCGATCCGAAAAATGATCCGATCCGTGACTCTGATCCGAGGAACGATCCCATCCATGAGTTTTTTGATCCATTGCACCCCTAGTGGCTATGTTCCTACATACAGTGGGACCAAGGCAGGGATGGCTACATATTTCTACATACAGTGGGACCAAAGCAGGGTGGCTACACTCCTGGATACAGTGGGACCAATGCGGGGGGCTACATATTTCTAACTACAGTGAGACTAAGGCAGGGGGGCTACATTCCTACATACAGTGAGACCAAAGCAGGTGGCCACATATTCCTACATACGAGACCAAGTCAGGGTGGCTACATTCCCACATACAGTGAAACCAAGGCAGGGTGGCTACATTCCTACATACAGTGAGACTAAGGCAGGTGTGGTTATATATTTCTACATACAGTGGGACCAAGGCAGGAAGGCTACACTCCTGCATACAGTGAGACCAAGGCAGGGTGGCTACATTCCTACATACAGGGAGATCAAGGCAGGGTGGCTACATTCCTACCTACAGTGAGACCAAGGCAGGTGTGGTTATATATTTCTACATACAGTGGGACCAAGGCAGGACGGCTACACTCCTGCATACAGTGAGACCAGGGCAGGGGCTACATATTTCTAACTACAGTGAGACCAAGGCAGGGTGGCTACATTCCTGGATACATTGATACCAAGTAAAGGGGGGGGGGGGGGGGCTACATATTTCTACATAGTGAGGCCAAGGCAGAGGGACTACATTCCTACATACAGTTAAAAAACAGGACAGCTACATATTCCTACATACAGTGAGACCAAGGAGGCTGGGGGCTACATATTTCTGCATACAGTGGGACCAAGACAGGGTGGCTACATTCTGGGATAGTGTGACCAAGGCAGTGAGACTACATTCTTACATACAGTGAGACTAAGGGGGGGGGGGGCTACATATTTTTACATACAATGGGACCACGACAGGGCGGCTACATACAGTGGGACCAAGGGTAACAAATGTAGCCACCCTCTACCAAAAGGAATTTGGAGATTTAGAGGAGGCCGAGAGTAATAGAAGAGACTTTTGAGTCAAGAATACATACTGGAACATATTTTTTTTTTTTAAACCAGAGTTTACTGTCACATAAAATTATGTTAAGGACCAATAAGGAGGCTCAGAGAAAAGGAGGGAAATGTCAACTTGACCTGAAAAGTAAAAAGAGTTACAGATCTCACTAGCTCGCCTCCATCTGTGGAGCTCCTAGCTCTGATATGCGGTTTTCATCACGGTGATCTTCAATTCTGTGTATCGTGTGCTCCGACTGAATTGCCCGGGTTGGTGAAAAATTTTTTACCAACAGAAGAAAATGCTCAGATACGTACTCCAGAAAATATACTGAAGTATCCCTTTAAGGCCCAGATCCCACACAAAGCATCGAATGAAACATTTTCTCAGAACACTTGAGAAGCGCTCTTCAGCCCAGCGATGGAAGCCGCACACAGGAGCTCTCTCTCTTTCAACTTGTCAATGTTTCTCTCCACAAACCAATATGTTGCTATACATGTTATAAAGCCTGCTCCTACTTCTCCATTTATTGAGTTCAAAGGGGCCAGAGCCATTATGAGTGAACAGGCCGTATACATTATATTATAGACATTGCTAAGCAACGCCTTGCCAAATGCTCCATAAAGAAAGCTTTCTACAGTGTGGCAGAATAAAGAAGCTGAAAGCCGAGCGTCTCGCACTGCATACTATTCACCGAAAGTTTATCGCACTTCTGCTGCAAACCCGACACTTCTATGGGGTGCAGGTGACAGGAGACCGCTAAGCACCATCAGTACTCCTATGGGGAGCAGGTGACAGAAGAACACCACTAAGCCCCGTTGGTACTCCTATGGGGAGCAGGTAACAGGAGAACCCCACTAAGCACCATTGGTACTCCTATGAGGAGCAGGTAAGAGGAGAACCCCACTGAGCACCGTGGTAGTCCTATGGGGAGCAGTTGACAGGAGAACCCCACTAAGCACCATTGGTACTCCTATGGAGAGGAGGTGACAGGAGAACCTAACTAAGCTCCGTTAAATAAAACAGACAGCACTGCATCAATAGTACAATCAAATAAACAAAATAACAATGACGTGCAATAAAAGTGTTCGAAGATGGAAAGTCCAATAATAAAGTTTCTTCCATTAACATGCAGAGAGATGCAAAGTACTTCTTTACTTCATACAGCCTCTGAATGCATAGTGCTCCCACCACATGTACTAATTCCTCACCTCCTTGCAAGACCCTAAAGAGGGTCAAACACGCCTTGCACAATGTGCAACAATCCCTCCAGGAAATCCTTGCTGGTCCTTGGTAACCTCTGTTGGACTCTCAAGACCCAGGTAATAATGCAAATCTGATAAGGCTTCCTCCCACTGTGATACTTCAGACTTGGATCCATTATAATCCACATTAGCTGCCGGTAGTTTTGAACAATACATGGAAAAAAAAAATAGAAAGGTCCTCCAATAGTGCACTATCCAAAAGGGATTAAAATGAACCTCTCCACCCCAGCTAGTATACAACTCACATTTATTTAAAGCATTAAAAGCATAAGTGACACATCAGAAAGGCCTCAATCAATTGCGACAAAGTTCCACCACCAGGTTCCACCTCTACTAGTTTCACCACCTCACACGTGGCTTCATCTGGAGGAATGACTAAGCACCATTGGTACTCATATGGGGAGCAGGTAACAGGAGAACCCCACCATGCACCATTGGTACTCCTACTCCGTTGGTAGTCCGTTGGTAGTCCAATGGGGAGCAGGTGACAGGAGAACCCTACCATGCACCATTGGTACTCCTACTCCGTTGGTAGTCCAATGGGGAGCAGGTGACAGGAGAACCCCACTAAGCACCATTGGTGCTCCTATGGGGAGCAGTTGACCGGAGAACACCACTAAGCACCATTGGTGCTCCTATGGGGAGCAGTTGACTGGAGAACCCCACTAAGCACCACTGGTACTCCTATGGGGAGCAGTTGACCGGAGAACACCACTAAGCAACATTGGTGCTCCTATGGGGAGCAGTTGACTGGAGAACCCCACTAAGCACCACTGGTACTCCTATGGGGAGCAGTTGACCGGAGAACACCACTAAGCACCATTGGTGCTCCTATGGGGAGCAGGTGACAGGAGAACCCCACTAAACACCACTGGTACTCCTATGGGGAGCAGTTGACCGGAGAACACCACTAAGCACCACTGGTACTCCTATGGGGGAGCAGGTGACAGGAGAACCCCACTAAGCACCATTGGTACTCCTACTCTGTTGGTAGTCCTATGGGAGCAGGTGACAGAAGAACCCCACTAAGCACCATTGGTAATTATGTGGCTGAAACAACAAGCCTTCACCTCAACGTGAACTCAATTAAAAAAAAAACAGCACTCCATTTTGGTGAAAAGCACTTACCATTTATGACATGTCTGTGGTTCTGGTGGCAAAGTACAGGTGGAAAAACGCATCCCCCCCCCCCCCCCCCCAATACCCCACAATGTCTCTGACCCTCCAGTATCTCCAACCCCATCCACCTTTAAGCAATCCCTGAAAACTCATCTCTTCAAGAAGGCCCCTCAATTGCTCTAAAAAACTGTACTTTTAGATTGAAGAAAAACAAGGCATGTATGGCCAACCAGAGGGCTAACCGAAAAAATTAATTAATTCATTGAAAAAAAAAAAAAAAAAAGAAGACTCCCACACCCACAAAGTCGAAGTGGATGGAAAAATCAAAGTCCATGAACTGGAGCTAAGAGTTGGTTTTTTTTATGATAAAAAGAGAAAAAAATAAAAAAACATAACACTATGGTGTTGTAATGTAATCAGGCAGATTTGTGAAATGACAGGTCCACTTGAAGTCATTATTTGGTGGAGTTCCAGCGATAAATGGAGTTTTTGCCCCTCTTGAGGCATCTCCATGGGCAGAGCCCGGCAGCCGTGGATATCGCTTGCATTGTTTTATTGTGCATGGCACATCAACTTCACTTTATTACTGCAGGAGAAAAAAAAAAAAAACCCTGAGCGCCCCATGGAGTGCAATAAAGGCGTACGTGCACGGCCTTCCAATGCCTGAGCGATCAGAGGAGAGAGGCCGGCTCCGTGCTTCACTCCCTCCCTGCCTGGGGACTCTTCTGTCAGCTTCTCTGCTAAAAAAAGAAACGGAGGGAGCAATTAAATAACGAGAGAAGCGGACGATCAAACGGCTGCACTTGAGTTGTGGGGCAATGGGGTGATTATGTGTAGAATAACTCCTCAGTGCATTGCCAACGTGAGGTTATTGCTCCGCTCTCCTCCTGCCGAGGCTGCCACTTTGTGCTTCATCTTTAAAAGGGAATCCACCCGCAGAACGCTCGGCTTTGATACCATAGTTAGCGCCTCGCCATCTACAAAGACGGACAGCCGTGACATTAAAGCAAACCTATCAAGAAGCAAATTACCCGCATTAGAAGCTCCAGATGGAAGACGCACTTCTCTGACTTACAGGAAGCAAACTTGTACTTGGAAATTGGCATCGGGGGGGGGCAGAGAAGATGAAATACGTACACAGCCTGGGAGACGAAGAGTGGCAACCTCTTCCACTGGAGGCTTCTCACTAGTGCTGCAACTAACGATTATTTTCGTAAGCGATTAGTTGGCTGATTATTGTTTCGATTAATCGGATAATAACCTTAACAAAAGTGTGGTGTATAACCACTTAAGGACTGAGCCTCTTTTTGAGATTTGTTGTTTACAAGTTAAAAACAGTTTTTTTTTTTTTTTTGCTAGAAAACATTGTACATTTTTTTTCCAACACCCTAGAGAATAAAATGGCGGCCGTTGCAATACTTTCTGTCACACCGTATTTGCGCAGCGGTCTTACAAGCGCACTTTTTTTTTTTTAGGAAAAAATACACTTTTTTGAATTATAAAATAAGACAACAGTAAAGTTAGAACAAAATTTTTTTTATATTGTGAAAGATAACGTTATGCCGAGTAAATTGATACCCAACATGTCACGCTTCAAAATTGCGCCCGCTCGTGGAATGGCGACAAACTTTCACCCTTAAAAATCTCCATAGGCGACGTTAAAAAAAAAAAAATTCTACAGGTTGCATGTTTTGAGTTACAGAGGAGGTCTAGGGCTAGAATTATTGCTCTCGCTCTACCGATCGCGGCGATACCTCACATGTGTGGTTTGAACACAGTTTTCATATGCGGGTGCTACTCACGTATGCGTTCGCTTCTGCATGTAAGCTCAGCGAGATGGGGCGCGTTTTAATAATTTTTTTTTCCTGATTTATTTTACTTTTTATTTTTTACACTGTTCTTTAAAAAAAAAAAAAAAAAAATTGTGTCACTTTTATTCCTATTACAAGGAATGTAAACATCCCTTTTAATAGAAAAAAACGCATGACAGGACCTCTTAAATATGAGATCTGGGGGTCAAAAAGACCTCAGATCTCATATTTACACTAAAATGCATTAAAAAAAAAAAAAATTGTGTCATTTAAAAAAATTCAGAAAACAAAATTGGCCTTTAAGAGCTATGGGCGGAAGTGACGTTTTGACGTCGTTTTCGCCCTGCAATGGTATGGGGGCCATCTTCCCCTCACTCATCTCCATGCCACGGACGTGAGAGGATCTGATCGCTTCCGCCCCTCTCCCGCTGCTGATAAAAGTGATCTTGCGACAAATCCGCTGCAGAGACCACTATTATCGGAAACCGGACGGCCATACAAAAACCATGTCTTCCTTAAAAAGAAAAAATGTATTTGAAGAACCTTCATTTGATTTTCTAATTGTTGGTGGGGTCAAATCGAAGTTCGTTTTCGACCACAGCGACGGGAAAATTTGAAGGAGCAGAATAAAAAACTTCTTGGTCAAAAGGAATTTTCAGACGGTGTATGTGGTTTTTGTTCAGAAATTACATTCATTTCAAAACTGAACGTTAAAAAAAAAGAGAAAAATTTGAAACGACACATTCTTTCGTTCAGCGAATGTACAAAGATATTTCGTAGGAATATTCTCGTCTGAAAATCAATACCTGTATGGCCAGCATAACGCTCGGTTCACATCTATGCAAGTTTGCTTTTGATCCTTTTCTGCAGAGCTTTTTTTACGTTGTGTTTTTGCACCTGCGATTTTCATTTTGCCCTTTTGTATGTTTTCTTTTGCCCAATTTGTTGTTGGGCAGATTAAAAAAAAAAAAAAAAAAAAAACGCAAACCACGGCAAACAACGCACTACATGCTTTTCTGCAGCTTCTCCGTTGAAGTCTATTGAACCAAAAAAGCAAATAATAACACCATTTTGCATTGAAAAAAAAAGTCCTCTTGACCTTTTCCAAATGCGCAGCGGCTGAAAAAAGCAGAGATGTGAATGTGTCTCATGGGAAACCATGTTAAATGGACTGTAGTGAGTTTCTGCAAAAAAAAGCACCAAAAACCGCAAGGGGTTAAAACAAACTAAAATTAGCCCTTTATAGTACAAAAAGAGCAGATAATCGCTGCTATAAGGGGTTCAATTATACTGTGAAACTAATTATATATATATATATATATATATATATATATATATATATATATATATATATATATATATAAAAATACACCCAGAAGTAGGATATATTGGGCATTTTAACTAGGAGTCAGACATGAAGCTATATGAAGGGTGGAAGGGAGATCAAAATCTTTTATATTAAAGTAGTACTAAAAGCTGAGACTTTTTTCATGGATATAATCATCTTAAATATAATGCACAATACTGGTAAAAGTTTACTTTAAATATACTGTATTTATTGGCATATAACACTCACTTTTTCACCATGAAAATCGGGTGCAAATAGAGTGTTATACGCCAATACTTCAGTTTTAGCTGCCCTCGGAGGGGGGCAGGACGAGCGCCGTCAGATTACATACAGTGAGAATCTCCTGTTTACTTGGCGGCCCCTGTAATAGGAAGTCCCGTCTCCTGGGCCGCCATTGGACGACTGTTCTGTCTATGATAGGAGATTCTCACTGTATGTAATCTGTCAGCACTTGTCCCGCCCCCCCCTCCCTGTCCCCTCTAGGCTGCAGATGGGCATTGATCAGGCTGCATTGATGGCAGTGGTGAGGCTGCAGATGGGCACTGACCCTTATTTTGCTTCAAAGTTCCTTATTTAAAAATGTAAGTTTTTTCCCTGAAACTTCCCTCTTAAAATGAATGTGCGTGTTATACGCCGATAAATACGGTAATTGTAATGCCTTCTATTACCTCCAAGTCTATTAGCCTCCACCTTCTCTGGGTTCAGATGCTGATCTTCCCTGCACAGAGTCTTTAACCACTTAAAGACCGGCTCACACCGATATACGTCGGCAGAATGGCACGGCTGGGCAAAGTAAACGTACCTGTACGTTCACTTTGAATTCGAAGTCCGTCGGGGTGCCTGCGCTTGTGTCACGGAGCTGAAGAACGGGGAGATGCCAGTGTAAACACAGCATCTCCCCGTTCTGCCTAGTGACAATTGGGAGCAGCGATCAGTGTCGTGTCACTGCTAGCCCATCTCCCAGACAGTTAAAATCACTCCCTAGGACACACTTAACACCTCCCCCCCCCCCCAGTGGTTAACCCCTTCACTTCATTGTCCGATGTGTCCGCCATAATGTCGCAGTCACGATAAAAAAATAAATAAATAAACGCGCTGATCGACAACATTACTAGTAAAAAAAAAAATTATTAATAAAAATGCCATAAAACTATCCCCTATTTTGTAGACGCTATAACTTTTGCACAAACCAATCAAAAATGTCCTGGCATGGGTCCGGAGGAGACCAAGAAATGCAACAAGGTTGTTGGGGGCGCAAAGCTTGGTGAACTCCTCCTCCTAAAGCGTCAAATTAAAATTCCACCGACGTCCACTCATTAATATTTTCATCCAGGGGAGGTCACCCCCACACCCGTTAAAATCACACCCCCATTTTACAATACAGGCCCGCCCCTTTATATCACAGAACCCCCCCCCCATTACATCACATTGCCCCCACATTACACTGCAGCCACCCTTAAGAGCTCAACCCCACCCTTTGTCATTAGTCACCCCATTTCCAATTCTTCCTTACATAGGAGGGCAAAGGGTGGGAGGTGCAAGGTCTGGATGGAGGGTGGGGAGCTTTCTAACTTTTCCTGTTAAGTGGATTGGTTGCTAGAACGACCCTGCATCATAGCAACCAATGACCTGCTTGTTAGGGTGGGGCAGCTTTCACTCTCCATCCAGGCCGGTGGCATCTCCTGTCCTTTGCTGTAAAGATGACATCAGAAGACAGGGGCATGCCAGGACTATCACTTGGTCTGGATCATGGTCTGCCATTTAGTGATGACTGTCCTATAGGTATGGCAAATTATTATTCTATTCCAAATATGGAGCCACCAGGTATATGAACCTCTCAAACGAGTGATATAACAAAGGCAGAGACATTTACCATACAGAAAACGTTTGTTACCCACAATATTTGAGCCCCTGAAAATGTGACGGATGAGGCTGAACTCACCCTTGGCTGCCAGTTCTCATACTGCTTCTGTAGGTTGGCTCCAATGGTTTCCAGGGCTTTCTGTGGACCCATCGCCAGCGGATCTGCAAAGAACAGAAGATATTTCACACTCTGATCACACAACACGGATGAGATTCGATTATTTGTTATTATACCTGAAAAAGATCACCTTGCAGTATAAAAGTTACAAAGACAAAAACCTTCATTGAAATCTATTCCTCAATGGCCACAAAGGATAGAGGGAGAGGGGGAAAGAGAGGGGGAAAGAGAGGGGGAAAGAGAGGGGGAAAGAGAGGGGGAAAGAGAGGGGAAAGAGAGGGGGAAAGAGGAGGGGAAAGAGAGGGGGAAAGAGAGGGGGAAAGAGAGAGGGGGAAAAAGAGAGAGAGAGAGAGAGAGAGAGAGAGAGAGAGAGAGAGAGAGAGAGAGAGAGAGAGAGAGAGAGAGAGAGAGAGAGAGAGAGAGAGAGAGAGAGAGAGAGGGGATGTGAGGGGAGGATGTGAGGGGATGAGATTTGATTATTTGTTATTGTACCTAAAAAAGATCACCTTGCAGTATAAAAGTTACAAAGACAAAAACCTTAATTGGAATCTATTCCTCAATGGCCACAAAGGATAGAAATCTGCTGCGTGCACCAAATGCCTCTACAAACCCAGATATTACCTTGTAAAAGAGGAGGAGGGAGGAGGAGGGAGGAGGGGGGGGGGGGGGGGGGGAGGGGAGAGAGAGGGGGGGAGAGAGGGAGAGAGAGGAGAGAGAGAGAGAGAGAGAGAGAGAGAGAGAGAGAGAGAGAGAGAGAGAGAGAGAGAGAGAGAGAGAGAGAGAGAGAGAGGGGGGGGGGGGGGGAGGGGGGAGGGGGGGGCTAGAGAGAGAGGGGGAGGGGGGGGGAGAGAGAGGGGGAGGTAGGGGGAGAGAGGGGGAGAGAGAGAGAGGGGGGGGGGAGAGAGAGAGAGAGAGAGAGAGAGAGAGAGAGAGAGGAGGAGAGAGAGAGAGAGAGAGAGAGAGAGAGAGGAGAGAGAGAGAGAGAGAGGAGAGAGAGAGAAGAGAGGAGAGAGGGAGAGAGAGAGAGAGAGAGAGAATGAGAATGTGAGGGGATTCGATTCGATTTGTTATATACCTGAAAAAGATCACCTTGCAGTATAAAAGTTACAAAGACAAAAACCTTCATTGAAATCTATTCCTCAATGGCCACAAAGGATAGAAATCTACTGCGTGCACCAAATATGCCTCTACAAACCCAGATATTACCTTGTAAAAGAGGAGGAGGGAGGAGGAGGAGGGAGGGGGGGGGGGGGGAGGGGGGGAGGGAGGGAGGAGGCAGGCAGGAGGGGGGGGGGGAGGCAGGAGGAGGGGGGAGGGGAAGGAGGCAGGAGGAGGAGGAGAGAGAGGAGGAGGAGAGAGAGGAGGAGGAGAGAGAGGGGGGGGGGGAGAGAGAGAGAGAGAGAGAGAGAGAGAGAGAGAGAGAGAGAGAGAGAGAGAGAGAGAGAGAGAGAGAGAGAGAGGGGAAGGGAGAGCTGTGGAAGGGGCCCAGCAGGCTCCACCCACTACAGAAAACGACAGCAGGGGGCGGAGACGAGACCAGTCCCCCTGCACAAGGAGAGAGCGCGCGAGAGAGAGCAGAGCTGTAGGAGGGGGCCCAGCAGGCTCCACCCCCTACATAAAATTACAGGAGGGGGTGGAGACAAGATCAGTCCCCCTGCACAAGGAGAGAGAGTAGAGCTGTCGAAGGGGTCCAATAGGCTCCACCCAGTACAGGAGGGGTGGAGACAAGTCAAGTCCCCCTTACACAAGGAGAGAGCGATCTTTATTACAGGAAGTCTCACACTGGATTACTGCACAGATCTGGAAGATGTACACCGCCCCAGATACAGCCGATGCAGAAATCCCCCGTCACTCCATTGATGTCCCCAACGTCACCGGCTGCCTTCTGGCTTCCGTGTCTTCAGCAATCATGATTGGCTGGCCTGAGTGATATAACTCCTGTGGGTGTGAATTAATTCATCCCGGTGTTCTGCCGAGAAAGTTCCGCTCGGCTGATAAGTTCCCCCCTCTACTGCGCAAGCGCTGCGCCTGCGCAGTAGGATCCGGCGGAAATAGCCGAAGCGGAATAGCTGAAAATCAGCTGTACACCGGCGGCTAAAAGAGGGCCGCTCGCTACGCTTCGGGCACGGCCTCGCTTCGCTCGGCTCTTTTAGATTCCCCCTCTAGGTCCACTTGGATGGTGGGGAAGGAACCTGGACCCAGGGCGCAGGCGCCGTGTACAGCTGATTGTCGATCTTGAGCTTCGGCTATCTCCGGCGGCTGTCAGGAGTTCGTACTGCGCAGGCGCTGCACCTGCGCAGTACGGGGGGGGGAACTTATCCGCCGAAGGAACTTATTCGGCAAGACACCGGCACTGGTCAGTTGTTTTTGGGAGGAGACACACAGCACCTTTTCTGCAATAATAAACTGCCAGCAAAGTTTTACACTTGAGTTCAGTTTAAAGCCAAACCCTGGGCAAATTTTAAAAAAAAATGACCCCTTGCAAATGGGGCTTACGTCCCCATTTATGTCAATGAATTAGGAAAGTGAAAGGAGTTTCTCCCTCTCCCCCACCGTAAGGGATCTTTTTTTTTTTGTTTTTTTTTTTGTTACCTAGAGTTGGGCATTAAGGAAAGCTCCACCTACAGTAACCCCCGCCTCCAGATAATTTCATATTCAAACCTGAAGATGCTTCCTCTACTGGTCATTTTAGTGTAAAAAAAAAAAAAAAAAACTACATTTATCACTGCTACTTGCCTATTATTTAGGCTTCATTCCCTCGGATGATCACAGCCGTACTCCATGAATGCCCTGTGTCTTTAAGGAGCTGGAGCAGGCAGTGTGTCTCCAACCACCCCACCTGCACGGCTGTCATACTGGGATGGGCGCCTGGATGAAGGCACTTATCTACCATCAGATAAGAGTGTTTGTGGGGGGGGGGTGCTCCCGATCACTTTTATGGTGTGAACCCCTCCCCCCCACAATGCCCAGTGGTGCCCACAGAGGGTTCCTGCCACAGCCAGACCAGGAGGTGAGGAAAAACATCTGCTCCCTGTAATGACCTCCACCTCCAGTAAGAGTACGTATGTGAGATGGGGACCTTAGAGAGTGTAAGCTCCTTGGGGGCAGGGACTGACGAGAGTGAAGAGCAAGTATAAAATGAATGATAAATATCTGCCCACACTCGCATACTTAATTCGACACCCGAATCACGGCGCCCCCATCCGGGGAATTCTGTGAGATTTTATTGAGCATTTTAATCATTTCAATCACAATGTAAAAAGATTTTTCTCTCCTTGTCCAAGTGTTTCAATCAGTAATAAAAGTGGGAGAGGAAGATAAATCTCTGACGGCGGCGGAACATCACGTTCCTTCCACAGGCTGTTCGGGCTCGGTGTTAATAAATTTCCCAGATTTGGCGTCCTCGTCCTTTGGTGTTGTCCTATAATACAGAAATCAGAAGAAAGGAGTCTTCATCCTTCCCGTTACACATTGTACAATCCGAGGAGGAAGACGAGAATTATTCTATCCGGATATTATATCTTCTATCTACTAATGCAAGTCAACAAATCCCATCCCAGACTGGACAGTATATATACCCACCTACCCGCTGTATACACCCCCCACACACATTATATATTATATACACCTACCCGCTGTATCCACCCCACATACAAATTACCATATTTGCCAGCATATAAGGCGACTGGGCGTATAAGACGATCCCTTAATTTTACAGTGAAAACATAGGTTTTGGGCTATACTCGCCGTATAAGACTACCCCTCTTCAAAGGCAAAAACATTTAAAAAAAAAAAAAACCATCAGAAACATTAAATAAATAAATAAATAATAATCAGGCTTAACATCAGATTTGATTCAACCACTTCCCGCCCTCCGGCCGTCAAATTGGCTCTCGTTCTGGGTGGACATCATATGACGGCCCTCCAGAACGACCGCTGGCACGCATCGCGGCGATCGGTGGTGCGGTGTGTCAGTGACTCACCACTACACTGATCTCGGTAAAGAGCCTCTGCAGAGGCTCTTTACCACGTGATTAGCCGTGTCCAATCACGGCTGATCACGATGTAAACAGGAAGAGCCGTTGATAGTCTTTTCCTCACTCGCATCTGACAGACGTAAGTAGAGCCAATCGGCTGCTCTCCTGATGGGGGGGGGGGTCTGTGCTGAATGTTTATCAGCGCAGCCTCCCACGGATGCCCATCCAGAACCACCAGGATTGTCGCCAGATCACCATTGGATGGCCACCACACAGGACCACCAGGTATGCCACCCTGGACCACCAGGGAAATGCCAATCAGTGCCCAGGCAGCTGCCAATCAGTGCCCATCCCCAATGCCTGCCAGTGCCATCAGTGATGCTCAACAATGCCATCAGTGCCGCCTTTCAGTGTCACCCATAAGTACCCATCAGTGCAGCCTTTCAGTGCCCATCAGTGTCGCCGATCAGTGCCACCTATCAATGACCATCGTCAGTGTCCCCTCATTGGGGCCGCCTTATCAGTGCCCATCAGTGAAGGACAAAACTTACTTATTTACAAAATTTTATAACAGAAACAAAGATCAATTATATCATATGGATCTAATTCCGAATCAGATGATGTGGCTTCAGATTCCTCTTCATCTTGCCACAAGTAGTCGTCCTCCATACCATCCAATGAATTTGACATGGCACACTTCTTGAAAGACTTGATTACTTTTATGACAAAGCAAAACATCCAACTGTGGAGTACGCATGTTTCCTCTCTTTGTGAATGACTTCTCGCCGCTAACCATCCACTCATTCCACTGTTCTCGAATGCGATCTTTAAATGGCTTGTTTAGGCCGGGCTCACACTGGTAGGACACGACAGTTGTACCACTTTGGATCCGACTTTTCCCTGCGATTTGAAGTCTGACATGCGTCCAACTTTAATGAACAAGAATCCGACTTTGATAACCGACAATACCAGGCACTGCCGTCTGGTATGAATCTTTAGGGGGAACTCCACACACACACACCACACACACACACACACACACACAGTAAAAAAAAAAAGCCATGGGTTCCCCCTCCAACAGCATACCAGGCCCACGCCAAAAAAAAAAACGACGTTGGGGGTCCCCCCATAATTCCATACTAGACCCTTATCTGAGCACACAGCCCGGCAGGTCAGGAAAGGGGGTGGGGACGAGCGAGCCAAACCCCCCCACCCCCCCACCCCCCCCGAACCGTACCAGGCTGCATGCCTTCAACATGGGTGGTTGCTTTGGGGCATGGGGGGCCTTGCGCCCCCCACCCCAAAGAACCTTGTCCCCATGTTAATGAGGACAAGGGCCTCTTACAGACAACCCTGGCCATTGGTTGCCAGGGTTTGCGGGTGGGTGCTTATTGGGAATCTGGAAACCCCCTTTGACAAGGGGGCCCCCAGATCATGGCCCCCCCACCCTATGTGAGCGAGTATGGGGTACATTGTACCCCCTACCGTTTCACCTGAAAAAACCGTCGTCTCTTCCGATCTCTTCTGCCTCCTCCAATGATGTCTTCTGCTGGTTCTTCTCCACTCTCCATTGAGGTCTTCTAGCCCTCTCTGGTTCTTCTCCCTCTGTCCACTGTCTTCTGCCTCTGCTGGGTCTTCTCCACTATCTTCTCGCTCTTTTGCCAGGTCTTCTCCGCTGTGTTCTCCCCTCTGTTCTTTTGATGTTGACTCAAGGCTCTCTACCGCTCTAATGTTGGGTGTGCGGTGTGCCACTACTTATATTGGCATGGGGCGGGGTCACAGGAGGCCCGCCCCTTGTGATGTCACCACCCATCAAGCCCCGGGTGGTGACGTCATAAGGGGTGGGGACTTCGGATGACATCACACGGTGACCCCTGTCCCATGCCAATATAAGTAGTGGCACACCGCGCACCCAGCATTAGAGCGGGAGAGAGCATCGAGTCAACATCAGAAGAACAACAGAACAGAAGGAGAACACAGCGGAGAAGACCGAGAAAAAGGGAGAGAAGATAGTGGAGAAGACCTGGCAGAGGCAGAAGACAGTGTACAGGGGGAGAAGAACATGAAAGAGCTAGAAGCAGAGAGTGGAGAAGACCCGGAGACGGGAGAAGAACCAGCAGAAGACGTCAGCGGAGT